>NW_006921605.1:3136677-3153535 GCF_000298275.1 Orycteropus afer afer
GCAAAAGCCCTGTTTAAAATATTGAAGAGTGGAGATGTCGCCTTGAAGACTAAGGTGCACCTGGCCCAAGCCACGGTCCGTTCAAGAGCCTCATGTGCCTGTGAAAGCTGGACAGTGAGCAAGGAAGTCTGAAGAAGAGTTGATGCAGTTAAATGGGGTGTTGGTGCAGAATATTGAATGTGCAAGGACTTAGAGAGAGAGACTTGGAGACTCACTGCCGAATCGGATCTGACTCACAGCGACCCCGCCTTGGGTGTCCAAAGCGGTGTCTCTACGGAAGTAGATTGCCCAGTCTTCCTTCTGAGGGGTGGCTGGTGGGTTTGAACCTCCAGCCTTCTGGTTAGCAGTCAAGAGGACTGCTAGAAACACAAACAAACCTGTCTTGGAGGAAGTCCAGCCAGCATGCTCCTTAGAAGCGAGGATGGTGACACTCCATCTCTCACACTTTGGACAAGTTACCAGGAGGGACCAGTCCTGAAGAAGGACATCTTGCTGGGTAAATAGACAGTGAAAAAGAGGAAGGCCCTCACCAAGATGGATTGATGTGTGGCTGCCGCATAGACACACGTGAATATATCCAGAATGTTCCTTAGAACCAGGAATGGCCAGAATTAGTTGCATGCGCTTTGGTCATGTTGTCAGAAGGGACCAATCCCTGGAGCAGGATGTCACCCGCAGTAAAGCAGAGGGGAAGACCCTCAACGAGATGGATCGACACTGGCTGCAACGATGGGCTCAGCCATGGCAACGGTCATGAGGCTGGGCCAGGACCCGGCAGGTTTCCTTCTGTTGTACGCGGGGTCGCTACGAGTCGGAGCCGACTCCGCAGCACTGACAACAACACGGACACACACGCCACGGGGACGAGGGCCATGACTCAGGGCACATTCCAGCAGGGAAGATCCAGGGCCCAGATCAGACGAGGCATGAGCCGCAGGAGAGCAGTGGCTTGGACAGCACAGCCAACCCACACCTTGCAAATGACTGGGAGCACCACTTGACCTACTGTGACACTCCTCCACCTCTGACACCCACCTGGTGAGACCCGTCAGCTCCTGCATGCCTGCCCCCACCCCTGGCAACCACACTGCTCATCCCTCTCCCTGCTCCCCACAAATAGGAAGCTACCCCACCTGGCGAGCACCTGGTCCCAGCCTGCTACCGCCTCCCTGCTGGTCCCCGCGAGGAGCCCTCCGTACCTGATCCCTCTTCGGGGTGTTTTGGGCGAGCAGATTTTGACATGTTGAATGGGAAATTGCTTTCCCCTCCTACTTAGAAGACTCCACTCCTACCTGGCTACCACTGTCAACCACTCAGAGGGGGATCTATGGAGGAGATCCTGGATAGAGAGGAAGAGCAATGTCAACAAAACTCAAAATCATTTGGGAAAAAAAAGATTTGCTGGTCTGATAGAGCCTGGTGGAACCACTGAGACTGTGGCCCCTAGCTGCCCTTCAGGTCTGGAATTGAAACCACGCCTGTGGCTTCCAGCCAAACAAAAGACAGGAATATGAGCTGAACATTTACCTCAGGTAGATACACTCCTTGGAGAGAACAATCATGGGAGAAAGAAGGGCTGTGTGTGCACTGGGAGACAGCTCAGGAGGCAGGAGTGCATGGAGGGATGGACACAGGGAAGAGGTGACTGTCGGGAGGAAGTGGGAGGGGAGCTGTTGCATTGTGGTGAATTGTGGCCAATGTCATGGGACAAAGTGTATGTGAATTGCTACGTGGAAAGTGAATTTGCTCTGTAAACGTACACCCAAATCACAATTTAAAAAAAAAAAAAAAGAGAAAGAAGAAGACGACTCCTTCCTAAGATTTTAATTGCACAAGGCTCCAGGCTGCTGAGTGCCTCTTAGCCAGGCAGGTGCGGGTGATAGCAGCTCCCAGGGCCTAGTGGGCTGGGTGGGGAAGGTCTGCAGTGAGTGAGGGCCCCTCCCCCACACCCCACAGCTCCTGCAGCACAGAGTGAGGACCGCGTGGGCACCTGCTTTGTGCTAGCAGGTCTCTTGTCACTGACCTGGTCCGGGAGAAGCCCTGCTCCCACCTGCGGCAGCCACTGTCAGGAGCTTCCCCACTGGCCCACCCACTGCCCTGGAACCCATTCTCCTTCCCTCTGGCACCGAAGGGGGCATCCTTCTTCTGGGGAAACCAGGTCCCTCCCCACAAGCTCTGAATCAGTTGCACTCGAGAACCAAGTCTCAGGATCCTCTCTGTGCCAGGCATTGTATTAGGTGCTGGGGACAGAGCAGGAGATTCACCACTCTGCCCTCAGGAGGGGCGTGTCCTCAGTTTCCCTCTCTGGCTGCATCTTCAGGCCCCTTCTTTCAGGTCCTTCCCACCCATTTCCAAACTTGCTTTCATGTTGCCCATCCTACACAATGAAATAGAACTTCAGAATCTGGACAAGACAGTGTAGGCTCGCCTCCCTGCTCCTCCCCTGAGAAGAACCACTATGAACCCAGGACATGATACAAAAGGCCGCTGGCAGAGACCTTGGAGAAATGGAACCAAGAGGCGAGTGGGTTCGAACCCCAGGTCTGGAGAAAAGGCAGACTTTCACCCTAACGTGTGGGTAATCGCAGTAACTGCAAATTCCTTAAAGGTAGAGATTGGCAGCATCGATTTTTTTCTAAATGAGCCAACTGCACTCTGTTCACAAGAAACTCACTTTGAATTCATTGATGCCGACACAGGGTGTGCTGCCAATGGACAAAGAGATCTGCAGACGGACATAAGCACATGAACAGGTTACAAACAACCTAACCCACTGCCGGTGAGTCGATTCCGACTCCTAGCGACCGATCCTCTGTGGGTTTCTGAGGCGGGAAGTCTTTACAGAAGTAGAAGGCCTGGTCTTCCTTCCGCATGAGTAGGTTAGGGAAATGCACATGAAAACCACTAGGAGCGTCACCAGGCACCCACCAGTGACTGAAACAAACCGGCAGCACTCGGTGCTGGCGATGTGGTAGCGAAACATGACCCTGCCGGGGGGACCATACAATGACACAGTCGCTCTGCAAGGCGATTTGGCCACCTTTTTAAATCAAACCAAACATGCCATCACTGTGTGGTCGCTGGTGGCTGCTGTCAAGTCCCCCCCTGACTTCTGAGGCGCCTGTGCACAACGGCATGAGGTGCTGTGGGCCCAACGCCGGCCCTGCGACCGGCTCTGGGCTGGACCTTGGGGATCCTCAGGGCTCTCGTTGGATTGTTTTCTAAAGCAGGTCACAGGCCTGTCTTGCTGGTCTGTCTCTGTCTGGAAGCTGTACTGAAACCTGGTCAACGTCACAGCAACACACACGTGTCCACCAGCAGGTGGGGGCCGGCTGCTCGTGCAGTGCGCTGGCCGGGAATCAAGCCAGGGGTCCCGTGAGGAAGGCGAGGCCGCCCCCACTGGACCCTCGCTGCCCTCGCGATGACCACGGGCACCAGATGCAGGGCTGGGAAATTGTCAGAGAAACGGCAGCTCAAATTTGCTGAAAGCCTGAGCAGGTGTGCTCACGGCAGCTGCACTCAGCATCCCAGGTCTGCAACCGTCCAAGTGTCCTTCAGTCACACGCTCCGTGGCATACCCACCCAGCCACAAAAAGGCCACACCGTCACACGTCACACCTGGTGACTCACCTGGGAGAGATTCAGGTGAGAAAGCCCAGCAGGAAGCAGGTGCAGCTCAGGTGCGTCCAGGTCCCATTCCAGGTAAGAGGAGCTGAAAGGGAACCCTCCCCATCCCTCATCACCTGCTGAAGGACGTGGGAGGTGGGGCGGGCAGTGCTGGCGGCTGCCACTTCCTGGCCTGGTGAACACTCAGGGAAGGCTCCGCAGACGGTCACGGACCTGCTGTGCCCGGGAGCTACCGGCCGGCCGAGGGGAAGCGGAGGCAGGAGGCCGTGGGGTGGGGGCCGACGCTTCGTGTGTGAGCAGGCGTGGACTGGGGTCTGGGAGCTGGCCTCTGGCCTCCCCGCAGCCGGTCCCGGGTGAGTGCTGTGGTCAGTGGGCCTCCATCCCGGCTCAAGCTCGGATGATCTCTCTCCCCAGAGGGCCAGGGACCTGGGTCTCCTACAGCTTTCAGATCTGGGGAGAAGGAGGGGACTTGCTCAGGCCCCTGGAGAATCCCCCCGGGGTTCAGCTCCTAAGCTGATGCCCAGGCTGCTGGGGTCAGCTGTCCCTCAACTCAAATAAAACTGCAAGAGAGAGCCAGAGGCCTGGTTTCCTGGGGCCGGTGAGGAGGCCTCACCCCGGGAGCAGGGAGCCTGGCAGACCCCGGCTGCCCAGCACTGTCTGCAGAGGGGCTGACTTCCAGACAGACGCTGGCTGAAGCCGGCAGGGCGGGCAGGTGCTCTGACCTCTTCCTGACTCTCTGCCGTGGGCTCCCCCACCACAACAGTTACCCTCCTTTCTCACATTTTCCTTGGAACACCCCAGGGACGGGCAGCAAGGGTGCCTCACTGCTCCGACGGTGTCAGAGTCGGTGCGAGGCAGCACAGGTGCTCTCAGCCTCCGGCAGAAACTTCATCACATCCGTCCTGGCCTCCACAGCCACTCGGCTCGGAGCCACGGCTTCTCTGTGGGGCTGGGTCATTCCAGTCTTCCAGGAGGCCCACTAGATATGTGGACATAATGAAAAGACCTCAGTCTCAACAGAGAGTCTAGACAACCCCGGACAACCCCGTCTCACGATGATAAAAGATATGGACGTGCCCCACGGAGCTGGAGGTCCCAGGGCTTAAATGAAGGCCACAGACATAGGATGGAAGCATCTCAGGTTAGACGGTGTGATGGTCGGTGTTCAGATGGAAAAGAAGGAAGCCATGTGGCCACTTTGGGCAGAAAATGAAATCATGTGCTTACAAAACTGTTGGAAGGGATGGAGAACAGGCTGTGATGTGGGCCTCCAGCATGAGTCTCAAGATGGCCCCAAACTGACCCCCCAGGAAAGCCATTCCCTTTGCCACTTCCGGAAGGCAGGGGGTCAGGAAGAGCCCTCAGGAGCCCCCGGTGCAACCCCGCCGCCATGACCTGCCACACCTCCTGGATCACACTGGTCAAAACACAGATCCCCTCCTCTGCTTCTCCACACCCTTAGAGCCAGGGCCCAGCCCCCCAACACTGCCCAGAGAGGCCACCAGCAAGCATGGCACGAGGAAAGAGAAGGGTGGCCTCCTCATCACTTCCTGCTCCCAAATCCCCAAGATTGCATCTGATTGACAAACCCGAGTGGCAAGGATGTCTGGGGAAAGTGGGTTCCAGTCTTCCTCTTGACACTGCGGGGAGGCAGCCTGCAAGGTAGGAGAAAGCTGCTGAGGCCCCCCTGCCCAGCAACATGGGAGGCTGGGAAAGGAGACGTGGGTCAGGAGTGAGGGATGTTGGATTGTCCATTAGGTTGGAACAGGCCTTCTGAGGTTCAGAGCAGGGGAACACGCGAGGGTGGCCCTGGGCCGGCATTGGGAGCCCTGGGCACTGGTGTGCGCTCCATGGTCCACTCGCTATGAGCTGCCATCAGTCAGGCCCCAGCAGATGGGGACCCCAGTGCAACGTGACGAGAGCTGCCGAGCCTGCACCGTCCGCATGATGGACTTTGTGCCCCACAGGGTTTCCTTAAAAGGAACTCACCAGGCCCTTCTTCCTATCCATCCTCGTCTGCAAGCTCCACTGGAACCCGTGCAGCGTCGGCTACACGCAGGCCGCCACCCACAGACGGGTGGTGGCTGCACATCAGGGGCTTCGGCCGGGAGTCAAAGCCCAGCCTCCAGCCTGGAGGGTGAGACTCTGCCCCCAGCCACCACCGTCCCTGCTCTGAGGTCTAGGCCACATTACCTGGGTCTTAATTTCCCCCACTCACTCTACCGAGGGCCAGCGGGAGGGTTGAATGAGATGGTCACAGTGTTGCATGAAGTGGGGGAGCCCACCCCTGCCCCCAACAGCCACTCAGCATGAGCACCCCTTCCTCCTTGGGAACCAGGCACAGAAGTGGTTGATGTCCATTGTCTAGCAGGCTCCTGCAGGTGCCAGGATGGGAACTGGTGACAAATGACTGCAGGAGTCTCCCATGGCTGCTGCAACACAGGACCACACACTCAGACGACTTCAAACAGCAGGGATTTCTCCCTTCACGGTTCTGGAGGCCAGAGGTCCTTTGATGAAGCTTTAAAGGAGAATCTTTCCTTGTCTCACCCAACTTGTGGTGGTTTCAAGCGTTCCTCACTTATGGACACATTGCTCCACTCTCTGCGGCCATACTCACATGACCACACGTCCTCTTCTCCTCTTTTCAGAAGCACACCTGTCTCCCTGGATTCAGGGCCCATCTTAGGATGAGTTCGACTGCACCTTAACTTGAGTACGTCTGCACAGACCCTCTTCCCAAATGAGCTCACATCCACAGGCACCAAAGATGAGGGATTCAACATATGTTTAGAGAGGACACAGTTCACGCCAATGATGTCCTCCTTGAGTGTTTTAAGCTAAGAATAGATGATTGAGTTGCATCCGTTCATTCATTTATTCAACAAATGGCTATTGAATATCTGGGATTTGTCAAACACTAAAAAAAAACCTCAGTGCCATCAAGTCAGATCCAACTCATAGTAACCCCTCCTTGGGTTTCCGAGACAGTATCTCTACAGAAGTAGACTGCCCAGCCTTCCTTCTGAGAGGTGGCTTGTGGGTTTGAACCTCCAGCCTTCTGGTTAGCAGTCAAATGCCTTAGGCATGTTAGCAAATACAAATTATGAGGGGGGACCAGTCCCCAGAGGAGGACACATGCTTGGTGAAGTGGAGGGGCAGTGGAAAAGGGGAGGACCCTTGATGAGATGGACTGACACAGTGGCTGTAACGACGGGCTCAAGCCCAGCAAGGACTGTGAGCTGGCGCAGGACTGGGCAGTGTTCTGTTATGAGTCAATACCAAGAGCAAATACAAGGGTAAGCAGGGCTGTAAACCAGGAGACAAGTATTCAAACGTGACACCCCTCTAGCTTGTGCCAAGAGGGAATAAGCAGGGAACAGCAATCAGGCCAGCTCCAGACGGAGGGTCCATGTGGAGGTTAATCGTGTGTCCACATGGTTTGGTTTCAGTGGTTTGGCCAAACACTAGTCTAGGTGCTGCCATGGAACAGCTGTGTGGGATTAGATCAGCTGGCCTGGGGTAGAGCAGATGGACTTCTATGATATGATCTAATCACCTTCCATAATGCACTCTAATGTCATATAATCATTCAATACAAAGGTCATACCAATTGTGAAATGAGTCCCTTTATGTGACCTTTTGCCTCCATTCTTTGGAAAAACACCTTGAGAGATTTTTCCCATGAGCTTTGAGGAGTTACCTTTGCCCTAGTTTTCTGCCCCAGAGGGTTTACTTTTGTCCAGATTGATTGACATTTCCTGGGTAAACTGTAAACAACTTGGCAACTTGGTTTGTTACTTTTTTCTGGCCCTAATCGCAGCCTGCCCTGTGATCGGGTGTATTTTATGCACCTTGCCGGGATTGGTCAATAATTATGCAAATAAGGTGCAAAATATAGCCTAGCAACTCAAGTGTCTGTGGTCTACTGATTGGGCATTGGTCAGTTTTGTGACACCCTCCCCCTGGAAGGGGCCAAGCCTTGAAATTGGCAAGGAGTTGTGTCTATACCAGCCAGCCCCCCGCAGAGGTTTTTCAGACAGAAAGAAACAGGACAAAGCAGAAGAAAGAAAGAAGAGAGAGGAAGCAGAGAGAGGAGGCAAGGACCCTCCTAGAAGAGCTGTGACTCTGAAGGCAGCAACGCGCCCCGAAGGAGCCCAGTGGCAGAGCCGCCGGGAACAGGCGGCAGGACTGAGAGGGGGCCTGCACGACCACGAGGAGCAGAGAGCTGCCCTGCACTAAAGAAGGGAAACTCCCTGCGTGACTTACTGATCTTGAGTGGTAGCCTGTTGATCTTGAACCTGAGTTGTACCCTGTTCCTTAATAAACCCCTTAACTGTAAGTATGGTGTCTGGTTCCCTAGTGCTGCTCTGACAGGAATGTACCACAAATGGGAGGCTTGAACAACAGGAGTTTATTCTCTTACAGTTTGGAGTCTTTAAGTCCAAGTTCAGAGTGCCAGGCTCTAGGGGCTGGGTGAAAGCCCCTCAACCTTGGACTTCAGCTCTGCCCCTTGCTCCCAGCCCACTGAAACTAGAGGTATCTCCTCACTCAGGCAGCTATTGGCTACTGAGGCTAATAAGCCCAAGGCTGACAAATAAAATGGCACAGTCCTGATGTTATTATACCAAACCACATGGCAGCCATTAATTCAAGTCCATTGGAAGTCTCAAGGTCAGCAGAGCATGACAGGCTGCTGAACAATGACACGGCTGCATGCAGGGTCCAAGCGTGCCATAAGCTAGAGACTATCCCCAAGGCTTCCCCTTACATACAGGAAGTAGACCACGTCCCAAAGGCAACTACTCAGCTGCTTGTGATAGATCCTGCCATGGAGTTGATTGCCAGTCTCATCATGGGGAATAACTACCACCAGCTGCCCGGCCACTCAACCAGGCCCAGCCAAGTTGACACACAAATTGAACTACCACATATGGTCTGTGAGTTCTGTGTGGCCAATGCAGCAGATTATCAAACCTGGAAGAGAGTACCCAGGGAGGGACGACTGGTGTCAGAACTAGTAAAAAGGTTGGAGAGCGGAGCTATGTCTGACCTCCACCTCACAGGGATCAGCCTTGGTCCGACCTTGATTTACATCATGTCCCTGAAGTCTGACATGTTCTGATGCCACTGCTACCACGATGGCTATCTTACACCTTGCAGGGTGTAGGGTGGACTCTCAACCCAATCACTTCTTGGTTATGGAAACACCGAGCAGACACTGAGACACTGGGGATGGATGGTACATGATGTGGGATCATTTACAAGCAAAGGACTACGAGGCTGGGTGACATCCATTGTGCGGATGGAGCACATTCTGTCTGTCCACTTGTCTATTGATGGACACATGGCTGTTTCCACCTTTGGCCACTGTGAATATCTCTGCAGTGCACACTGACGCACAAGCACCTGTCTGAGTGTCCAATTGCAAGTCTTTTGAGTCTACGCCTAGGAGCGGGATTGCTGGGCCATGTGGCAGCTCTCTATTTAACTTTTTGAAGAACCACTCAACTGTTCCCCACAGTGGCTGCACCATCTTACATTCCCACCAGCGGTACCTGAGGGTTCCAATTTCTCCACATCCTTGCCAACACTTGTTATTTTCTGTTTTTCTGATCATAGCCATCCTGGTGAGTGTGAAATGCTGTTTCATTGTGGAGCTGTGATGCAACACGCTCCGCTGCTAACTGGAAGGTTGTAAGTTCAAGTCTACCAAGAGGAGCCTCAGAAAGACAGGCTTAAGAACTCTATGTAGCCAGTTCTTCTTTACACACATGGGAGCGTGTGTTAACTTGAGTCAGAGTGAACTTGACAGCACCGGATTTCAGTGACTGATATGTCCCTCTTGTCTGTGGCTGCCTTCCCTCAGACACCCCTCCCTAGAGCCGATGTTGCCCTTCTGCTACTCTTTCCTTAGCTTTATTTTTATTTTTTATTTTTTACTGTGATTTGGGTGAAAGTTTACAGAGCAAATTCATTTTCCCTACAGCAGTTCACACACATTTTGTCTCATGACATTGACTGCAATTCCCCACAATGTAACAGCTCTCTTCATACTTCCTCCCCATGGTTATCTCTTCCTTGTGTCCTTCCCTCCCACACACTGCCCCCCCCACCAGCTGTCTCCCTGGGAAAACACTGCCCTTCTGTTCTCCCAGGATGGATCGCCCCAAGGAGTGTATTTACCTGATGTAAATGTTCACCCCATATGGTTGTCTATTGTTTGGCTGGAAGCCACAGGAGTGAGTTCAGTTCCAGACCTAAAGGGTGACTAGGGGCCATAGTCTTGGGCGTCTCACCAGGCTCCATCAGACCAGCAAATCTGGTCTTTTTTTATGATTTTTAGTTTTGTCCCACCTTATTCACCCACTCTATCCAGGATCTATCTCCTGCACTGATCCCCCTCCGAGTGGCTGACAATGGTAGCCGGGCACCATCTAGTTCTTCTAGTCTCATAGTTGTATAGGCTGAGGATCGCATTGTCTACCAGTTGCTTGGACTAATTGTTTCCATGAATCTCTGCTTTTCTGCATTCTTCTTTGCTCTGAATGAGGAGAGACCCATAGTTGCATGTAGATGGCCCCTTGCAAGCTTTTAAGACCCAGTCATTTCCTTAGCTTTTTGCAGTGACAGATCAATTAACTTCAATGTGTCCCTGGCATCTAGTGATAACATGGAACAATGACAGAAAGTCTTACAAGCTTACCACCCTCCTGACTCTCCCCCAACCCACACGGTCCTGGGAGGTGGACACCATCATCTCCATTCCACAGATGGGGAACTTGAGGTCTAGGCCCCCACAGGGCCCAGGGAGCCAAGACTCCCTCAGATGGTTCCCAGCCACCCTGCTTTGTGGCCATTGTGCCCACCCACAGAGCATCCTCTGTAGCTGCCCCTGGTCACCTCAGCTCCACCTGCACAAAACCACCACTCACTAGGTGCCCTTTCTCCTCTGCCAGCTACCTCCACTTCCACGGGGCTCCCAGGGTCTGCTGGTTCATGGGTGATGGCCTCCATCTGTACCCTTGTAATGACCGGCTCTGGTCTGCCTGTTCTCGTCCACCCCACTCTCTGCAGCCTGATAGATCTCCTGGAAACACTGTCAAGAATCAAGAGGGAATGGCATCCCCTGTCAGGTATGGGGTTTCAGCTCGGCTGTAGTCAGCACTGGAGGGCCCTAATAGATCCCTTGGAATTCTGTAGACCCTTGTCTCCCAACGTGTGTGAGCTCAGGCCATCTGCAGATGGGGCTGGATTCCAGGGATGGCTGTGGGGCTTGGAACAACCCCCAAGAATGGGGGCTGGAAAAAGATTCTCTGCAGTTTATGAAGCTCAGCCCAAGGAAAGGGCTGTCCCAGGAGGAAACGGGACCTGCAGGAGGCCTGCAGGAGCAGCCAGGGAGACCCACAGAGAAGGAAGGATGAGAAAAGCCAAGAGGATGCTGGAACTGGATAGAGAGCCCTGCTAAACAAGGAGAGAAAAGACGGAGACACACAAGGACAAAGAGGGTGGAGGGCAAGTCAAGAGACAGCCAGGGAGGCCCGCCATCCTGGGGACAGACATCTCGACTGGAAGCAGGAGGTCAGACCAGAGGCAGCCTGCAGCTCCCATTATCCCTCCGGCAGCAGGCAGAGGAAAACGGCTCCATTGCAGGGGACGCAGCCCTTCACATGTCACTGAGCAGCTGACGGGCACCCACACAGCCACCACCCCTGCAGGAGATGTGTGTCCTCCAGGACACAACCCTCTAATCACCCTCAGCTGCCAGCAAACAGCATCTACCTCAATGGTCACCCGCCACCCAGGGTGCAGACACCTCAGAGCACAATCGGTGCCTGCTGACCCGGCAGCTCTGTGTAACCGAAGCCCTGCATGGGGTGCACTTGGGAAGAGAGAGCCCTCCCCCAAAGGAAACCCAGGCTCCTGCTGCCCGCCGCCAGCCAGCCTCCGAGGCCTCTGGACAGCTGCCTGCCAGCAGATCCCAGCACACTCACGTTTCCTGCGGCACCGTTCACAGCAGCCAAGGGGAAGAACCGAGCTGATGGATGGGTGAATGGAACATAGTACACGGTACAACCACACTAGGAGCTCTGGGGGCCGGTGGTTGGGGCTTGGAGAGATGGGGCAGGTGCTCGAGGACCTGGAGCGAATGGCCCGGTGGGGTCCATCCGGCATCTGCCTGTCGGAGCCCATCCTCTTTAGCCCTACCTTCTGCTGCCTTTGGTGTCTGAGTCTTCAGAGACACACTCCTTGGTGGCGGCAGACGGCGACTTCCCAGTTTCTCCTTAAGGGAGGCCCAGCTGAAGAGCACTAGCTGGGCTGTTCTCTGCCCCCAAGATGGGTTAATCCTGCAGGCTGCTCCTCAGGTCCTGGGAACTTGTCCTGTGTCCCAGCAAGTAATGGCCTCATCTCTCCTCTTGCTTAGAACCTCCAAAGGCTTTCCATAGCAACTAGAATAAAGTCCAGGCTCCTGGTCACAGCCACTCGGCCGAATGCTACCCACTGGCTTCCTCTTCCCTGAATTGCCCCAGCCTCCTGCCTTTCTGGCAGTCCCTGAACACACAGCAGTGTGCCTGCCCCAGGGCGGCTACACTCACTACCCACCCCCTTCCTGGAACACTGTGCCCCAGATATTTGCATGACCGCAGTCCTCAACACACAGATCCTGGTTCACTTATCACCTCCTCTGGGAGGCCTTCTTTGACCACCCAGTCCACGGCATCCTTTATGCAAACAGCTTTAAAAAGAGTGTCCTTCCCAACAGTAAGAGAAGGGTTGGGGGTGGGGATGGACTTGGACCAAGTCTTCCTTGGGGCCAGTGGATACTGAGGCTGGGAGAGTGGACGTGGTCAGTGTCAGAGGACATGGTCATAATGAGTCCTGGGGTACCAGGTTCCCCAGCCAGTTGGGAGGAGAGAGCAGCATAGGGCACCCTGAGGATAATGGGGCCATTTGTCCAGAGGATCCCAGCCCCCGTCTGGCATCCTGGGGACCTGTGCAGTCCCCCGGGAGGTGGACATGTTGTCCTGGGAGTAGAAGCTGAGGGCTGCCATTCTGAAAGGCAGGTGTGGGCTCTTCCTGTCAGGAGGCTCCCAGTTAAAATGCCTCCCTGCTCCCTGCCCCATAGCCTAGGCCCACTGAGGGTTCTAGCGGGGACGCCCCGGTACTCTGGCTCTCATCCCCACTGGGCCCTGAGCCTGGGTCTCTCCTTGCCCTGCCTCCTTGCCTTCTGGGGCTCCCTGCGGCTGAATGAGCCCTTCAGCCCCATGTTGATAGATTCCATCTCTTTACAGTAATCGGGAACCTCCTCTGCCCTCCTCCTTCCAGCAGTGCTGGCAATGTTCAGCATTAGCAACTAGCTCTCCAGAAAAATGAATGATGGACGTGTGCATGTATGCTGTGCACATGCATGCGCACGTACATACACCCATACATAGGCAGGCATGCGTGTGTACATGTATACATGCATAGGTACGCACATACACACATCCATATATAGACAAGTACACGCTTATATATGTATGTGGATTATAAATCCTGCTGATATCAGGCTGTGTAGCACACAATTTACAAACAATAACAACATACACAGTACTCTTGCCAAACTCTTATATCACTCGATAGCTTGAACAAATGTAGTTCTGACACAAGGCTGGCTGGTATTTTCAGTTAGGCTAATGAGCAAAATGCAAGTGGAACGGACGATGTCAGACTTGACTTATCCCGATGACTTGAAGGACTTCTGTGCTGAACTGGCCCATTTTTGGACACTGGATGGCATAACATTTCCTCCTTTTTTGTGCCATTCAAAGTGTAAGAAGAACAGACACATTTTCAAGTTTCATCTGCATTGTTAACGTTTTCTCCATCCCTTCTTAAGTCTAGACAATCAACAGAACACTGCATGAAGCCATCATGCGGGGGGCTGCCAACCTCTGTGGTGTAAATTCTCCCGGCGTTCCGAGCTACTGTTGTGTTGCCACTGAACACCGAGTTGGGGTGAGAAGCACCGCAGCCGCCATTATTGAGTGTGTCCACTCTGCAGGTGCAATAGACACCAATAACATCAAGAAGACAACTATAGTTGCTGTTAACGTGCCGTTGAGTCGCCTCCATAGCAACCCCATGCACAGCAGAACGAAACCCCGCCTGGTCCTGCACCAGCCTCACAATCATGGCCTGAGCCCATCGTGGCAGGCACTGTGACAGTCCACCTCGCTGAGGGCCTTCCCCTTTCTCGCTGACCCTCCACTTCACCAAGCGTGACATCCTTCTCCAGGGAATGGTCCCTCTGACCACGTGACTGAAGTAGGTGAGACGGGTCTGGCTGTCCATGGTACCTTCAGTGTCTTCCCAACTCGTCTAGAGTCTTCCCTATCCATTGCCCAGCTGTCACACGCGTATGAAGCGACTGAGAAGACTCATCTTGGGTCAGACGCACCTTACTCTTCAAAGTGACATCATGACAGTAGTACAGTGTGGCAAAAAAACTAGGAAGTGACACAGCTGAGCACATGTCACCTTTGTTCAGTAGCCACTATTTAGTTGTAAATTTAAATCATCCTGTTTTCAACGATGATGGTTTTGTTTAACAACTGATTCCCAAAACTTCTGACAGTCCAGCCCTCCGCCTCTGAGCCAGCACTGAGTGACTGCAACACCGCTGTGGACAGAGGCTCTTCCAGGGCTCGCTCCACAGGTGCTGTCCGCAGGGCCCCTGCAACACCAGACCCGTTCTGGACGCTGGGGCAACACCAGCCAAGGGAGCCGCTGGGACCTACCCTGGCGGAGGCTGTGCTCCAGCAGGGAGCGTAATCACTGCACGGACCAAGCCGCCGGTCAGAGGGTGAGATGCCGCAGAGGAGAGGCCACATGGGGGGAAGGGCGGGGCGGGGGGGCTGTAGGAATAAGGTGGCCAGGGTGAGTTCATCGAAGGACAACCTTTCAGTGAAGACTCGAAGGAAGGGGGCAGCCATGCAGATGCCTAAGGAAGACGGCCCCAGCTGGCAGCCACAGCCAGGGCAGCGTGGCATGTTTGAGGGTCAGCAGAGGGGCCAGTGTGGCTAGGGAAGAGGTCACAGGGGAGGAGAGGCCACCAGAAGGCGCCAAGGCCGCTCACCTTCGCATGGGTGGACCTCTGTGTGGGCACTGAACCAAGAAGGCCTTCTCTCAGTTTCGCAGATGAAGAGCGAAACCGAGGCTGGAGTCTCAGGTCAGTGGGGACACAGGAAGGTGCCCAGGTGGGTCTGGCTGGCTCTGAAGCCCGGCCCTAACCACTCTGCTCTTCTGCCTCCACTTAGCGGAAGGCCTTCGCCAATGTACCCTGTTCATCTTGACCAACAGCCCTCTGCCAGCCACGTGTAACGTGCCAGAATCCCCCACCCTTGACACGAATCTCAACATCTCTGACTAGATGGTGGTGGGGAGGCAGGGACGGCAGAGCCCCTCCACACAGTGTCAAGACCCAGGGCCAAAGGAAGACCCAATGGAGCCAACATGGAAACCTCTGGAAGGTGCAGACAGGTCAGCGTGGACCTGTGTACAGCACTCAGGGCACCCACCTGAGGCCGTGTCCACAGCATGAATGAGATCGCACACTGCAGCTGGCCTGTGCAGAAGCAGCCTCATCCAGGTGAGCGGGGTGTGCCAGGTGTGGCTGGGAGGCAGGTCAACCAATCACCATCATTCACCCCAATGCCTGGCAACCCCAGGCATGGCAGGGAACTGTGCTCCACGTGATTTTCAACAGCCAACTTTTCAGAAGCCAGTCACCGAGCCTTCCTCTCACAGCCCCTCTGGGTGTGCTAGCCCTCACCTTTCACTCATCAAGCGAGTGCGTTACCGGTCCCACCACCAGGGACTCTGAGAGGCAGGTGGCTGGTGGTGAGAATGGTTAATGTGCTCGACTGCTGGCCAACAGCTTGGAAGTTCAAGTCCACTAAGGTGTCTTGGAAGAAAGGCCTAGAAATCTATTCCTGAAAACTCACCCATTGAAAAGCCTGTGGGCCCAGTCCACACTGACTCAAGGGGTTGCCATGTGTCAGTACAACTGGACTGGCCAACATCACAGTGGTAGGATTCCCGCAGACTTGGGGACTGATGAGACCTCCCCAAAGGCCCATCTGCCACAGTCCCTGCTAACACTTGCCTCAGCCATCTCAGTCCGAGCTGTGTGTGTGACCAAAGTTTACACACACAGGGATGAGAGGGGTCAGCAGGACAACTCGCCTTCTGCGGGGACCCTGGGGGCAGGGGGAGCAGGGCCCAGAAAGGAACAGGGCCGGGTCCCTGGAGAACCAGCAGAACGGGGTCAGCAAGCTGCAGGGGAGGGGACAGGGTGGGTCTCACACTCACTCGGCCAACACTGTCTTGAAAGTCTTCATAATGTTTGAGCAAGGAGCCCATCTTCTCATCTGCACTGAGCTCTGTCCGCTAAGTGGACAGACAGCCCACTGACTAGGTAAGGGCTGGCAGGGGGTCTCACAGAAAAGGTCCTGCCTGTGCATGAAGGACAGACAGACTCCAGAGACCTCTTTGTGATGCTTCAAGTCACAAACCGAAGTAGGGGTGTGGGCAGGGAGGAGCCCCAGGTTAGGGACGAATGCGGTCCTCAGGGGGGCCAGGCTTATCCTCTGGCTCTCCCCCACCAGGCTGAGTCCAGCCGGCCATGCTCCACCAAGCAAGGAGGGCCGGAGGCTGCCTGCTTTGAGGCAGACAATTATGGCCAGTGGACAGGCTGTTCAATACGCTATTGACAGGTTCCCCTTGGCAACCTGGAGCCCGGCTCCTCTAAGCACCTCTGCCTTGTGGCACCCTGTGACTCACTAGGATCGGCGGGCTCAGAAATTGACCCGTGTCCCCCCACCACCACCACCACCGCCTTGCTTGATGCAGGGTTTGCTTTGATTTGAAAGAAATGGCAGAGTGCCGTGGAAGAAGCTCCTGGTAGAGAAAGGGTCTGTCTCTGAACCTACAGACGTCTAGGTCCTTTGTCTGGAGAGGATCCAGCCTGGTGGCCTGGGGGTGGAGCCACAGGGGGGTGGAACCACTGGGGGGGGATAGAGCCACAAGGGGGTGGAGCCACAGGGAGATGGGGCCATAAGGGGGTGGAGCCACAGGGAGATGGGGCCATAAGGGGGTGGAGCCACAGGGAGATGGGGCCATAAGGGGGTGGAGCCACAGGGGGATGGTGCCATAATTGGGTGGAGCCACAGGGAGATGGGGCCATAAG
>NW_006921605.1:3153635-3162232 GCF_000298275.1 Orycteropus afer afer
GATGGGGCCATAAGGGGGTGGAGCCACAGGGGGATGGTGCCATAATTGGGTGGAGCCACAGGGAGATGGGGCCATAAGGGGGTGGAGCCACAGGGAGATGGGGACGTAAGGGGGTGGAGCCACAGGGCCATGGTGCCATAAGGGGGTGGATCCATGGGAGGGGGAGGAGCCACAGGGGAGATGGAACCACATGGCCACTTCCCAGCCCATCCATCCAGTGAAGTGGGAGTCCTCCATCAGAGTTTCAGAACCTCCTCCACTCAGGTCTGGAATTACCAGAAGGCAGGTGCTCTGTGTCAGACCTAATGTTTTCTAGGCCAAAAAAGAGGGTGTAGGGCAGGGAGCTACAAACCAAAGGCACAGTCAGATGCCACTTGACACACACCTGGACCACACACCTGGACAGCTATTATTAGAAAACATAAAGTAATAAGTGTTGGCAAGGATGTGGAGAAACTGGAACCTGTATGCATTTCTGGTGGAAATGTAACATGGTGTAGCGATCCCTCAAAAGCTAAACATAGAGTTACCATGTGATCCAGCAATTCTGCTCCTGGGGATAGACCCCAAAGACTTGACAGCAGATTCAAAACAGACACTTAGATGCCAATGTTCCTTGCAGCATTATTCACAGTGGCCAAAAGGCTGGAACAACCCAGGTGCCTATCAACAGATAAATGCATAAAGAGAATATGGTCCACTGAATGACAACAGAATGTCATTCAGCCATAAGAGAAATGAGGTCTCGATACACAGTAGGACACAGATGAACTGTGAAAACGTTAAGCTGAGTGAAAGAAGCCAGCCACAAAAGAGCGAATAATCTATGATCCTGGCTGTATAAGGTAGGGAGAAAAGGTAACCCACTGGGACAAGAAGACTGACAGCTACCAGAAGACGCAGGAGGCAGGGTGAGTTCTTTAAAAAAATAATAAAAATAATTCCCTAGATTGTAAGCTCCTTAAAACAGTAATTCACTAGATTATAAGCTCGTGGGCCTGGAGGATTGGCATTCGGGGAACTCACTGGTTGTTGTTGTTGTTGTTATGTGCCATAGAGTCAGACCCAACTCATAGCGACCCCTCCTTGGGTTTCCCAGGTGGTATCACTATGGAAGTAGATTGCCCGACCTTCCTTCCAAGGAATGGCTGGTGGGTTTGAACCAGCAGCCTTCTGGTTAGCAGTCAAGTGCCTCAGTGGTGGGTATTGCTAAATGCCAGGCCATCTAACAAGTGACATGAAAACGAGGACTTGCCTAATCAATGGCGCGTTGAAGCCCTCACACCACCCACAGGCTGTGTCCACGCACAGGCCTCACGTTTCTGAAAACCAGAGCTGTCCCGAAGCAGGACTTGTGCTCAGGCTCACATGCCAGCCCCAGCACGGAGCACAGCGAAGGCTTGTGATGCTCGTGACATTTGAGGACTGGTGGTCGGGGGTGACTCCACTAGGTCAGGCTGAGAAACCAAAGCAAAGAAACAGCCCAGGGACCGAGATGCCCTGGGGTCACTCGCTGAACACCCAGAGGACCACATCCATCTTAGGGTCCATTTGGGGAAGAAGGCAGCAGTCAGGCTTAGCAAATGGCCTGGGTTTGGGATGGGTCTGCAAGGAGCAGTGAGAGCCAGCGGGCAGAGCGGGTGGGAGGCACTGCCTCAGTGCCGCAGCGTATAGAACGGCCTCCGGATTCTAAGGAAGACTTCTCTCGCGCTGGGCTCCGCAGCAGCACTTCTCTGTCTCTGTGGCGCTCACCCTCCGTCTCCAGGCCCAAACCAAGCAAACATCCCAGTGATCACCGACTGCATCCAAAGCGCCCACTACGCCAGGTGGCGGGAGGTGGGGAACACGGACCCGTTTCTGAACCTTCCGATTCCAATAAGACAAAAAGAATCCAGAGTCACTCATTACAGCATTACTGTCACGTCAGGGGCAGTCAGCAGGCTGACACAGGCCAGAGCCACAGCCGGGCGGGATACACGGTGCCAGAGCTGCGCCCGAGCCGCTCGGAGTCGGACTCTGGACAGGAAAGAAGGGCCCAGGCCTGGTGCTGTCCTTCCTGGTTCCCCGCCGTTTTCATGCTCTCTTCGTATCGACAGCTTCAGACACACCTGTACCTTGAGGTGAGGGACTTGAGCTGGAGGTGCCCACAAACGCCCCCAAACACGAGGCGAGAGCCCCCTGCCCAGGGCCTCAGGCAGGAGGATGGCAGACTCAGCCTGAACCACGCCCGGTGAGTGCCACCTGGGACTGCCTCCAGAAGCAGGGCTGCATCCTGACCCCAAAGGCCTGGGCACGTTGCCATTGTGGGCTCCTTCCTCCACTAAACAATAAGTAAATAAAAGTATGCTTTACAGCCACGTTGGTATAAAGAAATGCACTAATATTATATATTAAAACATTTTTTTCTACCTGATTTGTTTTCTTCTGATTTTAAAAGCGTTGTGGACCCTGGTGCTGCACCTGCTGGGCCTGAAGGAGAAGCACGCTCTGCTGGTGTGTGCACGCACGTGTGTGCACATGTGACTGCGTCCACATGTGTGTGAGTGGGTGCATGCATGTGTGGAGGTGTGCATGGGCATGCCCAAGTGGGTGCATATGTGTGTGTACAAGTTGGGTGTGCACACATGTGGGTGTGTGCATGGTATGTGAGAGTGTGCATACATATGAGTGTGTACATGTGTGCGTGTGCATGGGTGGGTGGGTGTGCATGTGTATGCACATGTATGTGTCCTAGGGTGGGTGTGTGCATATGTGTGGGGAGGTGTGTGATGTGCATGTGGGAGTGTATGCATATGTGTGTCTGCATGTGTGGGTGCACAAATGAGAGTGTGTGCATGTGGGGTGGTATGCACCTATGAGTGTGTACATATGTGGTTATGTATGTGAGGGGTGTGCACACGTCTGCATATGTATGTATCCATGTGTGAGTGTGTGCATGTGATGTGCACACATGTGTGCATGTTTGAGCAAGTGGGTCCACATGTGCGCATGTGTGCACACATGTGTGTGCATGGGTTTGTGCATGAGTATGAGTGCTGTACACATGTATACAAGCCTCTTCTCAACTACCCGCTCACACTGTAGTCATGGTATTCCTTCTTCCACCCCCATGTCTGTGAAGCCCAGGAAACAGGAAATGCTGAACTTGATCTAGAACTTCACCCTCTGGTTGTGAAGAATCTCAGGACAAAGCCCAGCTCCCCTTTCTCAGGGTCTTGGCCTCCATGCGAGCCCCTTGCCCTACCCAGGGTCAGCATCCCTTACAGAAGACGCCGGGCCAGGAACCTCAGGGGGATGGTCACTTTTTTATAGTGAACCTCAGTTTCCTGGTGGGGCTCACCTCCAGGCTCCACCCCCCGCCCCGCCCACTAGTTCCTGCTTTAAGGAGAGGAGCTGGGCTCTGTGGGGAGTGTGCACTATCATGTGGGTTTGCCGCTCCCCTCGGCCCTCCCCAGCGTCATAGCGCCATGCTCCTGGCCTGTGACGACGTGCATTTCCAAGCTAAGAGAACGACGCTCGAGCTGCACATGCCGACTTCCCACTGGGCGTGGAAGGGCTCGGCGCCCAGAGCCCGGTTTGCAAACAAAGGCGCTGGCCGCTAAGAGGGTTCTGAGAGGGCAAGGGCTCCTAGGGTTCAAAGTCCCTCTGGAGCCGTTGTTTCCCTGGAGAAGCAGCTCGGGGGACAGCCCGAGGCCCGGGCGTGTGCTGACGCAGGACGCCCCGGGCGCCTCTGCCCATCGCCGGCCGCAGCGAGACCCCGGCTCCCGGCTGCAGGCAGACCGCCTGCCCCGCTCGGTAGAGGCGCGGAGGCCCGGAACCGCGGGCCAGCCGGGGGCAGCGCGCCCCCTAGGGGAGGGCGACGCGAGTGCAGGCGCCTCGTGGCCGGGCCCCGCCGGCGCCCGGAGCAGCCCCGCCAGGGTGGCGGGAGGGGGTGCCGCGGGGACCCTCGGGGGCCGGCCCAGGAATCGGCCCTCGGAGGACGCTGGGGAGGGCGCTTCCTGGACAAAGCGGAGCTGTCTTTCCGGAGGTGGCTCCGGGGACACCCACACATTCCCATCAGGGTTCGGGAAGGCAGGGCGAGGCGATGGGTGGGCTGACCTCGTCCTCCCGGGCAGGCGTGGGGCGGGGACGAGGGCCTGGGCCCACAGGGTCGAGGTGGCACCGCGGCCACAGTCTGCTCCGGAAGTAGTCCAGGCCCGGGCCTGACACAGAGCAGAAGGGACTTGGGGGCGCCCGAGGCGTCCCCACACGCCCCCTACCCCGTGTCCGGCGCCCCGCAGCGCAGGCGGAGCTCCGGCCTGGCTGGCCTTCCCGGCCGCCCTCTCGGGTCACAGGGGCCTGGGCACCCGCTCCGTGCCCCCTCGCCGTGCAGAGGCGTCCCCCGCGCCCCCGGGTGGACGGCGGGCCCGGCCGCGCGCGCGCCCTGGGCATTGATCGGACTCCGGGCCGCGCGCGGCCCCGGCTCAGCAGCCTCCGCCCCTCCCCGCTCCGGCGACGCAGGACGCGGCCTCCTCGCGTCCTCGTCGTTCAGGCCGCAGCCAGCCCCGCGCGCGGCCCGCGGGGCTGGGGGACTGGGGCCGCCTGGGCCTCTGATCTGCCGCCGCTGCTCCGGGTGGGACAGCGGGGTCGCGCCGGCCGCTCCCCGCACACCCCCGCGCTCTTCACTCAGGGGGCGCCGCGGGGGCTGACGGAGGAGTCCGGCGGGCGAGCTCCCCGGCAGTTCCACCCGGGTCCCCGGCGAGCTGCAGCCGCTCTCGGTTAAAAAGGAAAGAAAGGGCTCGTCCCCGCGTGTGGGCCCTGCAGGGCCGGAGGCGCGACCCGGGCACCGAGCGCAAACCACGGGCGGGGACGCGGAGGCGCAAGCCTCGGGGAGAAGGGGACCCCGCGAGGACCCCGCAGGCAAACGAACCCCAAAGAAATCGGCCCCAGGTCCACCCAGGCGGCTGAGAGCGCGGCGGCGGCGGACAAGGGAAGCGGCTCGAAAGACATTGGAAATATGGGTCCTGAGGGCACCGGCTTCGAGCCCAGGGAGCCGCGACCGCGCCGGCCGGCCGGCGGCCTGGGAGGCAGCCCCGACTTGGCGGCTGCGCGGGAAACACTGGGTCCCGTCTCGGCGAGGTCGACCCCCATGTGTGTCAACGTGAAGGCGCGGCGCGCGGGCGCCCGCTGGCCCCGAGGGGTGCTGGGCCCTGCCCAGGGGCCACGGGCCTCGCCGCGCCTGCGCCCCGTTCCCGCCCGCGCGCCGCGCCTGGCCCGCCAGCCTGGACCCTGGGCTCTAGCCCCGCGGGTGGGACTCAGGGGCTTCGCCGACCACAGGAAAACGGTCCCTTCGCAGGCAGCGTGACAAAGAGGGGTGGGACATGGGGGCGGAGGGGCGCCCTTACAGACAAGACACATCTCTGGGAGGGTGGAGGCGGCAGAGTGCAGGGGTCCCACACTCCCACACATGCCCACGACCACTTGGCCGCGGCTAGAAAAACATTTCAAATGCCAGGGCTGAAGCCAGAGAAAGTCCCCTCTAAGGACAGGGCACAGGAGTCAACACAAGGAAAGCCCGGCCCGATTTGTGGTTGGGCTGGTGATTCCCCTGTCCCACCCGCACCCCCCACCCCAGCCCCGGGAAAACCATCGTCCTGAGGACGCCATAGTGCCACGCCAAGAACCGTGTAGACGCGGCTGTTGGGGGCAGCGCCCCTTCAGGGAGAGCGAGCCTTTAGGAGTCGGTTGGTCTCAGCTTGACGGCTTGACGAGTGTCCTGCCTGAGCTCAGACCCTCAGTAACCACCTTCCAGCGCAGCGATCACACCTCTCAGACTCCTCCAGGTTCCACTCACTCCTCCCTGTCTCCCTGGGGCTGGAGCCTGGGCTGGGTGCAGCCACAACTTCCTCTCTCGGGGCCCCTGAGGGACCCTGGGGGCCACAACCCGCAGTGGCGCTCTGGCTGCTTCTGCCCTGCCGCAGAGCTGGAAGAGCTGGCCTGAGGGCAGCTGGCAGGAGGCAGGACAACAGTGGCCTGCAGACCCTTGTCCGGGCTTCCCCTGGGCTGGGGCATTCCCGGTTGGGCGGACAGGGGCCCCGTCCAAAGGCTCTGGGAATCTGGAGTTCAGGGCCAGACTGGCCTGCGAGTCTCTTCCAGGGGCCAGCGCAGGTCAAGATGGGGCAGGAAGGGCAGCCCATGGGACGTTTCCCAGAGGGGCTGGGAGTCAGGGGGGCTTCCAGAGGTGGTCCCCGGATATTTTCCGCCTTTTGCCTGCCACCCATTCACACTTCTGCAGACGTGAGCTGTTCTGCCGCCTGCCTGGGGGTGAAGGGTGGCCTAGGCCTGGCCCCCAAGTGAGGATGGGAACCTGGCAGGGATCTTTCTCCATATCTGACCACCCTGCGCCAGGACTAAACACCGCGCTGAGGAAGCAGGCGGATGCTTGCGTGTTTAGGTGACTTTCCAGTCATTGTGGGTGGGGTGGCCGTGGCTCTGGGGGCCTCTGTGACGCTTAGGGGCTCCCCTGAAGCGTTGGCGAGCCAGCGGCCGGGGTAGGTCCAGAAAAGACCCGCCGTATGGGGGGCGGACCCTGCTTCCTCCCCAGCGCCGCCTGGACCCACCGACCTGCTACTGGGCAACTCGCGTTCGGGTCTCTGGGTCTCGCCGTGTGGCCCCCGAGGTCCCGAGCACGGGTACCCGAGGGGCCCGGGCCGAGCGAGCGCGGCCGGCAGCCGGCAGAGTCAGACGCCCCTGGTGGCGGGGAGGCTCAGTTGCCATTGGCCCACCTGGGTACCCCACCACCAC
Source organism: Orycteropus afer afer (assembly GCF_000298275.1). NCBI lineage: Eukaryota > Metazoa > Chordata > Mammalia > Tubulidentata > Orycteropodidae > Orycteropus > Orycteropus afer. The sequence goes on from NW_006921605.1 coordinate 3,160,419, forward strand.
CACCAAGACGTCGCGGAAACACATCCCAAGACACATTTTCCAGGGGATTTTGGAGTGAGGGGGCGAGCGCGTGTCAGGAAGCTGAGCTCCTTCCCCGCCGGGCGGGCGGGCGGCCACGACGAGGCCGCTGCAGACTTCTCGACGCACCCAGACGGCGCCGGCGTCCGGGCGTCTAGCTCACCGTGACCCCGACAACCATCCGCTGATAGGGCGTCCCGCGCCGACTTAGGGGACCCTTCTTCCGCAAGACCCCGGGTGTCTCACACGAGAGTTCCTCCACCCCGAACAGGAGGGTCTGGGAACAGCCCCAAAACGCAGGAGAGGGCAAAGACCTTTCTCTGTTCCCCAAAAAAAGAGCTCACGTCCCTCAGCTTGTATGAACCCTGAGAGCCCCGGGTCAGGAGACAGCAGCGGGGGTCGCCGCACTTTGCCGGTCCCCACCCACCCTCCCAGGCTTCTCCTAGAGCAGTCGCCGCCGGGCGCGCCTCTCTCTGCGTCAGGAGCCGCCCCCGCCCCCCTGCAGGGAAGGCGCCACGCGAGTTCCCTTAGTCAGCGGCCGCCACGCCACCGAGCCGCCGCGGCCGCGGTGCCGCCAGGTGCTGGCGACATGGGGGAACGGTGGCGTTACCGTGTGCTTCTGACAGAGCGCCTTCAGTTCCCGGGGTTCCGGGAGCACGCGCATCCCGGACGTGCTTTGGGGCTTCGCCCCTGGCCCTCGCCCCGCCCCGGCTCGCGGAGCCCTCGCGCAGTCCTCGCCCGGCCCTCCCGGCCGCGTGTCGCGAGGACCCGGATGGCTCCTGTCCCCCTCCCACCCGCTCTTCTGCTCCTTGTCTTCGTCGGTGGACGCGCAGCCAAGGGATTGCGCAAGCTTCCTGCTCCGGGCCTCCAAGAGCCTGACACACCCAGGGCCGGCGCGCCCCTGCCCCTCCTGCCCACCCTCGGACCCCGCGGTGCTCGCGGCCCGCGGCGGCGCCCTCCGGAGGCCGCGCGGGACGCCGCAGCTTCGCCGCTGGAGCACTCCGTCCGGCCGCCGCCCGGAGGTGCTAAACCTCACACTCGGTGGCCTCTCCGGGAGGCCGGGCCGGGACCTAGGGACGCGAACTCACGACCAAGGCGTGGCTACTCGCCTTTCCATTCACCCCCTTCTGCGCGCGCCCCGCTCTCCCGGGTCCGGCCTCACTCCTCCCGGCTGCCGCCTTCGAGGTCCTTGCCCGCACCCCACGAAGTCCCACCCCTCCCGCCCCCGTCCCGCCCGCGAGCCGACCCCGACCGCCCCTGCGCCCTCTCGGATCTCCTCGCCTCTCCTCCGCCTTGTGCGGGGGCTGCGGGACCCGGACATGCCCCGCTTCGCCAGCGAGAGGGTCCCACGTAACCGCAATCGGGACCGAGAGCGGACTCGTCCTCTGAGCCCGGTTCTCTGAGCTCCGCGCGCCTGGGCCCCGGGGGCCGGCTGCGCCTCGGCCTCGGCCTCCGCCCGCCTGCACGCTCTCCCGGGCGGGGGCTTCGCGCGCAATCCTGTCTCTTCCCGGCCTCCCCTTCCTAAATGCCCGAAGGCTCGCGGGGCGGGGCGGCGGCGCCGGGGCGGGGGGCGAGCTGCCCCCGGCCCCGATTCCGCCCCCTGCAGGCGGCTACCCCGCGCCCCGAGCGCTCCTGACGCAATTCGGTGCAACAGTCCTCCGCAGCGGATGCTTCCGTGGCCCCCAGCAGGGGTCCCCGGGCCGTGCACGCCGAGCCGGAGCGGGGACCGGGAGGCCCGGGCGCCCAGACCCGCCCGACCCTGTCACCCCCGCCCCCAGGCGACACACCTCTCCGCC
>NW_006921605.1:3162795-3169909 GCF_000298275.1 Orycteropus afer afer
GGGCGCCACGGCCCGGAGCGGAGCGGGGGGGATGGGGTGGGGAGCCGCGGCCGGAGCGGGGATCCCGCGGAAGCTGATGGAGTCGCGTCTCTTTCACCCGCAGGGCAGAGTGGAGTATCTGGTGAAATGGAGAGGCTGGTCCCCCAAGTAAGTAGCGAGGAGGGAGGAGGGGGCGCCGCGCCGGGGCTCGGCCGCTGGACCAGCCGGGCGGGTGGGGGGCGGGGGGCGGCCGGGAGGCGGGGTGGCGGAGGAGGGGGTGGGGAAGTCGGTGGCAGGCACTGGGGAAGCCGAGCCGCCAGCCCGAGCCGGGCGCCCTGTGTTGTGCTCGGCTCTCCGGGAAATGCCATCACTAATTTATGCACTAAAAGGAGCCGGAGGAGCCGGGGAGGCGCGGGGCCGAGCCGGGGAGGCCGGCGCAGGGAGGAGGGCGCCGGCACAGCCTGCTGTGTAGCAGAAAATGGCTCCTTTCCCCTTTCCCTCCACCGAACGGCTCCATATTGCAAAACCAAAAAAAAAAAAAAAATTAAAAAGCGACGAAAATGCAATTGTGTGCCTCCTCCCTCCTAGTGGCGCAGAGAGGGGACGCAAAAAGGCAGAAAAGGTTGAGAGCTGTCACCGCAACGCTTATGGCGGGGAATATATATTTTTTTTAATTTGAAATGCGATGGCACCGGATGGAGACAGACGCGCAGGCACACACACACTCACACACACACACGGAGGCATATTTTTGGACTGCTGATTATTTGGGGTTTGCTTGCCCATGACAGCGGGCTCCTGGGGCGCGCGAGGGGGCGTGGGGGGGCCGCCGGGCGACGGTTATCGGATTAGGGGTCAAATGGAGACGGCTGAAGCTGTCCTGGAGACTCGGAGCTGGGAGAGGAGGAGGGGACAGCGACTTTGCATTTCGGCTGCTTTGCACGCAGGGTGCCTGGTGGGCAGAGTGGCTTGGAACATGTCGCAGTAACGTGCTTCAAATTCTTGACAACTGCAAAATAAACTCCTAGTTTGATATTCCTCACGGCTCTCCCTTCTCCCCACCCTTGTGTGTTTCTTTGACCTGGGGGGGGGTTCACCGGGGAGTGTGTGGGGTACTGTGTCAAGCCTGCAGAAATCCATCCTTCACCCCCCACATCTACAGCTTAATGGCTTTCGGTTCAGGAAGACAGAATAGGGCCTTATGTCATTCCCCACCTGGAGGCCGAGAAGCTGGCTCGCTTGTTTTACGCCGTGTCCCCCTCCCTCTTCCCTTGCAAGATATAACACGTGGGAACCGGAGGAGAACATCCTGGATCCGCGACTGCTGATCGCCTTCCAGAACAGGTGAGCGTCCCCAGCAGCCACCTCCCACCGCGGCGACGGGAAAGGCAAAGTGGGCACCGCAGCAGTGGGAAAGGGGGGAAGAGTGGGCGGAGGGACCTTGCCCCCCCTCCCCTGCAGAGCTGGCCGGCTGCGACCTCGCCTCGTCTCTAACCCACGTCCTTGGCGGTTGCTACAGCCCGGGGTGGGGGCGGGGCTGGGAAAGGCAAGGCTTGCTTTGGGGGAGACTGCTGGACGGGTACGTGTGGGTGGCTCTGGGTCCCAGGGCCCCCTCCCGCCGCGCCCCTGCAGCTCCGCCTCCGGGGCCTAGGTGTAGCTCTCCTGAAGAGAGCGAGCTTGGCACCGGCACCTTTCGGGACAGCTCGGAGGGAGCTGGCATTGTGAAACCGCTGGACGTCACGGAACTGAACTTAACCTGTTGGGGGCTGGAGAAAAGTTGACCAGGCCTTCCGCCAGCACTGTTACCCCTCAGGGAGCTTGGGGTGGGCAGGGGCAGATTCTGCCCAGCCCTAACGCCTCTGGTACCCTCACCGGACTGCTGGGGGGGGCAGAGTGCCCCCACCTCGGGGTGGGGGGAGTTTGGGGCAAAGGGTGTGGGGTGGGCGCTGCCCGGTGGGGGGGCTCTTCGAAGGGGCTGGTCCTTCTGCGCACAGATGCTTGTCACACTGCAGCTGCTGCCGCTGGATTCGCTGCCGGCGGCTGTGGCTGTGTTTCGGGAGGACAGGGCGGGGGAGGGGGAAGAAGGGAGCAGAGGCAGGCGCCCTTGGAGCTTGGCCGCTGCGCCGCCTTCCGACCCCACCCGCCCTTTATTTTGCATTATTTCCTGTGGCGCGGTTGGCGCTAAAACTGTAAACTTCAGACCCCCTGAGCAAGCGACCGAGGGGGAAGTTGCTCTCCCTCGACGCAGGGGGGCGCCGAGCAAGGTATCCTGCTCCGGGCTCCACCTGGGAGTTCACCACCCTGTAACCATGTCAGCGGCTGATGCCATGTTGCATAAGAGGTCCCCGAGGAATTCAGACGCGGGCTGTTGCAATGCCACGCAACTTCGGAGTCAGGCACGGGCCCTGGCCCCAGGGCCTGGCTGAACCCCCCCTGAGTTAGCCCACCGGCGGGTGAGGAGGGGTCGCTGCGGAACCGGGCGTGGACTGCAGCCTGGGCACACACTGGAGAGACGCCCCCTTCTCTCGTGGAGGGCCACGCAGCGCCTGGAGCGATGCGCCCCCAGCTGAGGTGGGGTCGGCCTCAACCCTGCCGCAGGCGGAAGCCTCGCGGCTGTATTGACCGGCGCCACTGTCCCCAGGCTTTATCAATATTTGAGAAATCGAGGCGGCCCGGAGCCCGGCCCAGCGAGGAGGTGGGGCTCCCGCGCCCCGCCCCCGGCCCGCCCACCGGCCGGCCTGCCACCGGGTGGGGTTCACCTGGTGGCTGCAAACCTGGCCGGGCCTGGTCTCCAGGCCGCCCCCGCCCCCAGCCTCTAATTGGCTCATTTGCCGTTGGGTAAACAAGGGTGCAGCCCCTCCCCCTGTTTAGTCCCTGGCCTTTAAGAAAAAGAGCCCTCCCTTCTGCGGGCAGCACTCGTTATCTGAATCTTAATGAGGTCATTAGCATCCCTCGTCTCTGACAGAGGGGGACTAGGTCGGCACACACCTCGCTTGGACTGGTTTGCTGTCCCCAGACCCCCACTCGCACTCCACTTTGCCTGGGCCTACGGCTCGTGGGCACCAGCGCCGGCGACCCAGCCCTGCGCTGCTGCCACCCAGGCAGAGAGGCAAGGCCGCTGGGGCGCTAGTTCTGATACAGCCATCAGAGGTGGGGGGGCCCTTTGCCGAGGACCCCCTGGGAAGATGAGGGTGGCTGGAGCGTGGAGTAGGGTGCTGGGAGCAGCAGAGGAGTCCAGCTGGTGGCAGAACCTTCTGCGTCTTTCTCTTTATTCCTGTGGGTCCCACCGGCCCCCTGCCCGCTGCTTACCGTGGCCGGGGTCACCGCAGGTTTCGGCCAGGGCACGGGGAGACGACCCTGAGGCTAACAGCGCTGCCCTCTGTTCCCTCCCCCCAGGGAACGGCAGGAGCAGCTGATGGGGTACCGGAAGAGAGGCCCCAAGCCCAAGCCGCTGGTGGTGCAGGTGAGTACTCTCTCCAGCCCCCACCGACCCGCAGCCCTCCCCCTGGCATTGCCATCCCAGCTGCCTCCAGGCCGCGAGCGCGGTGGGAATTCCTCGCGGACACCCCACTTCCTTTCTGCTAGACCTCCTACACCCCGCCCCCCATGACGCAGCTGCGACCGGGTGGGGGCTGGGAACTCCTGATGCTCCCGGCATGCCCTGGGGCCGGCCTGCTCCCTCCTCTCACCGCCCGGGTTCCCGCAGGTACCCACCTTTGCCCGGCGATCCAATGTTCTGACCGGCCTGCAGGACTCCTCCGCTGACAACCGGGCGAAGCTGGAGCTAGGCGCGCAGGGCAAGGGTCAGGCGCACCAATACGAGCTGAACAGCAAGAAACACCACCAGTACCAGCCGCACAGCAAGGAGCGGGCCGGCAAGCCGCCGCCGCCGGGCAAGAGCGGCAAGTACTACTACCAGCTCAACAGCAAGAAGCACCACCCCTACCAGCCGGACCCCAAGATGTACGACCTGCAGTACCAGGGCGGCCACAAGGAGGCAGCCAGCCCCACCTGCCCGGACCTGGGCGCCAAGGGCCACCCGCCCGACAAGTGGGCCCACGGCGCGGGGGCCAAGAGCTACCTGGGAGCCGTGAAGCCCCTGGCCGGGGCGGCCGGGGTTCCTGGCAAGGGCGGCGAGAAGGGCCCCCCCAATGGCATGGCGCCGGCCCCCAAGGAGGCGGTGACGGGCAACGGGATTGGTGGCAAGATGAAGATCGTGAGGAACAAGAACAAGAACGGACGCATCGTCATCGTGATGAGCAAGTACATGGAGAACGGCATGCAGGCGGCCAAGATCAAGTCCGGGGAGGCGGCGGAGGGTGAGGCGCGCTCCCCCGGCCACAGGAAGCGCGCGGCCGACGAGCGTCACAGCCCGGCCGACCGGACTTTGAAAAAGGCCGCGGGAACCGAGGAGAAGCAGGCGGAGGCACCCTCCAAGAGGCGGGAGGAGGAGGCGCTGGGCGCCGGCGACCCGCAACCCCAGGACGCCGGGCCCCGCAAGCTCTCGCCTGCCAAGGAGGCCTTGGGCGAGCAGCCCCTGCAACTCACCACCAAACCCGACCTGCTGGCCTGGGACCCGGCCCGGAGCGGGCACCCGGTCCCGCACCACCACCACCACCACCACCACCACCACCACCACCATGCCGTGGGCCTCAATCTCTCCCACGCGCGCAAGCGCTGCCTCTCGGAGACCCACGGCGAGCGCGAGCCCTGCAAGAAGCGTCTGACGGCGCGCAGCATCAGCACCCCCACCTGCCTGGGGGGCAGCCCGGCCACCGAGTGCCCGGCCGACGTGCCGGCCGCCGCCACCGCCGCCGCCGCCCTCCCACAGCCTGAGGTCATCCTCCTGGACTCGGACCTCGACGAGCCCATAGACTTGCGCTGCGTGAAAACGCGCGGCGAGGCTGGGGATGCGCCCGGCTCCCGCCCGGTGAAGCCTGAGACGCTCGCCGTGGCGGTGGCCGCGGTGCCGCCTGCAGCCGCGGCCCAGAAGCCTCCAGCCGAGGCCCAGGACGAGCCCGAGGAGCCGCTGGCTGAGTTCAAGCCCTTCTTTGGGAATATAATTATCACCGACGTCACCGCGAACTGCCTCACCGTCACCTTCAAGGAATACGTGACGGTGTAGCCCGAGGGCGACGGAAGCAAGCGAGGCGCTATCCCCGCGGGGGGCCTTAGCAACTGGGGCCTCAGGGCGGACTCCCCTTGCCCCTGACCACGGGCCAGCCGGCCGGCCTCCAAGGCCAGGACCCCGAAGGAACCGCGAGCACCACAGCTGTCCGCGTGGCCGCCGCCGGGCACCCGGTGCGCCTCCCCTGGGGACGAGAGCTGCGCCCCTCTGCGCCCTCCCCGCCCCCAGGGGCCTGGGGGACGGACGCAGCAGCCTCGCGCGGAGGCCGCAGGGTCATAGTATTATATTTTATCCGTGCTAAGTTGTCAAGTGCTGACTGCTCCCGTTTGTACGTGGTGTTATGATTGAAGTGTGCTGTTTGAGCTCAGAAGGCCCGCCGCCCCTCCGGGCTGCGCTCTGTATTTATTTGTAGGTATTTATATATTGAATATAAAAGCCTAGATTTATGGAGTTTCCTCTAGATCACGTTATATTCTATATCAGACAAACTATTTTCTGTTGCCCTGGCGCCCCCTTCATTCAGTATTTCGGTTGACTTCATTTCCGGCCCCTCTCCGCCCCTCCCGCCAACTGCAATACCTTGGTATATATTTTTTGATACTGTACACATGGCTGTGTTTGTTTCTATGTGCAAAAAAAAAAAAAAAAAAATTAACATGATGGCAAAATTAAAGTTAATAAAATAGAATTAGATAAAAATGTTGAAAATACATTGATGGAAACCACTCAGTATTTCAGTTGACTTCATTTCCGGCCCCTCTCCGCCCCTCCCGCCAACTGCAATACCTTGGTATATATTTTTTGATACTGTACACATGGCTGTGTTTGTTTCTATGTGCAAAAAAAAAAAAAAAAAGTTTGTTAAAAGGCTGAAAACAAGGTCTCTAGGAACTGCTGCTGCTAGAAATATCTCAACTCGACGCTTCCGATTGTTACCTGCTTGAATGTAAATATTAAACGGTGATCTTGAAGGTGCCTGTTTGCGGTTGGCGATGAGCGCCGAGGGGACTTCCGAGGCCGCAGCGCCAGCGAGCCCCCTGTCTTCACCCCACTCCCGCCTTCTGTGCGCCCTGTGCCGAAGCTTTGCAAAGCCCTGGGCACGGGTTTCGGGGCGCGGCCGGCCCTCAGGAGGGGTGACTCGCAGCCTGGGGGAGTCGGGGGAGCGCCGGTGGGGAGAGAATTCCTGCGAGGGGTGCTGAGGTCAGTGCGGCTCCCGGGGCTTTGGGGGGTGGCGCCCGCAGCCCCGGCCACCCTAGGATCCGGCCGTTGGGGGGGAGGGGCGCGGAGACGCGGGCGGGGCTGGCTGCTGACCTCCGCGCTCCCCTCGCCTTGCGCGCAGGGGTGTCCCGCCCTGGCGGTCCCGCCTCGTAGGGCAGGTTTGCTGACATCGCGCCCCGCCCCACGGAGGAAGCCGCGAGGCTCTTTCTCTGTGGGGCGCTCTCCCCGGAAACCACCAGGCCAGAGACCGGAGGCGCAGCGGAGGCGGGCGGGGTGCTTCCTGCGCGGTGGTAGGTGGGGGCCGGGCGAGCGGGGCCTGCGCCCCGCTGCCTTCGTGCAGGCGGACAGTGGCCCCCATCGCAGCCCTCCCTCTGTGGGTGGCAAGGCCGGGGCCTGTGCGGCTCGGGGAGGAAGGGGTTAAGGACCTTGAGGGGCGACCGCAGGGGGCGAGCTCTGGGTGCGGCCCGCGGGGCCGGGAAGCCGAGACCGGGGCAGGCGACGTTCCGCTTTCTGCCGACTCAGCGGTCTTCCCGGGGTGGCCGAGCCGGGCCTGGGGCGCGGGGCTGCTGGAGGCCTCGGGGGCCCTGCCTGTGCTCCGGATTGAGGCCGATCCGTCCGGGGCGCCAGGGCGGAAGAGGTCATCACAGTTCAGAACGGGGGGGAGACAGAGCCAGCGCTGGGGCGGCCAGGGGCAGAGATAGAGTGCCGGGAGGGCGGGGAGGCCTGAATGCGGACAGTGTGGCCAGTGTTGGCTGCAGGCCACCAGCGGCTGGGGTGGGGGAGGGGCGC
>NW_006921605.1:3170009-3183987 GCF_000298275.1 Orycteropus afer afer
GCTGGCTTTTGTGAATTGCCCCTCCCACTCCCCCATCGCCCCAGCCCCCTCCCCCTCTGCGTAATGAATGCCCTTTGCCACCCTGGGAGCGAGGGGGGTGATGGTGCCGCTCCTGGCAGGCTGCCTGCTTGGAGAATCGGGCCTGTCCGTCAGCGTCTGGTTCACAAAGGCACCTCCAGGCCCCATCCCAGCGCCCTGTTTTCCCAGTTGAAGACTGAGCATGGGGAATGGGGAGGGAGCCCCTTGTTGGCCCCCCCACACACAGTTGGTGACTTGGGAGGGAACTTTAGGCCCTGGTGGTGCCCCTTCCTTGTGGCCTCTGCCTAGTGCTGGGTGAAGGCTGGGACAGGGTGGCACTGCCCCAGGGCAGACAGGGAAACGTCCTCCCCCATTCCTGGAAAGGCACCGGCTGCAGGTGGCCCAAGGCCTTGACAGTGGCTTGGTGGCCCGGCCTTCGTGGTGGCCTTTGAGGACAGGGTCCTGGGAAGAGCCTATCAGCTGACAGGCTGGCAGCAGGGCTGAGGTTCCTCAGGGTGAGTCTCTGAAGGGCCCAGCCTGGGGCCAGACCCAGTTAGTGTCCTAGACTCCCTCTGTCTCCTTTAGGGACCATGGCTCGGCCTAGGCTCCTCGGACATGCCCCACTTACTGGAGCACCAAACTCTGCCCCCATGGGGCTTGAGGTTTGCTGTGACATACAAGTGAGGCTCTCTTGGACAAAAGCACACGTCCCAGCCCGCATGGCACTGCCCTGTTCTCTGGTGGCTCTAGAACCAAGCTTCTACTCTGCCCACCAGGTGATGGTCCCACGGGCCTCTCACACACAGGCCTGTGAAGATGTGTCAAAGATGCAGAAAGAGGGTCGGGGGCCCTGGCGTTGGATGGGAGAGGCCTGGGGGATTTCTCCTTGTGGGGCCTCTGGGTAGAGAGAGTGGGGTCCCCCCTGTTCTCATGGGTGTGGGGGCTTCTGTCCAGCTTGGAACCTGGCTGCCAGGCTGACCACCACTTGTCTGCCCTGCAAAAAGAGAGGGTCACGAGCCCTCTTTTTAAGGCCAAGTCCAGGGAGGAGAAGAAAAGCAAGGAGCTAGGCCTGCAGTGCACTCTTGGAAGCCCAACTGGCTTTGCTTTTCTGCAAGGAAGTTTCCTCATGGGGTTGCGTCCAGAGATGGGAGCTGGCCTGCCCCCAGCAGCTGGCCCTCCTGCACCACCCGTCTCCCTGGTAGCCCGTCCCCACTCACGTTCAGAAGAGTGGAGAGGAAGAGGCCCAAAGACTAGGGTGCTAGGGATATAAGGTTGTGAGATGTGGCAAATACAAATCAAGGGTGCTCGGAAATAGGAACTTTGGGGGCCAATGCACACGTGTTTCAGGGTAAGTATGTCCCAGGACCTAGAGTAGGCATCGGAAAGCATGTGTCGTTCAGCGGATTTCAGTTTAACTGTCCTGAATTTCATCTGGAGACCGAGTGTGCCTCCTGAGTAATGAGAGCGCGTGGCCAGTCCCTGCTCACAGGAGGCTTGCAGTCAAGCAGGGCAGAGGAGGGGCTGGAAACGAGGGGCTGGAAACAGCACTGAGGAGGGAATGTGGCTCAGAAGGGTTGCTGAGGGCCGGAGGGACCTCACCTGGGATTTACGGTGGGGGCAGGTGGCTTCCCCATGCAGGCCAGACCACCCAAAGCTTTGCTCCCTAGGCCTCCATTTCCTGGTCACCTTCAAAGACTTGCGATGAAGGTGAGGATGCCCTAAGGCAGGAGAAGCCTTGAGTGCTTCTGAAAAGTCCCTGAAGTAAACACACCAAGGAAGATCAAACATCCTGTGTCAGATTCAAATGCCTTCCAAAGATTTCCAGCCCTGAGCTTTAGTTTGACCAGGGGCTAGGTAGGTGCTCGGTGGTGCTTACCCCCAACCCCACAGTCCTGGCAGCCCACCCATCCCTCCACAACCCAGCGAGCCACCCTCACCTCAGCATTCGGCCTTCAGTTCTCGCTCAGTGAATTATCTGTTGACTGGACCTCATCCTCTGTCCCTTCAGCTTTGTTTTGGGTCGCTGAGAACAGCGTGGGGACAGAGGAGAGCTGGGGCTGGGCACAGGTGAGCCGTTAGAAACCTCAACCCTCACGCTTTTCCCAGCGACTTCCGTCTGCTCCTCTGTGCCGTGCTCACTGCCCATGGGAGGAGACTCTGGACAGGAGACGGTACTGCAGGACCAAGCACCCACTTCCTGTGCAGCTGAGTTAGAAGCCCACCCCACCCTCTCCACCTCTCCTCCGTGAAGACAATTCGCGTTGGTGGGGTGTCAGGTCTGTGGGCGGCCGACGCATCTCACGTTCACCCAGCCCCGTGGTTGCCTCTGCTGTCAGGCCGGCGCCATCCCTGTGACCTGCTGCAGGCGGCCACTGTGACCGATAGGCTTCTCGGCCAGTCCCCGGGCTTTCCTTCCTACTCCGTCTCCGTCTGGAAGCTCTGCTGACACCCGTTCAGCGTCCCTGACAGTGAGGCGGTGACTGAACACAGGGGCAGAGTCCCCGCCAGCAGAGATATGGTGCAATGCATGGGAAATGGTTCGCTACAGATCATCAAGCACAAGGAAGCTGTGCTTACTTTGCCTACTGACTGCTCTATCCCTGTCAGGAAGGGGGCGTTTGAAAAGGGGCTCAGATTCTGTGGGACGGGACTGTGAGGTTGGGGAGACACAGATCCCAGCCATCCCCAAAAGCTGAATCTTTGATGTGGTGAAAAATGTGAAATTGTCTGCTGCAGATCAATAAGCAAGCACAAGGAAGCCCATGCTTACCTTCCTTCCTGGGTGATGTGACACTGGCTGTCCATGTGGATGTTAGCCAGGAATCAAACCCACACGGAAGGAGGGACTCCGACCACCGGGCGGCCCAGCCCTTGGCTCAGTGAAGGCTCGGAGGCCTGCGTGACCTTGCTGAGGGCCAGCAGCCAGGAAGCGGGCAGCAGGGCTCTGCACTGGCCTGGTCTGTGGCCGGCCAGTGCTCCCCGCTCCTAGGGCTCTGCAGGCCATTCAGAGGCCAGCTCAGGCCCCATGGCCTCCGAGACTGTTCAAGGCGGTTCTCAGGGAGAACCCAGAACTCCTGCAGTCAGCCCTTGGCCCACTACTCGTTGCCGGTTCATCGAGGCTGCATGGTACCTGCGTGCTCAGGCCTGGACTCTCTGCCCACAGAGCCGGCAGCTTTGGGGGGGGGTGTCTGGGGACTCTCCTGCACTCCCTCACCCCCACCCTGTTGCTGCACAGGGTTCCTGGAGTCTGTGGTGTGTGGCATAAGGAGTCCTGGGTAGATGTGTGATGGGACTTGTAGTCAATGAAGCCAGCTCCTACACTGCAAACCACGAATGCAGTCTACAGACCCAGGGCCCAGCCTGCCCGACGGGCCTCTGTGCTTAAGCAGCTCAGCTCTCCAAAACCTCGGGGCTGCTCAGCAGAGGCCGGGGATGCAGGCTGCCCCCTCCTCCCTGCCGTGAGCTGAGAGCAGACACACACCCTCAGCTGCTCTGGGGTCCTTCCGCCCCCCATCCCCTCACCTGTTGCACTTGGGAGCATTTCCAGGGCCTCCAGGTAATTGAATTCAGGAAAACGGACTCCAAGGATAATCCTGAGTCTTCCAGGAAGCCCCGGAGTTCAGTTTCCGTATTTAGCCTAGCGGTACCCGCTGTGTGTTTCATGAAAGCCGGGCCATAGCCTCATTCTTGTGTGTTTAGCTTGGACGTGTGGCTGGGCTGGCAGACATCGGACCACAGCACATGCACATACAGTGAGCAGGGGACAGAGGACACGCTGCCCAGGCCTCTCTCATGTTCACACATGGGCTTTCCGTGAGCACTCAGCATCATGCCCAGTGTGGAGTAAGCATTCACTGAATGTTGGCCGTCATGGTACTTCTCTCTCCCAGTCATCTGCACGTTTTCAAATCTAGGTCGGGGCAGAGGTGTGGCTTAACAAAAGACATCCAAGGTGAGTGTGTGCATAGGTTCACACGTGTGCATGCATGCTCCAGTGTGTGCATGTGTGCATCTGTTTGTGTGTGTACATCTCTCTGTGTGTCGTGTGTGCATCTGTGTGTGCATATATCTACATCTGTGTGCTCCACTGTGTGTCTGTATACATCTGTGCGTGCATGTGTACGTCTGTGTGTCTGTCATGTGTGCAATTGTGTGTGCATGTGCATCTGTGTGCGTGTGTACATCTCTCTGTGTCATATGTGCATCTCTGTGTGCATTTATCTGCATCTGCATGCTCCAATGTGAGCATGTGTACATCTGTCTGGGCATGTGTGTTATGTGTGTTCATATGTTGTGTGTGCACGTGTATGTGTGCATGTGCATGTGGGTATGTGTGTGCCTGTATTGTGTATGCACATGTGTGTGGCTATGCATGTGCTTGTGTTGCAAGTATGTGCATGTGTTGCATATGCATAGGGATATGTGTGTGTGTTTGAGCATGTGTGTACATTGAGTGGGGGGTGTTCGTGTGTGCACGTGTTTGCACCTGGAGGAAGGGTTCAGCAGCACAGCCTGTCCCAGCAGGAACTTCTCTCATTTGCTGCCCAAGTGCAGGATTCTTTCCAGTGCACCCTGGAGTTTAATATTGCTAACAACGGGCCCGGAATCCTTTTAACCTGCGCCAGGTGTAGTGTAAACCTCCCTGGATTTCCTCCCTTTCCTGTTTCATCTGAAAAATTCCTCACTAATTCCATGGTATCTGGTTTCTCATTGTTTCTCTGAGTTCAACAGCCCCCTGGGATGGACTCTGTAAAGGTGCGTTCAATGCCCTTGGCTCCAAGATGACACCAGCTCTCCCTCTCCACACTGCCATCCCCTCGGCTGGCTGTCAGGGTAGCTAAGCCATCATGTCCTGGGGGAATGAGCAGACACCCATCACAGAGTGAGAGGCCTGCCATGGCCACTCACCTCCACACTGAAGCAGTGTCCAGATGGAGGGAAGAAGTCTGCAAGCTCCCGTTTAATATCACCCTGAAATTATGTTGTTGTTGTTGTTGTTGTTACGTGCCATCGAGTCGGACCCGACTCATAGCGACCCCTCCTTGGGTTTCCAAGGCGGTATCACTACGGATATAGATTGACCAACCTTTCTTCCGAAATTATGTTAGACTGACCAATAATGGTGTAGCAGTCATTCTTCATTAGGGTAAGTGCTATTTGGAGTCGAGGACAAGGAAAAATACAGCAGGTTGGAAGAAGGGAGCCACGTTCCAGAGGCAGGTGGGAAGGCATCTATTTCCCTTTTTCTGGAGGAGACAGGATGAGCAAACCATGTGGATGTTGTGGGGAGAGAGAGAGAGATTAGCCGGCAGAATCCCTCCCGTGAGCAGCGGAAGCATGCATCATTATAGCCACTTCCTGCTTTGTTCACGGGCTCCGAGCCCCCAGCAGGGCCAGGAGGAGAGGAAGTTCTGGGCAAGGCAGCCAGACAAGGTCTGCCATGTGCGCCTCCAACCTCCAGCACATCCTCCTGCCGGCTCCTCTCCTGGCGCTGGAAATTATTTATGTTTGTGAATTGCTTTTGACTCGCATGAGTTATTCCTCTGGCTTGCCAACAGGTCTGGGGACCGGGGAGAGTTATGGAGCCGGCGCGCAGAGACATCCGAGGACAGAGGAAGGAGGAGCACTGGAGTGGAAGTTGGAGCCTTGGGACTTGTCCAGCCTCTGTCACTGCTGGGGCCAGCCTGCGCTTCCTGCCGGGGCTCTGGGGTCTCTTCTGCACATCCAGAGGGTGGGTGGCACGTGAGCCCTCGGAGCCCTTTGTGGCTCTGACGTCCCCTGGGCCTGGGTCACCCTAAGAGGCCTGGACAAGGTTGGTGCCGGCCTCTTTGCCGTGGCCTAACCTGAGCTTGGCACGCCCACCTGCTGCTCACTGCCGGCGGGTGGAGATGACGCTGGCCGGCCTGGCCCGGCGGGAAGAACTGGGTGAGATGGGTCAGGAGTGCTTCTTCCCTTCGTCCTTTGCTGTAGCCTGGGCCTTTGCAATGCCTCCTTCCACAGACTGGGCTGAGAAAAATGTCCATACAGGAGCCAGAAGAGCAGAGAGGAAACAAACACGCAGCACCGGGCGAGGGAACACGCAGCACCGGGCGGGGAGCTGGGGTCACCTGCCCCTCCGAGGGGAGGGCTCAGCCCATGGCAATGGTCCTGACCTCCAGCAGGCTCACAGCTAAAGGGGCCCTCTCTCAAGCCCTCACTCTACAGGTGGGGAAACAGAATCCCACAGAACCAAAGCCCAGAACAGGGTGAATTATCAACCTCACCCCAGAGAGATACTCTGCCCCAAGTCCGTACCAGGTTCCTACAGAGAGGAGCGGGGTGTGTGCAGCTCACCCAGCAGTAAAACCGGATTTATGAACAGGGATGAGGGTCACATGACGCCGAGTTCAGGGCCACGCTGGTGAGTGGTGAGCGGTCACTTGCTGGGGTGCGTGTGCCGCGGCCTGGCGTCTGTTCTCTGGACTGTGGTTTGGGGCCTCCCCCAGAGAAGACATGAGGTGCTGGGCTTCCCCACTCCAGCGACCACCAGTGCAGACCCTGGCAGCCGCAGCACCGGCTCTCCAAGGTGGCGAGGAACCTACAAACCTCAGGGCTTTGAACTGGCCCTGCCCTGGCAGACCAGATGCTATGTGCATAGCCCTGGCCAAACCACAGTGAGCCTCGGCTCTGGCCTAGAGGGGAGCTTGGCGTCTGGGCCCCTCCAGTGGGCAAGGGCTTGGGGGAGACAGTCCACGCAGGAGGAGAGGGACTTCCCTGCCAAAGGCGCTTCTTGTGATGCCTGAGTCCTCAGGAGCGGTGGGTCCCACCCAGCACAGACCATGATGCCTCCGGGGCCTACCCCTCAGAGTGAAGTCTCCAGCCTGCTTCTTCCCCGGAAAGCAGCGGCAGCCCGAGGGTGACCCCTCAGCCATGAATGAGCCTGCTGGTTGGTCCAGGCTAAGGCACCTGGGCACGCGGGCATTTCAGTATGTCAGAGAGAGAATGCGGGAGGGGCGAGGCAGGAACCAAGAAAGAGGGGAGAGAAGAGAACCGAGACATGGAGACACACGAAGGAGAGGAGGTGCTGACGCGGGGCACGGTCGCAGCCAGGGTCGCGGGACCTATGCCTGAATTGTTGATCGCGACACTAACATGGCAAGTGAATGTGGGTGGGGGGGGGGGCGGACAGAGGTAAGGAGGCCAACAGGGTGGGGACAGAGAAAAAGGGAACACTCATCCGGAAACAGAAGGAAGCAAAGGAGCAGAGTAAACCCGGTGAGGGGTACTGGGGCAGGAGACACAGGCCGGAGGGTCCGCTGATGAGACTTGCCCGGTGGGAGGCCATCAAAGTTGACGTCACCAATACTGGGGTGGACCGACCTCCCGCCCCTCCTGACGCAGCTCACCGAAAAGCACAGCATCCCCTCAGCAGGCTTCCTGCCAAACACGCAGAGCCTGAGTCTAATGGCACGGGGACACCAGGCAGCCCCAGCTAAGTGCGCACCCTCCACAGAACGCCAGAGCCCAGAGACAGGCTGAGGCCCCGCTGCAGGTGAAAGGAGACGCCGAGACCGGGCACTGAGCGCAAGTCGTGGCCTTGGCGTGGCCCTCGGAACAGGAATAGAGATCGTTGCAAGAGGCGTTACTGAGAATCAGCGAATTAGAACCCGGCCTGTGGGTTGGACGATCGTGTTGAGTTGCTGTTCAGGCCCTGATTCCAGCGGCTCTCCTGTGACTGTGTGCAACCCTGCCGCGTTCTTAGGAAAACCCCACGACTCAAAACTGTTTAGGCTGGTGGGGCACAGCATCTGCAACTCACTCTCCAATGGCTCAGAAAAAAGACGGAAGACATCAAGAGCCGGGGGGAATAAGAAGCACGAAACACGTGGGGTAGGAGGTTAGCGGCTGGAGAGAGTCGAGGTGAAGGACCCATGGAAGCCCCTGTACTGTTTGCAACTCTTCTGTAAGCTGGAAGAGACTGCTGGGCTCCGATATAATCAGAGGTCCACAGAGTCGCCACCTTGGGACGGGGGACAGGTGCCAGCATGGGAGCCTGCTGCTGGCCTAGGAGGAGCCAGAGAGCCCCCCACACGGGCCCCTGCAGGTGAACCACCTGGTAAATTGTCTCTGGACCGCCTGCTTAGAGGCCTGTGTGTCTCTTTCCTATGCCTTCAGCCCATGACCCCAACACAGATGCCACTGGGTTAGGGAGGATCATGCCCATAGCTGCTCAGGGCCCTGTAGTGAGAGGGCCCTGGCCACCTCCGGCCTTAGCCTAGTGGGCCGCTCACATTGCACAGCCGAGCCCCGTTACCCTTTGGTCAAGTGAGGAAGAAGGATGGGGACCTGGAGTCAGGCGAGCCCCCTGTGGGCCAGCCGCTTGGTGCCCTGGGGCGGGGGCTCTGTCCCCCAGCACTTCCCGGCGTTGACTCCTTGCCAAGAAGCCTCCTGACCTTCCGCTGCAGGAAGATCCTTCCCAGTCACTCTTCCTTCTTCTTTTTTTTTTTTTTACAAATTGCAGTGAAATACACATCACATTTGCCATGCTGTTTTTAAGTGTACGATCCGGTGACATTAATTTCAGTCACCATGTTGTACGACCATCACCACTGCTCATTTCCAAATGTCTCTCATTCCCCTGAACACAAACTCAGTGCCCCTCCAATCACACCCCTCTCCCCTTTCCCCAGCCCCTGGAAGCCACTGATAACCTTCTGTATCTATGACTTTGCCTGTTCTAAGTACTTCACATTAGGAGCTCTCACCAGAGCACAGTGGTTAAAGCATTTGGCTGCTACCCAAATAGGTCAGCAGCTTCCACCCACCAGCTGTTCTGCTGTAGAAAGATGTGGCAGTCAGCTTCCTTGGAGACTGACAGCCCTGGAGACCCTGTGGGCAGCTCCACTCTGTCCTCTAGGGGCGCTGTGAGTCGGAATCAACTCCACAGCAGTGGCTTGTTTTTTAAGCACTTCCCATGAGGGGAGTCGGCCAGTATTCGTCCTGTGTGTGTGGCTTCTTTCACTCAACATGTTTTTGAGGTTCACCCATGCAGCAGCACGTACCAGTACTTCATTTTCTTTGTGGCTGAATAATACTCCTTCGTCTGGATGGACCCTATTTTGTTGATCCATGAGCTGTTGATGGAGGCCTGGGCTGTTTCCCGCTCTGGGCTGACGTGAATGTTGCTACAACGGCCATGTGTGCGCCTGTGTCTGTCTCAGCTGTCAGTTCTCTTGGGTGTACACCTGGGAGGGGATTGCTGGGGCACAGGCTAACTGTGCAATTCTGAGGAGACAGCACCCCGTCTTCCACAGTGGCTGCCCATGTTGTGTCCCCACCAGCAATGCACAGGCTCCCAGCCACCCCTGGTTACTCTTTTTCTCCTCTGAAATGGCGGATTTGTTTAGCTGTCGGCCTCCACCACACAGTGTAGGTCCTGTCTGTCCTGCTCCGGCCCCTGGCTTCCACCGTGCTCCAGAGCCATCACTGAAGGAACAAACGGATCCATCGGAGCCCCAGAGCCCCTCCGACTCTCGTCTCCTCATCAGGAAAGTGGAGGTGATGGATCCCCAGGGCCCGTTGTCACGTCTGCTTGGAGGTGGGTTAAAGGCCGCCTGCTGCCCGCGAGCTCAGGAGAGGCAGAGAGAAGCAGTGGTACAAATATGTCCCTCAAGCCCGCCTCGGGCCTGTCCTAGGCCGCACACAACTGTCAGCTTCGCTTGGGACTTCGGGAATGGGTCTGGCAGCCTGGTTGCCTTTGTCTTAACCTGGAAGGGTAGACAGGTCGCTTAGTCTTCAGGTGGTGCCGTAACAAAATCCCAAAGAACAGAAATGTATTGCCTCACACTTTGGAGTCTTACGTCCAAACCAGGCTTTCAGCTTGAGGTGGGGCCTCCCTTGACAGTAGCCCCAGGTATCCCTTAATGTCCCTTGGATTGCAGACAGGTCCTCCCGGGGTCTCTTCCCCCTTTGCCTGTGTGTCTGTCTTTACAGAAGGAATTATGTCTAGGATCCACCCTACTCTGGTCTGACCTCATTAACGTGACAAAAGAAATACCCTATTTTCAAATAGGGTCACATTTATAGGGACAAGGGTGAGGATAACTTTCTGGAGGGACACTTCAATGCCCAACAAAGGGGTGAGTTCTGTGATGGGGCTTTCTTCAGGCCTTGTTGGACATCTATGAGCACAGCACAGCACTAGGGTCTCAAGGACACCAAAGCCAGGGTCCCAGCCTCTGCCCTCCAGACCTCACCACCCAGAATGGAGTCCGCACAAAGGGGCAGGTTGACGGGGCCCAGTGGGTGCAGCTCCCAGAAATGTCTTAGCACACCTCTGAGCAAAGGACCCTAACAGTTCCACACTCAGGCCCCGGCCCCCACGGTGGCCTCCCCATCCCAACCACAGACCCGGCTGGAACAGGGTCACGCCTCCTCTCTCCCCTCCCAGCAATGGCAGAAAGTAAGGAGGACAGGAAATAGTCAGCAACTGCGGGCTGGCAGCTGCGTCAGGAGCGAAGGCGGGAGGAAGGAATGAAGCCGTCTGGTAGTTGAGGCTCGTTTAGCTCGTAATTGGGTTTGTTCCCTGGTCCACCTGACACTGGACTGGCTCCAGTGTGGGCCTGACACTTGGCCATGGACAGCTGGCGTACTGACAAGCTTGCCAGAGCGCGTGGTCCCCAAAATGGAACCGGTCCCTTCCCAAGCCTAATGAGGGACCAAGGGGAGGACCCTATTGAAGCCCACACCCACCAGAGTCAAAGGGACTCAAAAGGTGCAAGAGGAAGGCTTTGCACTACACTCACCAACATGTGTAGACTGTTGTTAAGGACTCCTGGTGACACAGTGCTTAAGCGCTCAGCTGCTAACCAAAAGGCTGGTGGTCCCAACCCATCGTTCACCCCATGGGAGAAAGATGTGGCGGTCTGTTTCCATAAAGAGCACAGCCTTGGGATCCCCGTGGGGCAGCCCTGTAGTTCTCTGTCCTGTGGTGCCAGTCTGCATTGACTCGACGGCAGCGGGTTCTGTTTGTTTTTATGGTTTACTGCTGCTATCAGGAAAGAACCAGTCACCAGGAAAGGGCATCACGACGCATGAAGACTGGGGTCAGCGAACACGGAAATCCTGCATCGAGGTGGACTGACACAATGGCTCCAGTGAAGAACCCAGTCACGCCAACGACTGGGGAGACAGTGCGGGGCCGGGAGGTGTTTCATTCTCTCGTCCACGGGGTGACCGTGAGCCGACTCGAGGACACCCAACAACAAAAAGCTTCCCCTGCGGCATTGTTGAAGTAGCTCAATACACACCATGCATTGTAGGGAACACACCACACTGGCCAATTTAGCTGAGCAAATCTTGGCAGTCAGCGAGCAGCGATCAGATTGACATTTAAAACACTCGAGGACACCTCCTGGTCTCCTGCGGGCGACTCCCCAGCTAGCTGGAGGAATGAAGTGTG
Source organism: Orycteropus afer afer (assembly GCF_000298275.1). Classification (NCBI taxonomy): domain Eukaryota; kingdom Metazoa; phylum Chordata; class Mammalia; order Tubulidentata; family Orycteropodidae; genus Orycteropus; species Orycteropus afer. The sequence goes on from NW_006921605.1 coordinate 3,181,468, forward strand.
CCTCCCACTCCAGACCAGCTGGGTCCCTTCCAGGCAAGCCATCTTGTGGCCCCCACGCCTTGTGCAATGGCTGTGGGAATGACCATGGTGACCTGACGGCTGACAAAGGAAGAGACCAACTTGTGACCTGGTGTCCCGAATTCCTGTCCTCAAGATAAGAGTGGGCCAACGGGCAAGTCTATAAATAATGCTTTTGAGGGTGACCCTTCCAGAAGGGCCTGGAAGGCAGGCGTGGCAGACATGGGCTGCTGGCTGTGCTTAGCTGCTAACCGGTTTGTTAACCAGTCCTAATGGGGACTCAGTGCACTGTCACTCTGGGCCTTCAGAAACCCCCAGGACAAGGGCCTCCTTGCCTTTCCCCACCTGGCACTGAGCTGAGACCAGCCTCCCAAGATGGCTCTTGTCCCTTGACGTGGTATGGAGGGACCCTGCCCCCGTGGAGCTGCTCGGACGTGAGCCAGGTGGGGAGAGCCACACCAAGATTCCAAATTCAGCCCACCCCGGGGAGGGGCAGGGCCTCCATGAAGTCCACTGGGAACTCGTTGGAGTCCCAGAGTGATGTGGTGTGCCCTGCAGTGACCCCTGTCATTGCAGGTCCCACGCCCTGAAGACTCCCTCTCCTGCTGGCTGGGGGGTCCTCGCTGGTGGGGCCGTGTCTTTTCCACCACCACATCCCACGCAGCACAGCCTGACTGGTCAACACAGTGTCTGGAGGAATGAGGTCAATGCTGGTCCAAAGAGTGAGCTTAGTTCACTGCTGGTCCCTATCTCGCCATGTGCCCCCAAGCTCCTCAGCCTCAGGAAGGAAAGGTCACAGGTGCCCATGCTCACCCTCACTGCTCCACGCTCCGCTCCTGACGACTGGCTTCTCAGGGCTCCCACCTGCTCACGGGACTAGCAGGAAGGGGTGTCTCTCCTTGTGTGTGTGAAAACTATTGTCTTGGATTCTTCTCTCTCCTCTCATTAGGAAACAGATTGTTTTAGCCTTAGCTTCTGGGGGGTGTGGTTTTCTTTTCCTCTTTGATGATTTTCATAATCAGCTTGAAGTTAGCAGCAATGTCGAAGAGTGACACCAGCCTCTGAAGAGGCTCCACTCCCTAGCTGGCGCTCCGTGACGTGATGGGAACAAGTCACAATTCTGAACAGCTCGCTGAGCCAGGCACGGTGGGGCAGACCCTCGTCTTTCTCTCTTTGATCTTTGCAACAACCTCATGGTAGTGTTGTCGTTGTTGGATGCTGTCACATCGGTTCCAACTGACAGGACCCTGGAGGTCAGAGAGAACTGCCCCACAGGGGTTATAGGCTGCAGTCTTTACAGGAGCAGCTTGCCAGGCCTCTCTCCTGTGGAGCTGCTGGTGGGTTTGACCTGCCGCCCTCGAAGTTAGCAAGCGGCCAAGCGCTATAGCACCACAGCACCCCTCCCAATGGCATTAAGTACTCATATCACCCCATCAGAAGGTGGAGGCTTTGAGACCTTATGTCCCTGGCCTGGGTCACGCAGCTAGTGGGTTGTGAAGTAGCGGCTAGGTCCAGGCACCTAACCCCCTGTTACCCTGCTACCATCTTGGGTTGGTGAGTGCCAGCTAGGCTGCCTCAATCACCAACACATTAGGGTCACCAGCCGAGTACCAAGAGGAACCCCACAAAGTAACCAGTTTCCTAGAACCTTCCAGTTGCCTGAATGGTGGAGCTGGAAGGAGCCTCGGAGACTCCAGGGTCCCACCCCCCTGTTTTACAGGTGAGGACAATGAGACACAAGCCCTCCCCTTTAGCCTACAATGCATCTGAGACACTTCTGCCTGTGGCCCCCTCTCTGGGCTCCACTCCCAACGTAGATGGGGTGAGAGAGGCTGGTCTGTGGGCGTCTGCAGGGTGGGCTCTACTCAGATCTGGGTCTGGGATCCTGAGTTTGTTAGGAATTGGTCCACCTCTCTGGATGCCTACAGAGTTGCAACTGGCATCAGGGCAGCCAGCAAACATGAGAGGAGGCGGGTACCACATCTGCTGTGTGAAACTGGTGACCCACCCTCCTCTCCCGAAGCCTCAGGGTTTCCACACAGCCTCTTCTCTCTCTCAGCAGCCCCTGAGGAGAGGGTGTTTCATCCATTGCCTTCACTTGACGGCGATTTGATTTCCACAGCTCCTCCGGTAACTAATGATCACACACACCCTCTTGAGTGGAGCTGCCAGGGAAAAGGTCTGAACAAGGAAGACACGCTGCTCAGATCATTTCCATCCTGGAGCGCGGGCCACCCATTCCCCCGGTTAACCTCCTCCTGTGTGCCCGGCTGCACCGTGTGTGCTCTGTCCCATGCGTTCATACCACTTATCAAGCTAAAGTAAAGGATGTGGGTGGATTTTCCATGACTATCTCCCCTTGCCCCAGGCTGTAAGCTCTGTGAGGTCATACTCATAAAAGTATCCCTAATCCCAAGCACGGCATTGGCCAGCACAGAGAAGGTGCCAGGATGAGTAGCTAGAGGGTGGATGGATGGGTGGGTGGGTGGATGGACAGATGAG
>NW_006921605.1:3184247-3188963 GCF_000298275.1 Orycteropus afer afer
GGATGGGTGGGTGGGTGGGTGGATGTTGAGGCAGTGACTCCCAGGATGTCAGATTTCCAGAATGGCATGACCCACTGAAGATGAGCAATGGCGAACTTTGCCAAACAGTGAGCACTCTGCCCCACCTTCCTTCCCCACTTATAGTCTCTGGGAGTCTCCACCCTCCTGCTAAAACTGACCCCCAAAGGCTTTCTCCTGTAGCAAGCAGCCCAGGGTTAATATCAGCCTCAGGCAGTTAATTGACGAATGAGATGACATTCTCTCTTCTGATCACTGGGACTTTGCCCATCTCTTTTGGCTGCTAGTCCCGGGAAGGCATCTGGAATAGTCCAGGAGCTGGGGGGAGGGGATGAGCAAATTGCAGTCGAGGGCTGTCACTCTCTTCACTTCCTGGTGGGTGGATTTCTCCTGTTTTATGTTGAGCTTCCCCAAGCAGGAGTGGAGAGGAGGTGATGGTGCGGGAGGGACAGCGTGGAAGCCTCAGTCTCTTCACTGCTGCGGCCTGCGAGCAGGTGGCGGTGACGCGTGGGACACGGTGTTTTGTTGTTAGGTGCCGTTGAGTCATTGCCAACTTATATCGACTCTACCCACCAGCCCTCCTCGGAAGGAAGACTGGGCAGTCTACTTACATAGAGATGCCGCCACGGAAACCCACGGAGGGCTTGCTGTGAGTCAGATCGCCTCGATAGTAGTGAGTTCAGTTTTTGGGTTTTTTTTTTATGTGCAACAGAACCAAACGCGCCCGCTCCTGCGCCGTCCTCACAATCTTTCTGCGCTTGAGTCACCCTTGCAGCCACTACGTCAGTCCCTCGCTGGGGGTCTTCCCCTTTTCGCTGACCCTCCACTTTCCCAAGCATGATGCCCTTCTCCAGGGACTGGTCCCTTCTGACAACACGACCAAATCAGGTGAGACGAAGTCTGGCCATTCTCGCTTCTAAGGAGCATTCGGACGCTGCTTCCAGGATGCATTTGTCATTCTTCTGCTGGTCCACGGTGTTGCACTGCTCTTTGGGACTTCCTAGGCACCTTCAATATGCCCTCAGAGCTGCGCCCAGGATAGTGCCAGGAGCAAGGGAGCACTGACTGTGGAAAGCAAGGCTCTCCACCCTCTGCCTCTCTAAGGCAGACAATGGCATCCCTGAGCGCCTTCCCAGCGCCAGGCACTTCCTGTCATTTCGCTGACTCCTCGCCAGCATCCTGCTTTACAGACAAGGAAAGTGAGGCCTGGAGAGATTGTATCCTGACTGAGCCAGGGTTCAAATCCAGGTGTGTTCCCTGCAACAGCAATATTTCTTTCTGAAAATGTTATTGCGGTGAAAATAACAAAACATACACCATCTCAAAGCGTTTTTCATCCACAGTCTGGTGATACCAACTCTCTTCACGGTGTGCTGTCATCCACACCCTCCTTTCCAAGTCCTGCCGCCATGATGAACACAAACGCTCACTGCCTGTCCCCCGGTAACCACTGATGATCTTGGGTTCCTATGTGTTTGCCCATCTCATACAGTGAGATAACATGATACTTGTCCTTTTGTGGCTGATTTGTTTTGCTCAGTGCTTTCAAGGTTCGTGTACAGCACATGCCGTGTGTTAGAGCCTCCTTTCTCTTCATGGCCGCATAATATTCCATTGTGTGCACAGAACACCTTTTGTTTATCCATTCAGCTATTGGGGGACGTCCAGGCTGTTTCCACTATTGTGTTCCCTGGAATGTGTTTGTTTCCCGGAATTTTGGAACCTTAGAGGTGGAGGCCCTGACCTAGGTAAAAATTTGCTGCAGGTCTCCCAAACTGTAGCCTGGGACTCTGCGTGTCTGGATCACCCACCATAGGTCATATGTTGACCCTTCATCCTTAGTCACTCGGGAACCCAGCCTCCTTTCTCCTCTAGGTTCTGCCCACTGGGACGGGGGACTCAAGAGCTGGGGTGCTCTGGAAGGACAGAGCCTTGTCAGGTAGGGGCTCCCCAGTCTATGACCAGAGCCCCCCAAAGTTTTCAGGAGGTGAAAGAGTAACAAATCCCTTTTCCTTATTCTTCCCACTCCTCCTCTCTACCCTGCCATTTTGTAACCTTTTAGTCTGGCCTAGAGGGAACCAGCCCACCACTCCTCACAACTGGCCATTGGGTGTAAGTAGGGGTTCCTGCAACAGCCCACAGCTCTGTGATGCCCTCTTCCCAGGTTAACCAGGGCAGAGGGGTGCCAGAAGGTGCAGGGATCCGACCCAACCCCTGACAGGTCAGGTGGGGTTGGCCTGGGAGGACACCTGGAACATGGGTGCCAGCTCTGTCCGTGATGGTGATGGGGGCGGGGCCCGGAGGAGGAGCGCGCTGGGCCACACGCCCCGCTGACGCTGCGAAGCTGAAGCCCCCCCCCAGGCCCCAGCCAGCCATGGCAGTAGCGGGAGGTGCGCGACAGCCCGGGAGAGTGGCGCCCCGCCGCGCGCCAGTCTGCCCTCTCGCGGTCCCCGGCACGATAACGCTGGTGGTCGGCCATTTTCCCTGCTCGCCCAGGCGGCTGCCACAGTGCAGACCCCACACCTCGACGGGTCCAGCTGCCAAGACTGCAGCCCGCGCGCGCGGCCACGCACCATCCTTGGCCTCCGGCGGGCAGGCGGGCGCCCAGCGCACGCCGTCACCAAGGGGCGGTTGGGATGAGGGCAGCTCGCTTGCCTTCTGGGGAGTTTCTCACCCCCAGGAGCCCCAGGCAGCGTGTGGAGGTGCAGCCGCTTTCTCCGGGCGATGGCGACCTGGTGAATTACTGTCTGAGCCTTTGAAGCCCGTGCGGGGTGGTCTGCGGGGCTTCACACGCCCACCCACCCCAACGTGGCTGTTGTAGCTCGGGCTGTGTCCCGCCCGTCCTGTCCAGGGTCCCCTCGGGGTCCTTTGCGCCCTGGGGCAGCTCCTTGCGACCCCATGCAACCTCCCGGGCAAGCTCGGTCGCCTTCTAATGGCCCGCCCCTCGATTTCCGGGCGTCGGCTGGGTGTCCCCAGCCTGCCTGAAGGAGCCCCCAGGGCGCAGTCAATGGCCGGGAGCGGCTCTGCGCGGGGTCGTCGGGGACTCCGCGGCCGACCTGGCGCGTGAGAGGCTCCCAGGAGGGGAGTTTCCAAGCGCCTGTTGGCGCGGAGTGGGCAGACTGACCGGGGTAGCGCCCTTGACCTCGGCCTTCTGGGCACAGCCAGTCCTTTCAGGGGCGGCTGAGGCGGGCGGCCGCCGGGCGCACCCCATCCTGGGAGCCAGCCGGGCGCCCGCCTCCTCGGGAGGCTTGGGAAATGGGCGAAGTGGTCAGACTGGTTTCCGGAGCCGAGTGCTGAATCCACGCGGGCCGGGAGGTGTCAAGAGGCGTTGGTCAGGGAGGACAGAACCCAGCCGGCAAGCGCCTGGGCTGGTGAACGCGACCCTGCAGAGTGGGTGGGGGAGGGCAGACCGCCGGGGCGGCCACCCAGTTTCCAGGAGCGAACCGTCCGACTGGACGCTCCCCCACCGTGCCCGACGCTGGCCGGCGTGGGGGATGGGCGGGCAGCTCCTGGGTGCCCAGCCCCCTCCCCCAGCTCCCCTGTGGGGCAAGAGTGCTCGCAGGAGCGAGCTGGGCTCCAGCAGGAAACCCAGCTTCCATCTTGGCATTGGAAAGAAACAGAGGAGACGGCTGAGGAGAGGGCAGCCCCTCCGTAACCCGCTGAAAGGCCTGGCAGTGTTACCCCGTCGGCCAGCCTCAGTTTCCTCACCCACCAAGCCCTTTGCAGTAGAAAGCTCCCGGGAATCAGGTGGGCGGGGGAGGGGACTCGAGGTGGGCGGAGGGACAGGGAAGGAGCAGAGGCGGCAGGCTACTCCCAGGTTGGACAGTTCCGAGAGAGCCAACAGGGCTGTGGGTGGCCGAGGGCGGCCCCACCCCGCGGCCGGGCTCTGAGGACTTGGGGACGGGAAAAGGCGTCTTCAGGGAGAGAATTCCCACCAGGAGTTAGCGTGGCACTGGGCCACAGAGGCGGGTGTGAGCCAGGTTCTCGGGTGTCCCCGGGCTGACGGGGCCGGGCCTCACCCCCTGGCCCCTACCAGTGCCCAGGTCTCCCGTTTCTGTGCAGGGGCTCAGAGGGAAGGGGCTGGGGAGAACCACCGCCGTCACCAAAAATGGAGCGCAAATCCTCCATTAGCAGCAGCTGCTGGGCAGCCGGGGGTCTGAGTACCCGCTGCGCTGCGGTCTTCTTTGCGGCTCCTCATGGAAAAATACTAGTTGGCACCAGAGGAGCAGTGGGGGGCTCCAAGGCTCGTGACCCCTCAACCTCAGCAGGAGACAGAAGGAACCCAGAGCTGCAAGACCGGGCCCAGCCCTCGCTGCCGTGGCGCCCGTGGAGTCCTCCCTCCCGCTGCCTGGGTGGGCTGCGGCGAGGACGCGGGCCCCCACCCCGAACGGCGGGTGGAAGGGGGTACCCCGGTGGCCCGCTGGGGCTGGGCGACTGGCCGTCGCACGGGAGCCCCCCTCGGGTTTGGGGGCGCCCCAGCCCCCCCGAGGGCAGCGAGGGCGCGGGGCCGCGGGCCCCCGGACCGTGCAGCCCGGGGTGGGCTGGGGGCCCCGCCAGCCCGGGGCGGCTTTGTCTGCGGCAGCTCGGCTTTGGGAAGGCGCCAGCCCGGGTACAAGATGGCGGGGGAGAGGGTGGGATCGCAGGCGCGCGCCAGGCGCAGCGCCCGGCTCTGCCTGCAATGCGGCGGGAGGGGCGGGG
>NW_006921605.1:3189257-3191865 GCF_000298275.1 Orycteropus afer afer
GGGGACCAGAGGGCGCGGCCGGAGCCGTGCGCGGGGGAGGGGCGGCTACCTGCAGGGGGGAGGGGCGGGTGACACGGGAGGGCGCCCTGGGTCTGTCCGCCTCCCGCCTGCACGGCCCTGTCCTCGCGAGGTCGCGGCATCCGGGTGGTCACTGCTCATGTTGACCCGGATGCCCGCGGATTGCCCCCGCCCGTGTAGCTATCACTGCCCCAGGGCGCTGTGCTGGGCCGGCCAGCCTGACACCTCCACAGGAAAATAACAAATACGTAAACTAACAAGAGCTGCGCGCGTGCTGACTGCACGGCAACCCGAGCCCGGAGCTCCTCGGGAAGATCCGGGTGGATCCGCGGGCGCCATGAACCGCAGCGCGGGCAGCCGGGCAGGTGCCGCCAGGCCACCCTCCTCCTGGTCCGTAGCCGTTCCACCTCCGACCCCCGCCTTGGCCAGGCAAGCGCCACCGCGCCACAGAGGCGCCGTGGCCCGTCGCGGCCCGCCTCGGCGCACCTCGACCCGGGGCCCAAGCGCCCTTCCCCAGGCGCCAAGGGGAACCCAGGGCTTGGGAGAGGGGCACCCAGGGCGAGTGGGAGACCCAGCCCGGGCACCGGCTCAGGGCAGGGCCCCGGGTGCGCCAGAGCCAGGAGGAGACTGCCCCGAGAACACCAGGACCGGGGTCGCGCGGGAATAAACGAAAAACGCGACCAGAAGACCCGTGCATGGGGTCGGGCTCCAGAGTGGAGACCACTGGGCACAGCTGCGCGCGTCCATAGTCTCCTCGGCCCCACAACCCAGAGGAACTGAGGTCCCAGGCGGTGGCCGGGTCGGGCAGAGGCACCTCTGTAGGTTTAGGGTTTGATTTTATGTACTATCACATTTCTCTGCCATGCCTGCCGCCAACCGAGTTCTCTCCTCTCCTGGTAATTCCGCTGGCTGGAAAATTCAAATAACAAGAGGGTCACACTGGGAGTCAACAGGTCAGGAGCAAGGGTGTCCAGGCTCGCGGCTGCTCCTCTTGGGATTAAGCGTGGAAAAGAGGGGTGCTTAGGAAGCATGTTCTTGTGCAGGGAGAAGTCGGACGTCATCTGGGGGACTGCATCCTCTTTCACCACTGGGCGAAAAGTCCCCAAGACGCGAGCGCGCAGAAACCTGGGGTGCAGACTTCAAAGAAATGACCTCTGTATTTGGGCGTGGGCAGGCGCGGGGAAGGGGCCAGCTGTGGGGGGCACTGTAGGCTGCACCTGGGCATTCGCCGCTTTTCCAGACCTCTGAAAGGTCTCCACGGCAGAAGTTGGGCTCTGGACCCAGGCCCAGGCAAACCCTGCGCCCCAAGGGCACCCCGGTCCATGCGCAGGAGGGAAACTGTGCTTTCTGGTAAAGACTAAGCGCCGAGGCTGGAAATCTCTGCCAAGGTCAGGAAGCCATGGTGCTGACATCGAGGGCTGCTGCGGCCGCAGCCTTGCCTTCCGCAGAAAAGACGAGGAGGAGGAGGAGGTGGCGGCCGCGTCCGAGGACACCCCGACCCGGCAGTCGGCGCCCTCCCCAACCTGGCGCCCGCGGTCCCGGGCAGAGCCCTGAGCAGCCACTTCCCCCGGGAACAGCCAGGTGAAGGAACCGGAGACTTGAAAGGAAGGGAGGATGCCCGCGACTTAGCGGAGGTCAGGCGGGTCGCTGCGCCGGGTCTCCACCCCCCTCCCGAATCGACTCTCCGGTGCGACCCCCACCTGCGCCGCGCTCCAGGCAGGCGCAGATTGCCCGGCAGGGGGCATCGCCTCGCGCCTCCCGGAGTCGACGCCCTGGAGGCGAGCTGTCACAGGCTAGGTCCCCCCTGGCTCTAGGGCGCTCATTGTCTTAGTCGTCCCCTTGGGACTCTCTAGGGAAGGGAGCAGGTCCCCCGGAGGGGGTGGCTCCGGCCTCGCGTCGTCGCCAGGAGCACCAGCGCCTCGGAACTGGCGACAGCCCAGGATGGGTCAGCGGACACCTGTGCGGCGGCGTGCGCGTGCGCGCGCCTCCGCGCGTGGGGGAGGGGGCGAGGGGCGCCCCGGATCCATGGCACCATTTCTGCTGGAGTTTGAGGAAGAGCGACGCCGTCGCCCTCGGCCGGCTCGCAATCCGCGGTGGGTCCGGCGCTAGGCGCCCCACCTGCACCACGGAGCCGCGGCTGCCCGGCAATCAGGCGGCAAAGCCGAAGGACCGTGTTCTCTAGGGCATTTGCTGCCCGCACGCAGGCATTTTCGCCTTAGCAACTGGCAGATTTCTAAAGTAACCTTTAAATGAGACATCGATTTATCATTATTACGATGGCATCCAGAAATTCAGCCCGAAGGGACACTCCGGGAGGGGCTGATCTGCTGGCCCCGCGGCCGCTGCGACGCAGCACGCCCCAGCCCCGCCAGCGCATCTCTCCCTCGGCTCATTGCGCTGGTCACCTTTGGGGGACGAGCGGGGGGACGAGGCTCGCACTGTTCCCAGAGCCCCGCGCGTGCGCGCCGCGGAGGCAGCGGACCTGATGCTGCGGCTGCTCCTGCGGCAGCGGCGCCCCCGTTCCCCTCCCGCATCCGGGCCTTCCCGCTCCTCCGCTGCGCTCGCCGGCCGCGGGGAGGGTGCGTGGGGC
>NW_006921605.1:3192950-3203506 GCF_000298275.1 Orycteropus afer afer
GGCCGCAGCCACCCGGCGGCACCGGCCCAGCTCGGGGATTGGACCCACCTGGACCGGCTCGAGACCGATGGGGGAGGGGCTGCAGCGGGCGTTGGCGCAGGGCGGGGCCCTGCCCTGCTGCAGACCCCAGCGTCCTGTCTGCAGTGTGAGATGATCCAAGATGTCCCCTTCTCTTCTCCCTCCTTGCTTCCAGCTTGTCCCCTGGCCCGCCCTTCCTTCCCATCGTGGGTCTGAATGCCAGGAGTGGCCCCGGCCCGGATGTCTGGAGACCTGGCTGGGCAGAGAGACCTAGGGCTGGGAGCCTTGGCGTCGGAGAAGCTATGCTGACCCAGTTTTTCCTGCCTCCACCCTGCTGGGTGGCACCGCGTTGAGTGTCAGGTGGTTGTCCCTGTAAACCTAGCAGCCCCCCAGCCAGCGCCCCCACCGCCATCGGGCTGCGGCCTTTTCTCAAGTGGGAGCGAGCCACTGGAAACACCTTAAGCTCCCAGCTGGCCAGGCCCCGCCGGCTGACAGCACACTGAAGGCTAGTGCTCCTGGGTGCGTGGCCCCGGGGGTTAGACAGCACTGTCCCCTCACCCCACCACTGCCTCCTCAGCTGCCCTGGGGTGCCGCTCTCCCTGCGGTTTGGACTCGGCTGAGTGGACCTCACTCGGCTTTCCCAGCAGCGCCCCGAGACACTGCTCTCTCTGAGACCATTTTCAGTAGCATGATGCCACCTATAGAATGTACCTGGAATTAGTCGGAGCTGGGCTTCGCAGTCAGCAGCCCGGCGCTGGCCTGGGCGCTGGAGGAGGCTGCCCGCCTTCAATTGTACTGATGGGGATTGTGCCTCAGAGATAGCCTGCCACCAGGCTCCCAACTGGCCTCCTCCTCTCGCCTCTCTGGGTCCCCTAGGCAGGTGGTGGACACTGAGGAAACTGAGGCTGGTGTCTGGCGCAGCTGGGACAGAAACTCACAGCTCTCACTAGTAGTTGCCATCTTCCCGGGGTTCTGCGTGTTTGTCTGCAGTCAACACGTAATTCCTGAGACTCCAGAATCCCAGTAAAACCTCCTGAATGATCCCAGATGTGTCGAAGGTGAGGACTAAGAAACTGCTCTAGACTTCCCACTCTGAGTCCAAATACCCAGTTTACAAAGAGAAACTGAAGTAGGGAGAAGGAGTGACTTGCCTAAGACGATGGCTTGCTGGGGACAGAGCAAGCGAGGGTCTGAATCCAAATCTTTTTGTGCCCAATCCATTACTGCTGGTATTACCTGGGCATGCCTCCACAGGAATGGGGCACAGATTCCGTGCAGGGGTGGCCTGTGGGTCCAGGAACCCAGGGCCCATGCATGGGGACCTGCATGGCCACCTGTCCTGCCCTAGAGGTGCAGTCAGTCGCTCTGCTGCTTCCTGTGGGTGAGCAGTCCGTAGGCGGGCCAATCCTGTTGGTCCAGGACTTCTTGTTCCACCAGAGCCTCCAGAAAGTTCAGGGCCAGCGCTCATCCCCCTTCTTCACCCCAAGCAGCTGTCATGCCAAACCCCTGGCCCCGTCCAGCTCGCAGTGGAGCTGAGTTCCAGACCACCCTGTCACCCTGTCGGGACTGGCTAGACCGCAGCTCCCCTGAGGCACCGCAGCTCCTGATGACAGACCTAGATTGAGTCTCCTGCAGCTTAGTTTGGTTTTGGCCAAGTGGTTTAACCACTCCAAGCCTCTTCACCATCTTTAAAATGTGGTTGATGACACCTCCCTCCAAGGGCTCGATGAGGAATGAAAACGCAGTTAGGGGAGCGACCAGCACGGAGGTTGGCACGCAGCAGCCCCCGCTCAGCAGGGAGCTGTGTCCACCTCTCTGGCCACAGTTCTTCCAAGGTCCTCTGTGCCAGGATGGAGGCCGGGTGCTGGGGAGACAAGCAGTCAGAGCCTGTACACTTCGGTCAAACGAGGGCCCCTACTCTCTTCATGAGCTTCCCTGGGTGAGTTGGGTGCTGGCAGCTCCAGTCCTCTTCCTGCCCTTGATCAGCTAGCTCCTGGCTCTACCCTCTGCCCAGCCCTGCTGTGACCCAGGTGGCCACTGCACTCTTCTGGCCACCAGTTCCCTTGAGCCCCTGCTCCAGGCCCTTTCCCATTTCCCCAGTGGGGAGAGGGTGCCAGGGTCCCTAGCAGCCAGGGCAGCAGCACTGCCTGGCTCTGGGAAACAGATCCTAGGGCACTTTTTCCATCTTGGAAACAGCAAAGTGGGGTGTGTGTGTGTGTGTGTGTGGCCTGTCTTCTTGATGTGAGGCCATCACGGGACAGACACTATCACAGCAGCAAAAGGGAAGGAACTGCCTACCGGGCAGGGGGGATCACTGTCTAGTGGGGACCCGATGGGGTCTGACCTCCTTGTCCTGCAAGCCCTGAAAGTGCCTCCCGGGGTTCTCCAGAGCACTGAACCCTGCGCAGCAGCTGCAGGGGCACCAGTGGGCCTCCAAGCTCCAACGTGCCCCGCTGGTAAAGGCAGGAGAGAAAGGCACCTGCAATCATCTCCCTGATGTCTGCTTCTCACCCTTCTCCCCGTCTGTCCCCAGACAACGGGCGGTTGGTGGCACACACTCACCACTCACCCCTTGCCTGCAACAGGCTTTGGCCCCCCACCTCCTTCCCAGGAGCTGGCGCCTTCTGAGCCAGCCAGACCGCCAGCATCCCCACACCACCTGGTGCCAGGTGAGGACAGTGGGGCACAAGCTTTTCGCCCCATGGGCTTCCAGGCTTTGCTCGTAGAAGCTGACTCTGCTGGGAGCAGGGGAGGTGTTTGCCACCCTGCGGTGCCTCCGTCCTGAAGAGCTGTGGGCAGCCGCCCACCCACGTTCCCACCTGTGCCTCCAGCAGCGCCTTTTTCTGCCTGGGCTTCTCCTTGTTCTCCTTCTCTGGGCCCCGCTTGGTTCAGGCTGTGGGGCAAATAAGACCACTGCTTGGGTCCTTCCAGGTGGGCCGGTATCCCCTCGGGAGGAGGGGCTGCTGGAAGACCAGGGAGGTCGGGGGATGGAGGACAGTTGGGACTAGAACGCCCCTAAGGGCCTGGAGGAGGTCGGCTGGAGACCCGCTCCTGGAACGGAAGAACGCTGCGAGGGAGGTGAAGAAGCCAGGGGCTGCCGGCCTCCCAGCCCTGCAACACGTCCCTTTGCCTTCTGCTCACGCGGGTCTTCCCCGCCCTCCAGAGGGAGACACCGAGACCGAGGTCTAGAGCTGTGGCCGGTGCAACTATCTCTGCAGATCCCGGCTGAGAAAAGGCGCAAAGGGGACTAGGTTTCTTTGCTCAGGTATTCAAGGGGCGCCCTTCCCCAGAGGGCACCCCCCAGGGACGCTGGAGGAAGGGTGGGAGAGAGAACGCTGAAAAGGGGCTGAGTCTCCCGGGGCGGACTGGCCTCTGGGGAGGTGAGATGTCGCGGAGGGAGACTTCTGCCAACAGGCTGCGCGAACCAGTGCAGAGTCCGGCAGTGTGCCCCCTCTGCCTGCCCCGCAGCCGGCTCTCCAGAGGCCCTCCTGCTGCCCCCTCACTTTCGCAGCACCCGCTTTTCCCGTGCACCCCCAGTCAGGGCTGCGGACACCCTCAGGCATTTTCCCTCCTTCCGCCCAGCTCAGTCGGCAGCCTCCGCCTCGCAGCCACCCCCGCCCCAGCTTCGGCCAGGGACCCAGATTTTAAATGGAACTTAAGATTTGTTTTTAAAGGACTGACTGCAGATGGCAGCGTCTCGTTCACCTCCTTCATTCAATGCAAAGCTTGTTTCTTCTCAGAAGGGGTGGTAGTCCGTGTCCGTGGTGCAGTGTGAGTGTGAGTGTGTGTGTGTGTGTGTGTTGGGGGTACTGGTGAGTCCTCTGCCCTTGGGCGCCCTGGTCGCATTCTGCACCATTTCCCGGGAGAGGGAAAACTGAATCCCAAGGACTGGGAGTGCAGCTGCCCGACCTACCCGGAGCCCAGCAGCGCCTGCAGGTGGCCCGGCCGCCCTTCTGGTCCCGCTTCATTTACTCACGCATTTCTCCCTCCCGCTCCTCTTCACAGTAAAAAAGACCAAGAAGCCTTTGGAACCTGAAAGAGGTCTCCCCCCACCCACACAAGTCTTCTCTTGCTTTGAACCCAACGACTTCTACTGTCCAGGTTCGGAGCAGAGCTTCCCAGAGCAAGGGAGTGCTGGGTCTCGATCTGTCCGAAGGGTGGCGAGCTGGGCCCCGGGAAGGTGCAGACCGCAGACCCCAGGGCCCTGGTCGGCTGGGGGATTCCTCCTCAATCCCCAGCCAGCCAGCTCCTCCACCCCACCCCGCTCCACCTTCAATCCCGCCTCCAATCCCCCAGCGCAGTCCGGTTGGCCCAGCCTCCCAGCCCTCCGCACCTTCCACCCAGCCTGGGGCGACGACGGGGTGTTTGCCACGGCGCCAGTCCCTTCACCCGTTTCAAGGCTGAGATCGAAACCGCACACACTTAGCGGGCATACCCCACTTCGACGACCTGGAAGTGCACCTCGCCCTCCTTGCCGGCCGGGACCCCACACCCTGACCAAATCAAGATTTCTTGCCCTGAACGTCCGTTTTCGGGGTCTCAAGGACCGGACGGAGAAGGGAAATTTGTGCAGCCTTTTGCTGTGTATTCCGGAGAAACCCTTGCTATGCAAATGACAGCGCGCGCCCCCGCGGAATTAGGCCCGTGAGGGGTGGGGGCGAAGGGCAGTCCCAGACGTCTGCGCAATGGCCGTCAAAGGTGCGAATGTCAGGGAAGGAAGTTGTGTGGGTAAATACGGTACCACGTTCCCTGAATTCGATTTCCCGGAGAATGGAAGGAAGCCGATTCCCGGTTTCATCTGCGGAGAGAAAAGGAGTGCCCGCTCCCCGGCGACGGCGTCCGGCCCCAGTGGCCATCCGCGTCCCCCCCTCGCGGGCCTGAGCCACCCCGCGGCCGACGGCGGCCGCGAAGACCCGGGTCTCGTCGGTGCCGTGAGGCGCTTGCGCGGGGACGAAGCCGCCGCTGGCGGCGCGCTTTCCTGCAGCCCCGGAACCTGCACCGCGGCTTCTGGGCGTGCGCGGAGCCGCTCACTCCGGCCGCGCCGCCTTGACGCCCCGCGGGTCCCAGCGGGCGCAGACAGCGCCCCCTCCCAGGGCGGCCGCGCGGGGCGCGCAGCGGAAACCCGGTCCCGGGGCTGCAGAGACGCGCGCGCGCAGCAGAGCGAGGGTGCCGGGGCGTCGCCGAGAGCATCCGAGGCACAGCCGACGCGTAGTCCTCCACACCTCCTACTTGCCGGTCGCAGCCCCGGCTCCGCTGAGCCGGCGCCCGCGGAGAGCAGACGGGCGGACCGGCGGCTGCACTGCGCCCAGAAGGGCCGTGGGAGGTGCCCCCGCTTTGCCTGTCCGCATTGGTGCCTCCTGCGAGAACCTGGCGGGCTCCTGCACGGGGTCTCCGACTCTGACGGAAGACACTGGGCTCCTCTCCACGTCAGCCTCTCGGGAGGAAATGTCACTGTCCCAGGAAGTTCCAGTTTGGAACTAACTTGTGGTCCCCCGTCCTCCCAACAAAAAGCCACTTCCATTCCTTCCGCTGGGCGGCGGAGCAGAAAGCGAGAAGGAACCTGAGGCGCCTGGCGGAGGGCGAGGTGTCCCTGCAGCGTTACTGGGCCGGGGGAGAGCCTGCGGGTGGTGTTTGAGTGGAGGGCGAAGGAGGGTGCACGGCCGGCGGAGCAGGCGGCAGAGCGGGGGGGGCCCTGCGGGAGGGGCCTGCCCGCGGGAGGAGTGGGTGCTCTCCGCCTCTCGATGGGCAGGGTCCCGGGGCCAGGGCGCCCACGGCCAATGCTCTGTCTCAGCGCACAGACCGTCACACGCTCCACCTGGGGTATCTTGAATCGCAGGCTGCTGGCCACCGAGTGGAGCCGTCGCGGCCCGAGTCCGCGCTGCCCTCACCCCAGGTCAGGGCCTTCCCTAACCGTCGTCTCCGATGGGGCTCCAAGGCCCTGGTCCCTGGGCTGCCTTCTTGTCACACCCAGCCTCCTCGCCCCCTGCCGCAGTCCGGCCTGGGCTGTCTCGGGCCGTCTGAGCTTGCTCCGGGGGCGGCGGGAACCCAGCGCCCTCCAGCATCCTCCGGCCGGCCCCAGGACTCTCGGACCATGCATCCCGCGGGCCGGGGTGCGGCTCAGCCCCGGCTTCCTGGGCAGCAGCGGCCTGGCTGTCCCGCCGGCTGCGGGGTTGTCTTCTCTCCCGACCCGCCGGTCGAGGGCGCCTCCCGGCTGCGCAGCGGGCTTTCGCCGGCCACGCACGCAGCCTTCTCTCGGAGGGCGCGGGTGCGGCTGCGGCATGGGCTCCACGCGTGCCATCCGCGCGCTATGTGCGTGCTCGCGCCGCCCGGCCCCGCAGCGCACCGCCTTCGCTCTGGGAACCCGGCCTGAGGATTGCTCGGTCTGCTGGACGCCCTGAGGGGCAAGGCTGGATGTGTCGGAGCGGCACGCAGTCGGGGTCCCGGGGAGGACCAGGGGCGCTGGCCACTTCTCCCCTGGTGTCCCTCACTGAGAAGCAGGGACAGCCCGGGTTGCCGCTCGGTTTCCCAGAAAAGAAAGGCACCCAAACCAGACCCGCTGGGTCCCATTAGCCTCCCCTGTTCCCTGAACACCAGCAACAGCAACAGCGGTCGCAGCAGTAATGAACGTTTACTGAGCAGCGGGTGAGGGCATTGGTCCTGGTGCTGTACAGGATACGTCACTCAAGACTCCCGGCCCACGTGGTGGGTGAATATGCTGATATTCTCTTGTTCTAATAGGGAAACTGAGGCACAGAGAGGTTAAGTGACTACTCCGGGGCACACAGCTAGTAAGTGGATTTGAACCTATGCAGAAGGCTTGGCTCAGAGCCCATGTTTCTGGCTGCCGTGCTCTGGGATAAAGCAGAGACCTCACCATCACCAGCCTCCAGCTGCGTTGGCGGGCCCACCTCTGTTAATCCAGCCCCGTTTTCTCGGTTGAAGGCCCTGGCGAGTTCCCCTGCTGGGGCAACGCTTAGCAGCACCGGCCCTCACTGTGATGCCTGAAGACCTCTGGCCTTTTTTGGGGCCAGTTCCCCAGAGGTTCCACGGGTCCTTTCTAACCTCAAACTCTTTTCTCAAGCTTTGGAGGAACTGAAATGTCAACGGGGCCCTGGCTCCTCTGTGGAGAGTCAGGGAGACCCCCAGCTGTGTCTGGCTGGTCTCAGTGTACGTGTACCTACAGCTGTCCAATGGGGGTAATGGGAGTGGTGGTGATTTTCACGTGGGGTAATGTACATGCCGCCCCTGCAGCTGACTGCTAACTAGACCTTGTTATCCCTCCCAATCCCCACCCCACGGCCGGGAAGCGATGGGGCGCAATTTCGGTGCTTGCACGTGGCTTGCGGAGTGTGTGCAGGCTTGCAGGAGTGGTGGTAAGATGGGCACCCCCTTTTCTTTGCAGCGTTGCTGGTGTTCCTCCAACGGGAAGGGTGTGACCATCTACTGGGGAGAGGAAGATGAATGCCTGCACGCTTAAGGGTGAAGGGCAGGAGAGGTGAGAATGTCTAGCTTTGGGGAACAACTAGAAGATGAGGCAAAGACCAGGAACCGCACGGCCTCTCCTCCAGGCAGCCAGCCGCTGCCTTCAATCTCTTTCCCAGGTGTCGGCCACCCCCACGGAGTCCCCGCAGTAGCAGCGCCCCTAAGGCGCCAGGCTGGGTCTGGAGTGTTGGGCCGCCCACCCGGATCCCGGGCTGCCATTGCTCCATTGCTCGCGCAGCGGCGCCCACGACCACGCCCTGGAGCCTCGCAAGTGACCTCAGCAGCCTGCCGCGGCCCCGAAGGCGCCCGGCCGCCCCGCGCCCCAGGAAACGGTTGGGCTCCCAAGCCGCCAGCATTGCAGCCAAGACCGGGCAGGTCCGACGCCCGCCGCGCCGCACCGTGGAGTTGAAGGCCCGGCCTGGCCCTGAAGCGAGAGGACGCGCCGGGGCTTGCTGGCTGGCTGGCCGGAGACCGGGAGCCCGGGCGTCCCGCCCGCGCCTGCCCACAGCGCTCCTCCCCTCGGACTGCCACGGCCTCGGGTACAGGGAGGCCCCACCTCGGGGCGTGGAAGTGGGCCTCCTGGGCCGTCCGGGCTGCCACCCTCACCCTCCGGAGGCTGGGGGCGAAAGCTCGCCGGCGCCCACGCGTTGTCGGGAAGGGCCGTCGCGGGCCCTGCGCCCTGACACCAGAACTAGTGCGAGAGCTGGAACCGGAGCCTCAGGGGTTCGGGAAGCAGGTGTTCCCAGGCTAGCCGGGGCCCGGATTTCCATAAACAAAGAGACAGGGCGGCTTGTCGCCGAGTGGGGTGGGGACGGCTGCTAAGCGAATCGCCGACAATTTCCTTCCTAAAATGCGATTCTAGAGCGTTTGATTTCCACTTTCACTCCCCCCGCCCCCGCCCCAACACACGCACAGTCTCCAAAGACACTCAAATTGCAGCCATATGGGGTTAAAGTAATGGGAAGCAGTTACCTTATTTACTGCAGAGGCGGCGCACGCGAACCTGACAGCCACCGCAAGCGGTGTGGTGAAAAGCCGCGGGCGCCGGTTCTTTGGAACTTTGTTTTGTTTAAGGCCGGGAGGGGCACGTGGGAAAAGCCACGCTCTAACTCTGACCCGAGGACACTGGTTGTGCAGAGGCAAGGGGGGGGGGGACGCAAGCGCTGAGCCAGACGGAGGAGGGGGTCGAAGGTGTGGAGCGGCAACAGCCCCGTTCTCCCTGAAATTGTGCCACCAACTGACCTGTCCGAAAGGACCTGTCGGGATTAGCAGGCATGATGGCACCATCCTCGCGCTAGCGCCCTCTCCCTGCACCCGTAGGCGTACTCCAAAGCGCCCCAAGCGAGGACCCCAGCTCTGATTGCCTGAGAGGACACATTTTCTCAGATGGCCACCTCTCGCTTCGTCTCCAAACTGTCGGAACAAAGGTGACCCAGGGGCCTGTTGATGCCCTTTGCAGCCCTGCTGTCCTGTGGAGGGCTGGTGGAGGGCGTGCCAGGCAGGGGTGAGCCCCCTAGCCTCGCGGAGTCGCCTTCACGCCGGCCTGAGCGGTCTCCGCCGGGGCTGAGAACAGCGCGCGGCTGTGTTCCGACTCTCCAGACCTCCAGTTTCCTTCTGGGTCAGCTCCACTCTTGCCGTCAGCTCGGCAGGAATCCCCCCGCCGTCTGCAAACTCAGGCACCTCACAGGCGATCATTTTGCTCAGAGCAAGCGTTTCCTTCCAAAAGAACCGCCATCAGATTTAAAGAGGGCTGCAAAGGGGGAGGGGAGGGAAAAGTTACTAACTACTCCTCCAGAAGAGGGGCAGGCGGGCAGCGCTGGGGGTTCAGTCCCCCCACTTCAGCTTCCCCAGGTATTTAGGTCAAGGAGAAAAAGGGAGCCAGGAAGAGAGGGAGGAGGGAAAAGGAGGAAAGGGAGGGGGAGAGAGCGAGCAGGGAAGGAAGGAACAGAAAGGAGGGTGAAGAGACGGACTGACGGACACCGGGAGGGCGGCCAGGGCTAATTTTCAGTACGAAACTGAAACCGTCATCTTCTGCAGCCTCGGGAAGCCTCGCCTCTCCCAAGGCGCCCAGCGCAAACACAGCGCCCGCACTGGGCTGAGTGAAGCTGTCCCGAGGGCAAACAGCCCTTCGCCCCCGGGCCGAGGTGGGGGAGAAGGGCAGGCAAGTCGGTCTGGCCCCCGGGCAGCTCCGGGCAGGCTCCCTCCCTCCGCCTCTAAGGTGGCCCCGGAGCCCGAGCCGCCCGAGGAGGAGCTGGGGCGCGGGGAGCGGGACCCCGGCGGCCAGGCGGCGGATTCCAGGACGGGGAGGGCGGGCCTGCCGAGCGAGCGACCCAGGCCCGGAGCGGAGGGTGGGCATTCTCTGGGCGGGGAAACCAGACACTTACAGGCGGCTGAGGCCGACTTTATTTTTACTGCCCAAACTGTTGGAAAGAATTTAAGCTTAAACAGAAACAGCTGTATCGCTGGCACAGGCCAGTGAAACGATTTGTTACCGGGAATGACTTTTTATGATTAAGGACGCGGCCGTCGGCGGCCTCTCGCGGGCGGCCTGCGTGGGTCGCCGGGGTGATGTGGGTGTCGCCGGCTCACAGTTCGTTAAGACGGATCGTCCAGGGAGATGCGACTGTTCACCCAGGGCCCACTTGGCCCAGTTTGAGAACAAGCCCCCAAGTCTTTGCCTGCGTTTCCAGGGGCAGGGCCGGGGTAGGGAAGGCGGCCCGTGCCCCGCCGCCGCCCGGCTCTGGGCTTTGGAGAGGGGACCGTGGCGAGCTCTCGCTGGCCTTCCGGCCTCTAGACAGCGGCCGGGGCTCACCCCTTCTCTCCGTCTCTCTCCCCTCTCTCCCCACCCCATCCCTCGCCTGGGAAACAGCTTGCAATTGAGTTGGCCCCCCAGGTTTTAAGTAAGCCACCGGCTGGGAGGAACGGGGCGCTGTGACTTGCACTTGGGTGACCCAAGAAGGCGGTGGGCAGCGCCAGCGCGGACTCCCGCACCGCAGCGGTTCGCAGCAGAGGGCCCCCCCGGGCCGCGCCCTCCAGACCCCTCAGCGCCCCGCAGA
>NW_006921605.1:3204582-3207885 GCF_000298275.1 Orycteropus afer afer
AGAACTGACGTCAGCGCGAGAGTATTATGGTCTGTCGTGCGCTGGCTGCTGCTTTTCTGCTCCTGGAAGCGGCCAAGGAGGGAAGCGGCGAGTCAACATGGAGCTTTCGGCGGTGGGGGAGCGGGTCTTCGCGGCCGAGGCCCTCCTCAAGCGGCGCATACGGAAAGTAGGTGCCCTGGGCTTCGGGCCGAGCCCGGCTGGGCCCTCCCCTCCCGGCCCGCGTTCCCTCCCCCTGCTGCAGCCCAGCTTCCCTTCCCCCAGGTCCCAGCCGCGGCCGCGGCCGTGGCGGCGGCGGCGGCCCTGAGCCCAAGCGCTTTCCTTAGACTTGCAGCGATGCACAGATTGCATGGGTGAGGGGCGGGTGGGGGGTGAGTTCCGGTGCACGCACTTTGTGCAGCGTTCCATGCAGGGGTGATGCCGCGGGCGCGTGCCTTTGGCGAGGGGATTTCGTGCATTCATTTGGTGCATGCATTTTCTGCATGGATTTCTTCTGGCCTCGTCGTGCATTTCTCGCCGTGCACACACACACACATTTTTCCCTTTGCATCCGCAGGGACGCATGGAATACCTCGTGAAATGGAAGGGCTGGTCGCAGAAGTAAGTAGGTTATGTGATCCCCCGCCCCACACTGTTATCCGGGAGGCTCCTTTCTTCCTCTTTTCCCTCTACGTTGAGATAGTGTACGGTACAGCGAGAAAAGTTACGCGCCTCCCGCCCGCCCTCTGCCTGCCCCCTGCCCCCGGGCCTGATGTGCCCCTCTTCCCGGTTCCCTGCAGGTACAGCACATGGGAACCCGAGGAGAACATCTTGGATGCCCGCTTGCTCGCTGCCTTTGAGGAAAGGTACAGGCCTTCCCAGCCCACTGCTCACTCCAGTTGCCCTGGCCTGGAGCCAGCCTGCACTACTGAAGCCCCACTGGGTTTCCTTACGCACACACCCCTTCCTCCGTCTCCTTCTTTGCAGGGAACGAGAGATGGAGCTCTATGGCCCCAAAAAGCGAGGACCCAAGCCCAAGACCTTCCTCCTCAAGGTAGGGCGGCCTGATCCAGTGGTGGGCACCGGGTGTTGCAGAGTCCTCTGTGTGGGGGGGGTCCTGAGGGCTGGGAACCAATGGGCTGTCCACAGGCATTGCCTGTTTTTAGCTCTGGAAGGAGTCCCCTGATAGGATGTCACTAAGTCAGTGACAGTGACAAGAGGTGTGTTGTGGAGAGGGGCTCAGCCACACTCGCTTATCCCCACAGACACCCCCAGGAGGACATCGAATCCCATACACAAAGTGTGCTTCCTGCAGAGGGCCACTTGTGTGCGAGTGCTCTGCCTGTCCCCTAGACTGCCACCCCAAGAAGCCTCCCCCCCATACTTATACCCCCAAGGATGGAGGGAAGAGGGGAGGCCAGAAGAGGTGATGGGGTCTTGGGGGCAGAGCCCTGCTCTACTCTTGACGCAGCTCTCTCTTCCACAGGCCCAGGCCAAGGCCAAGGCCAAAACTTACGAGTTCCGAAGTGACTCAGCCAGGGGCATCCGGATCCCATACCCCGGCCGCTCACCTCAGGACCTGGCATCCACCTCCCGGGCCCGCGAGGGCCTTCGGAACATGGGTCTGTCCCCTCCGGGGAGCAGCAGCAGCAGCACCTGCCGAGCAGAGCCGCCTCGGGACAGGGACAGGGACAGGGAGCGAGAGAGGGAGCGAGAACGTGAGCGGGAGCGCGGCGCTGGCCGTGCTGAAGACAAGCCAAGCTCACCGGGTGACAGCTCCAAGAAGCGAGGCCCCAAGCCCCGGAAAGAGCTCCTGGACTCCTCGCAGAGGCCGCTGGGAGAACCCAGTGACGGCCTTGGAGAGTACCTCAAGGGCCGGAAGCTGGACGACGCCCCTTCTGGGGCGGGAAAGTTCCCAGCAGGCCACAGCGTGATCCAGCTGGCCCGAAGGCAGGACTCGGACCTTGCGCAGTGTGGCGTGGCCAGCCCCAGTGCCGTGGAAGCTCCGGGCAAGCTGGCTGTGGACACCTTCCCGGCCAGGGTCATAAAGCACAGGGCTGCCTTCCTGGAGGCCAAAGGCCAGAGCGCCCTGGACCCCGGTGGACCCCGGGTCCGGCATGGCTCGGGCACCCCTGGCTCCATGGGGAGCCTGTACCGGGACATGGGGGCCCAGGGAGGAAGGCCCTCCCTCATCGCCAGGATCCCAGTGGCCAGAATCCTGGGGGACCCCGAAGAAGAGTCCTGGAGCCCCTCACTGACCAACCTGGAGAAGGTGGTGGTCACTGACGTGACCTCAAACTTTTTGACCGTCACCATTAAGGAAAGTAATACGGACCAAGGCTTTTTCAAAGAGAAAAGATGAGGTGCTGGCCGGGTGGGTCCCAGAGCAGCAACCAGGAGGGCGAGGTAGCCCGTGGTTGGCGTAGTGCTTTTTGTTTCTGTGTGGGATGCAGCTGTCTGGCAGGTCTTGTCCCAAACATCACACACCCCAGCCCTTTCCATTTGTTCCTTCCCACCACCACCCCCTGCACCCCCAGTTTCTGTTGGAAAGATGATCTGTAGAGCTCTATTTTCTATTAGATGTAAATATGTTATTTAAGAAAAAATATCTAAATATATATATTTCAACTCTTGAAGTTGTTTTATTTAAGGAAGGAGATAGAGAAGGAGACTGTGTGGTTTAGTTGGGGACAGACAGGCTGAGCTGGCACAGCAGGGGCCCTTAGCACCCAGGGTACTAGGAAGGTTGGGGACCTGGGCCTCCCAGTCCTGGCACTGCTCTCTGAGGGTGTCTGCAGGGACTCAGCCCGTCCCCCCTCCCCTCCCCACCTCCCATGCCAGACCCCTGGAACCAAGGCCTCATCCCCATTGGCCAGGCAGGCCAACAAAGGGGGGGCTCCCCAATCCGAAAAAGGGGAGTAGGTCCTGTTTTTCTTTTCTTTCCTTTTTGAGATTAAGACGTTTATTAGGGGAAAAGGTTTTAATTGAAAAACTTTGTGGTGTGTGATGTTGAAAGTTAAAAGTCGCAGGTGGGTGGGAGCTGGCGGCTTTTCCCAGGCCCACCCGCCGACAAGCACTTTATGGGAGAGGCGCGTGCGTGGTACACGTCGTGTGTACGCCTCTGGATAAAGCTCCCGTGTCCCTCTTCCTGTCCTTACTCCACAGAAAGAAAGAAACCCAGCGAATCTGTTTACATCCCCCAAATGCCAGGATACGTTAGGAGGCTTGCGTGTCCGCGGGACTTGGAGACAGTCGTTCCGCCAGCGAAGTGTTTGGGGTGGACTTTGGCTTGTCATGTCTCCTGGCGTCCCCAGGAGAAGGGACGAC
>NW_006921605.1:3208329-3222366 GCF_000298275.1 Orycteropus afer afer
AAACCGGCCCCCGTCCGGGGGGGCTGAGCCCCGGCCTCTCCGCCCTTAAAGGGCCAGCGAGGCGCTCACCCCGAGCGTGCCGAACCAAGCACAGACGCAGGCTGGGGTCCCTGGACGTCCCCGGCCGCCCAGCTCCCGCCGGCCGCCTCTCTCGCCTCCGGACTTTGTAGCCTTCCCAGAGGGAGAGGAGGAAGACGGGGGATAAGGGGTTTTGTTTGCTTTCGGATCTCAAGCCGCGCCTGTAAGAGAGGCCCCGCAGTGGGGCTTTTTATCTGCTCACGTTTGTAAAACTGGTATTTTAGACTTTGTATAAAGCAGCGCCGTTGACCGTGTATCAACGGACACGTCGACGCTATTTTCGACGAAACCTAATGGAAGGGACCCGGCGCCGAGTGGACGGTGACTCGGGGGCACGGTCTCTTCCTGGCCGCCGCCTTCTCGCTTCCTTGCTCTCTCCCGGCCTCCTCGTCCCGTCCTCACACCCACCTGTCCCTGCCCTCCGACCCGGCTCGCGCCAGCCTCCCCTCCCCGGCGTCCTGCCTTCTGTCCGTGGCCGTGTACGTGTCTCCCTCGCTCGCTCTTGCAACGCAGACCTGGGGGTGGGGGGTGGGCAGGGGCCGGGCCGCGGGGCCAGGAGCGTGCGGCCGCGCAGGGTGTGCGCCTGTCCGGTTTATTGAATTCTAAGATTTGTACAAACCTCGGCTCGGTCGCCGCCTGGCTCGAGTGAAGCTTTGGTACTTGTCTTCTGCGGTCGTGAATGTCTGTATCCCATACCCGCTTTTTACGTGTTTAAATACATACTTTGTAAATAGAGACGCGTCTGGGTTTTTCTTCTTTCAGTCATTATTTATTTTGCAAGCTGAGGGCAGAGGCTCCGGGGGGAGAGGCCCCTTCGCGCCTCTCCAAGTGCCGGACCCCGTCCCTCCCCTCCCCCCGTCGCCCTGGGACGGCGCCTCCGCAGGCCCTTCCCACTTAGAAGCCCGAGACCAGGTGGGGGGCGGGTGGGGAGCGAGCTGGGTCCCACCTTGCTCCGCCTCTCTGGACGAGGCCGCGGCGCCCCTCACCTGCCGGCAGCGCTCCTCTGGAACCCAGGGAGAACTGGGGGACCCCGAGAGGGTGGGCAGGGCCTCGGCGGGCTCCCGTCGCGGCTCGCCCCTGCAGGCTGCTCGTGCGCGCCCCACCCCTAGGCCCGACGTCTCCGGTCCCCAGGTTCGACGCCCCGCAGCCTCGCTGCCCGAGTCCCCGGGCCTGCTCCCCGGGGCTATGTCCGCCCCCCAGGCTCTCCCCGCCTTGCGAGCGCTCCCCGAAATGCAGGCCTCGCGCCTATTGATTGAGGAATTGAATTCGCGGGCATTGCTAGGCAACTGGAAGCTGCGAGCCGGGGCCGCGCGCGCTGATGTGATTAGCGAAGCCCGGGCCATCGGGCCGCTGCCCCCAGCCCCCACCGGCCAGCCCCGCCGCCGCCGATGTCCCGGCTTCTCGAGGGGCCGACACCCCGAGGCTGGACGAGGCACGCTCCGACGGAGTGCGGAGGCGGGGCGGGGTGGCTTGCCGGCCTTTCCTGGCCGCAGACTGCAGCAGTCGGGCGGGGGCGCGAGGCCGCTCGGAGAGCCCCGCAGAGGTCCCCGAGCCACCCGCAGCCCCACGTCGGCGCAGTGGCCGCCCTCGCGCGCACCTCCCGCCCTTGGCCGCGCGCTTGCGCCTCCTTCCCCCGGCTCTGCGACCTGCAGGGGAGGGAGCGACGGACTCTCCCCGCCCGGAGCAGCCCGGAGCCGACAGGCGGGCGGCGGGTCACCAGCGGTGAGTGCCCTTCGGAAGCAAGGGGCCTGCCGCGCGGGTGGAGCGCGTTGGCGGCCCGTCAGGGGTCCGCGGTCCTTGCCTGAGCGGCCACTGCGGCCACTGTCGCGCTATTCGGGCCGGGAGCTGCTCGGCTCGCCGGCTCGCCGGCCGGTGGCAGACTTCTCAAGGCTTGGGGACCCGTGCCCTCCCTGGGTGTTTAGGGGAAGGGCGTTGACTCCTGATTTGGAGAAATGGGGGCGCCGGTCCCGGCCCCGTTTCCGGCCGGCCGGCCACCACCGATCTCTGCTTCGCCTAGGAGCTCCGCTGCGGGGTTCCGTTTCCCGGACAGAGTCGGGGGGCAAAGCGGAGACCAGGTGTGGCGATGCCGCAGTGTCCCCAGCGAGCCTCGACGGCCGAGCCCGCGCAGCGCGGAGCCTGGCCCCGCACAGGCAACGCCGACGTGGAGTCCTTGGGGTTTTCGTGGAGTCGGGGCAGACCCACTTGTTCCTATCCCTTTGCAGCTTCCTGCGCTCGGGTCCTGGGCCAGGCCCTGTGCCGTCCATCCCCCAGACCCAGAGGGGGCTCGGGCCGAGCGGAGGCCCAGGTGGGGCCGGCTCAGTGGCCCGTCGAGCATCGCGCCGCCTGCAGCCTGGGGCCGGGCTCTCTTTCCGAGCCTCCCAAAGACTCGGCGGCGGCCGGGGCGGCTCGGGGAGGCCCGGTGCCGTGGTTCAATTCGGTTCCCGGGCAGCTCGGAGTCAAGGCGGGGATCTCCCCGCGCGGCCGGAGCTGCGCGGGGCGCGCGCGCCCTCTGGAGGCGGCGGCGGCCGCAGCCCCTCTCCCCGGCGCCCACCCCTCCCGGGTCCGGCCGGCGTCTTTCTGGGGTCTCCCAGGAGCCGCAAAGCCTCACCATCCCCGCCCAGAGGCACCACCGGAGTGGGCTGCCCTGGGCGCCCCCTCTGCGTCCTCGCTGTGGCTGAGCCCTCGAGCCGCCAGGGTGGAGACGAGAGTGTCCAGCCGGCCGGGTGCCGGTCCTCGGAGCCCTTCCGCGCCGCTTGGCCCAGGCGACCCCGGGCAGGAAGGGGGAGGCCGCCACGCAGGCGGGACGTGGCGGACTCGGGGTCGGGCCCCCTGACAGCCCGCTTTGTTGGGGAGGCAGCGGATTAGGCGACCAGACCGGCGGCGCAGAAACGAACAAAGGCCCGAGTGAGGTCGAGCGGAGTGGAAACGGGCTCGCAGGAGGGCCTGGCCCTCGCGCGATGGGGAACAGGCACCGCTCGGGCCGGGGAGCCCTTCCCGGCCATCCCAACCCCTTCCTGCAGCTCTGAAAACCCCGAGGACAGGACTGCTAGGGGGGCCTCTGCCCAGTGTCTCCAAACGCAGAAGAGCCAGTCCCCCTGCGGCCGCCAACAAAGAGCCGCTGAAGCCCCCGCAGCAGGGCTCTGCTTTTACGGTGGCCGGCCTCGCCGGGAGCCGGCAGCGCTGGGGGTCGCGTTCCTGTCTGTACTGGGAACTTCTTCCCAGAGGGGAGCCTTCAGGCCGGCACCCCAACTAGCCTTTCAGCCACTGGCAACCCCCATCCCGGCCGACTTCCCGCTTCACTTGCAAGAGAGCTGGATTCTCCCTGGAGGCAGACATTGATGAATAAATTCATGGTGAGAGTAAGGGAAACCTTAAAGGACCCGGGCAGGCTACTTAATAAGACTTCATCTCTATTATGAGCCGTGGGTTCTGATCAGCACAGAAGCGAGGCTGACACAAGGCTTCCTGGGCTTCACAGCGGGTCCCCTAGAATTTTAAAGCTTTGTCCTGAAAGTGTTCCAGGTGTGGTTCCAGGAGTTGAGTGGGTTTGACATGGCATCTTTCAGGGCCCGGAATCTTACTTTGCTTTTAATCCAAACAGTCACTTGTGGGAGAGGCAGGGGTCTGTGTTGATTGGAGGGCAGTATCCCAGGCCTCCACCCACTAGACACCAGCAGCACCAGCTCCCTGGTATTACCCTGTCCTCTCCACCTTTCTGACCACAGCAGGGCTTTCTCAGCGTTGGCACTGATGATGATCTGGGCAAGATCGTTCTGTGGTGGGGGCTGTCCTGGGCATCGCAGGCAGGTTGTTTTGAAGCACCTCAGGCCTCCACCCACAGATGCCCATACCACCCCTTCCCCCACCCCGTGCCAACCTAAACAGTGTCTCCAGAAACTGCCAAACATCCCCTGGAGTGCCCGATCCCCTGTAGCTGAGAACCACTGGCACGGGGCACCCACTCCTAGTCAATGCATCCCTTCCACTTCCCATGGAAATGGCTGACGTTCCCAAAGGCTCTCACGTTCCGTCCCAGTGCTCCTATGCCCGCCCCTCAGTCTCAGCCCATGTCCAGTCTCAAGAAAGGGAAAGTGGTGTTTCCAGGTTATCACAAGATGCACACAAGCTGCAAAGTTTAAAAAAATATTTATTGATACACTAAGAGTTAACAAAAGACCAGAATCTTCTGACACCGTTTGCTAATGGCTCCCCCCACCCTCACAAAATAAATTAACCTGTCTAAAGAAACCTGCAATCTAGGCTAGTATCAGCTTTCCCGAAACACGTTGGAATGCAGAATCATGAGATGGACTCAATCACAATCTGGTCACCCAGGCACCAGCCCCCGTCCCTTCCCCCAACCGTGGTGGGCTTCCTGGGAGAGGCACTTCCTTTGAAGGGTTGGTTTCGATTGACCCTTCCGGCTGGGCTGCAGCCCTGTTTCAGCCAAGATCTTAAGCTTTCCCAGGGCACTAACACAACCCCTTTGTGTCTTTTTTTCTTAAGCAAACAGCCCTAGTTTAAAACAATTAGAAGTGGTACACATGGATGATTTCACTCCCTCCCTCCCCCCCTTTTCAAACTAAAAGCACAAATGGAGCCAGTGATTGGCCCTGGGCTGAAGGTGTCCGCCAATGACAGCTCCAGGCCCAGGGTCTTCTCCAGTCAGGTCAGAAGTGAATACAACCCCCCCAAAAAAGGAACACTCTTTTTGGTACAAAAAGGATATATAAGAATAAGCTAAGACCTGGATGGAAGAGGGCAGGCTGGCCACATCTTCCCCTCCCAACACAGAAGCAACCGAAAGGCAGGAGTCAAACAGCTTTCCATAGACACACACTGACTGCTCACTTAGGAAGAAACAACCAACTGTAGGTCAGATGGGTCAGCTACACTCACACGCACAGAAATAGCAGCAAATAAAA
The DNA here is from genome assembly GCF_000298275.1 of Orycteropus afer afer. Taxonomy (NCBI): domain Eukaryota; kingdom Metazoa; phylum Chordata; class Mammalia; order Tubulidentata; family Orycteropodidae; genus Orycteropus; species Orycteropus afer. Next base: position 3,213,333 of record NW_006921605.1, read on the forward strand.
ATATCAAAGGGACTACTTTATTGGTAAACAAGATGACCACTGAGCACCTGGTCCAATCGTTCAGCAAACGCTCTCGCGTGTCCCCGTGCCAAAACACGCGTTTTTCTTTCAACCTAAGAACCGCCGGGGGAGGTCAAGCATCAAGGCATACACACAAGCGGCAAGAGCAAGGGGTCTGCGGTCTCAAACTTTGGGATTGAAGTAGCTGGTAAACAGAAAGGCACCAAACTGGGGTCTGGAGAGCAGCCCCCCCAATAACCAAAGGCAGAGACCCCACTCCTAACAGCACATGGCACCCCAGGGCCAGCTAAGATTGGAGGGGGAGCTGCCTCCAGCATGGTCATTCCCAAAGCAGACTGGTGCCAGCTGGGCAGGTCTGCTCGTTTGTGGGGGCAGCCCAGAGGCCCGCTTTAGTCACATGGCGTTAAGGCTCCATCTGGGGACAGGAGAGGAGGTAGTGCCAGGGGCCAGCCCCACTGGGGAGGGGGGCATGTCTCCCTTCTCCGTGCTGCCATCACAGCTCCAGCCTGGGAGTGGGCCTCCTGGACCCCCAGTGTGGGCACCACTCCTGCTCAAGGCTGTGCGGGAGGCTGCATCTGGGCCCTTCCTGCAATCTCATGGGGCGGAGGAAACTCCGCCCCCAAAGGCACGCTGCTGAAGTAAATTTGGCTACACAAAGACTGTCTCTTCCTATTTGGTGTGTAGGGTGAGGTACTGGGCCCTGAGTCCAGGCTGGTATGGGGTAGAGCAGCCCATCAACCCTTCTCCATAGTTGAGGCCACTCTAGGATAAAGAAGCCCCACAGCGGCTACTGATTTTAACCAATCACAGAACATTAACAGGTAGACTTGCCCCTCCCTTTCTTTTTGGCATCACCAAGACCCAGTGACCTGGATCCTGCCAGACCAAGTTAGGCAATCCATCACCTTCTGTGGGGTCGACTGGCTGGTCCCACACCCCTCTCCTATGCTGGTCAGGAATCACCGAGGGAGGGAGGCCCCAAACCTCACCCCTGACCAGGGAAAGGACTGGGCATCTTGGGTGGGTCTTCCTCCCAGCGGGGTGCGACAGGGCTCTGCCCAAGACTTCGTCACCCGCACCGTCGGGGCGGCTGGGACTTGTGCTGCTCTCCAAAAGGGCACAGGAATTGGGCGTGGAACCCTCAGAAGAGTGGATTGTCAGGGAAAAGGGGTGCCCAGGGAGCAGCCCATACACCCAGGCAGTGTGGGTGACAGGTGGGACCCCAGCAAATACCCACACACAGGTAGGAAGCGAGCACTTGGGTGGTCAGGCAGGGCCACCTGCTGAAGGAGAGGATTCAGGCAGCCCTGGGAGCAGTGGTGGCACTTGGGGGTGGAGCCGGGGGGGGGGGCGCGCTCTGGTCCCATCCACAGGACACATTCCTTCTCCTGAGCCGTTTCTCTTCACCGTCCACCACACTCCCGGCCTGGCCTGTCCATTCCCTCCGCTGGCTCCTTGTGCCCTGCGTTCCAGCAGCTGTCTTCTTCAGAGATAGGGTGGGTGAGTATCAGCACCTGGGCCAGCTCCTCAGCGGGGCTTGAGCCCCAGGGCAGCCCCAACTCCCGCTGGACTTCTGGCTACGGTTTTAAGTTCCTCTGTACTAGGGCAAGCTGGAACGGGTCTCTGGGAGGCGCCAGACCACTAGCTCAAATGGTTGCGGGTTCAAAGCCACCCACAGGGCCCTATCAAGACAAGCCTGGCAACCAGCTTCGCAATGGTCACGAAGCCGTAAAACCCTACAAAGCAGCTCTGGTCTGACACCTGGGGTTAAGAGGCTGAATCACCTGACACCCACCACAGGGGCTGGCTGGAGCTAACGCAGGGCTCCGGATCACCCCCTGGACAAACCCCACCTGTCCTTTTAAGACCACAGCCCCTCAGTTGCCAGGGTGAGGGCAGGACACCCAACTCCCCCCTGACCCTTTGGGCTTCGGCACTGCTTTGAAGGGGAGGTTCTGGCACCTTCTCCGCTCCACCCCCAGCCTGGAGCAGCCCAGGGCACCCTGTCCTTGATAAACTGCCCTCCTCTGCCCAAGAGGTAAGCTAGACTCAGACCCTTGTCTCCAACACCGTCCCCCTGGGAAACAGCCAAGTTCACTGCGGCTTCAGCTGGGGGGATGGGGGTCCCCTAAATTTCCTGAGGCAAAGTCCAGCAGAAGCCCAGTGAGGTAGGAGTGTGGGAAGCCTGGCCTAGGCAGGCGTGTGAGGACGGCTGCCCGCCCGAGGTCACAGCGCAGGGTAGTAGGGTCTTCAAGACGAAGCAGCCCCTCAACCCTGCCCTAAAGGAGACCACCACCGCCTCCTCACCCCAACCCAGCCCCCTGAACAGGGATTGGGCTGAGAGTCCCAGAGAACCCAGGAAGGGTGGGTGCTAAGACCCTGCAGCGGGGCTGGGGGAGAGGGCCGCAGGGGAGGGGCCTCAGTAAGGTCTCAGGTTGAAGAAGCCCACGCTGGTGGGGGACTCCTTCACTGTGACTGTGATGAGGTTGGCAGTGACATCAGTGACAAAGACGTGTTCTATGAGGCTGCGAGGTGGCTTCCAGTCCTGGCTGGTCTGCACCGAGACGGACAGGTTCTGCCCGGCCCCAGGGAGCGGGCCCGAGTCGGGGTCTGAGTCGGAGCTGCTGTTCTCCTCGCCAGTGCTCATCTCGGAGAGCGCCGGGGCCTTGCGGACCTCCCCCGAGGCCGGGCGGCCTTCTTGGCCGCCCGGGGGCCCGCTGCCCTTGCTACAGTCCCGCTTGCCTGAGGAGGTGGGCAAGGCTGCCGCCCGTGAGGCCAGCTTCTCGCTTTTGCTGGGGTCGGTGGGGGCACTGGATGCACTGCCCCCGGTGGGCCCACCCCCAGAGCCCTTCCCTGTGGCTGGGTGAGAGGTGGGGACGCCCTTGGTGGCTGTGGCGTGGCGTGCGAGCATGCCAACCCCCGAGGTGCCATTCTTGACACTCTGAAGATCCAAGACCTTCAGGCTCAGCTCTTGGCTGGGGGTGGGCTGGGGGCTCAGGCAGCCCACAGAGACTTTGCTGCCACCCTGGGCGTGTGGGGCGCCCCCCGCACCCCCCCCTTTCTGCTCTGTGGCCCCGCTGCCCGGGGCCTTCAGCACTTTGCCTGCCGGGGGGCCGACCCCCAGGTCCCCCCTTGGTGTCCTCACCTTCAGGTCGAGCCCGAGGCTGCACCTGCCGGCTGTCTGGGCCTTGAGCGCCAGCCGGCTGGCGGCCTCGGCCTGGCTCTGAGTCATGCGGCTCATGTAATGAACGATGGAACCCTGCCAGCTGATGCCACCTCGGCTGGGGCTCCCCGACACACCCTTCATCAGGCTGGCCAGGCTCTCCGTGGTGGCCGTGCTGCTGGGGCCACCGCAGGCCTCCTTGGCATGGGCCTTCAGGGCTGCCAGGCCCGCCACTGGGGAACTGAGCGGAGAGGGCAGCTTGCCGGCCGGCACGCCCAGGTCCTTGCGGGCTGTTTTCAGCACCTTGGCCAGGCTCACGGGCCGCCGGGCTGCCTTCTGCTCCGGGGGCAGCGGCTTCCGGCCGCGCTTCTTGCGGATGGGGTCCTTCAGCTCAGGCTTGGCCACCAAAATCTGAGCCTTCTTCTGGGGCACCGGGTGGGTCTCACGACCCCGGGGGCCTCTCTTGGAATCTAGGTCACTGTCATCATCATCTTCGTCGGAGGAAGACGAGGAGGAGGTGGAGGAAGAGGAGGAGCTGCTTGACTTGGACTTGGACGGAGCGTCAGGTTCCTGGGGAGACAAAGCAGGGTCACTACCTCTGCGGCCAGGCACCCCGGGTCCAAAGCGCCACCCACCCCATGGAGCCCCGGCCCCTCCCGTGCCTTGCACACATCTTGATCTAGAAGGGACTTAAAGGGTTCACACAAGTCACACAAAATGTAAAGTTTCAAGTAGAGAAGGAAAAGGAGTCGGTTCATAAGACGAAGTCAATTACTGTCGCTGCGTGCCTTGGAGCTGGTTCCCACTCCCAGCGACCCTGCATCACGGAGAAACTCGGCTGTAACCCTTACAGCGAGGTCGCCAGGCCCTCTGCCTGCGGGCCGCTGGGGGGGTTTACACTGCAGACCCATCAGTTAGCAGCCAAGCGCTTAAGGACCTGCACCACCAGGGCCGCTCTGTGAAGTCAGCAGGGCGGGGTGAAAACGCACAGCACTGCCTCGGCCGGCCCACAGAGAGCTGCTGGTGGACACAGACTCGGCACCCTGCCCCCTAGCAGCCATTCTGAAAAGGGAAGCCCAGGGCTGCAGGAGCCTCACGCCCCAGGAGGCCAGCTGTGGAGAGGGGTGTGCACAGGTTCCGTCGCCCCAAAGCAGAGCACACCTTGCCCTCCTGCACCCACCCCCATTCCCAGCCCCCACCCCTTCAGAGACTCCCAGACCACAGGGAGCTAACAGCCCTCCCCTGCCCTGCGTCTCCAGCCAAATGGGGAACAAGTCCCTGGACTGCAGCAGAATTGTCAACGAGTGCTTTAGGCGGTGAGTCAGCCTGGGGCTCCCTGAGCCTAGTGCTCCCAACTCAAACCAGGGACAATGGGATCATATGTGAGGTCCTCCCTGCCCAGGGTCCGACCTCCTGTCACCTGCTCCCCGCTTTTCTGCTGCACCCCCACTCTCACCACCCTCTGCTGAGGAGAGCCCCCCTCACAGGCCAGCCTGGCTGCCTCTCCCGCCAGACAGCGATCCCCTTTCCCATCAAGCCCTTGGACTCCTGCACCCCTGTCCTTGCTCAGAGAAGACAATGACACTATCGTGAAGTCCAGGCAGCCCAGTGCTAAGACTCAGGCTGGCCCCTCATGGCCCTACGGGAAGGGTGGCATTTGCAAGACTTGGCTGAGCACGTGGGTCCAGCCTGTGCTTTCAGAGGGAATAGCACCAAGTGTGGCAGGTTCCTGGCAGTGACCTTGAGGAAGGAATCAGACACTCTAGACCCTGCAGCCAACACCTTTCCCCCTTCTACCTGGGCACGGGGGAAGGACAGGGTGCCATGAACCTGGGGGTGTCCCTGTAGGGAGTGGGGTGGAGAAACATCCCTGAGGAGGCACCTGTGTGGATCACCCCCTGGCCCTGAGCCAGGTCACTCATGTCCCCTAACCACTGTGTCCATTCCCCATGGCTGAAAACTGATGCCTGTCCAGTGTAGCTCAGTGACCAGCCAGCTGCTGGCAGCTGGATTTAAGGTGCACTCAGAGGGGCCCCTGGCTCGACCAGCTACCCTGCGAGTCTCCTGGGTTCCACCAACCCAGGAGCACGTGCTGTGGACACAGTTTGATTCTTTTCTGTTCCCCACTAAGCCGCACATCTGAGACGACTCTTCTTCCCAGTACTAAGGCAGGCAGGCTGGCCACGGGCCCCAACAGGAAACCACTCTGGAGTGGGCGTGGTCACTGCAGGGCCCGCAGGAACGGAGCCCTGCGGCTCACTCGCGCCCCCAGCTGGCAGAGGCTTACAGTGCCGCAAGGAACCCCAGGGAACTGCAGACCTGCCAACCTCTCCTCATTCCAGGGCCCTCAAACCTTCCGGATCTGGAAGGGCAGTGGCCTGGCCGCCACCCACCTTGAGCTTGGAGCGCCGACTGCAGGAGGACATCACGGTGTGCTTCCTGGGCCGGCCCCGCGGCCGCTTGCCTCTCTTCCGGTTCTGCAATTCCTTCTCGTGCTCCCTGAAGACACACATGGATCAGGGTGGGAGCCCTTCCTTCCGCCACACGGGGGCGCCAGAGCCCCAGCCGCCCCACAGGGCGTGTGGCCGAGGTCCGCCTTCCTGCGCTCGCTAGCACTAACTCTGCTCTCCAACCCCTGCACCAACCCTCCCTCCATTCCTCACTGAACCTCCACTCGGTCAAAAAGGCAAAGAAATGAAGGCCAGCCAGGGAAATAAGCCCTCAGCCTCTTCCAAACCACACCTGGTGCCCTGGGGTCAAATCCTAACAGCCACCATGCGGCTTTCAAGACTGTCACCTTTCTGGACCGCCTCACCTTTCTCCTGTGGAGTGGCTGGTGGGTCCTAATTGCTAGAACATCACAACTAGAAGAAATCTTTGCAGGGTCCAGCCTCGTCACTTCAAAGGAGAAGGAAGCCCCGAGGTGGACAACCAAAACCACTGCCCCCATCACGAGCACGAGCCCTCACCCTCCTCTGGTCCTCGAAGGACCCACTAGAGGCTCAGGGGTCCAGCCTCTGCCCTCCGATCCCTGGCATGTATTGTCTCTCTCTCTCATCGTTATTTGCAAGTTATTGTATTAGTTCACTGTTGTAAAGGGTCATGGAAGGTTTACACATGGAGGGAAACCATCTTTGTTGGTTAACAGGGAAGGCAGGAAAAATGGCTAGACAGGTAAGAGACAAGTATTGATTTTGGGTGAAGGGAAAGACTCCACCAAATGGAGTGACCAATGCAAAGAAAAAAAAAAAAAAAGCTTGTTCCTAAACCCTGCTCTCGATAGAACCAAATCAAACCTACTGCCCTCCAGTCAATTCTGGCTCACTGCAACCCCGCAGGGCAGAGAACTATCCCATTGGGTCTTCCAAGGCTGCCAATCTTTACGGAAGCAGACTGCCTCACCTTTCTTCCAGAGTGGCCGGTGGATTTGAACCACCGACTTTGTGGTTAACAGCTGAATGCTTTAGCCTCTATGCCACCAGAGCGCCTTACTCTTGAAGGAAGCAGTGCACAATTTCAAGGTGCCAGGGCTCAGAGCCTGAACCATCGGCAACACTCCCTTCGTGAGTGCACAAGGCCCAAGAGAGCGCAGTTTCACAGGCCCTCCCCGGGGACGGGGATCTATCTGCAGAGGTTTCCTGGTAATGAACACAGGCCAACATCATTTTGGGGGTGGCAGGCTGCAAGGGGATCTTCAAGAATCTATCTAGTGCAAGTTGATGGAGTCAGGCTGAAACGCTTTGGTCTCAACTTATCTCCTAGAAGACCAGGGCATCCCCTGGGGTGTCCCCACTAACACTGTGGACCATACCGCCAGCCTGTATACCAGGTGGTCTAAACCTACCACTCCTCTTCCGTTGCCGTTCAAAGACCATACCCGCCTCATACCAAGCAGGTATCTGCCACCCCCCACGCCCACCTTCCCAGTCCCCTCCTTGCTGTGACCTACTCCACACCACCCTCCGGCTTTTTCACGCCACTACCAACCATGGCTCTTTTTCTGGTCTACAACTGAGAGCCAAGTGGAGGCCACACCCCTCTCACCACGGAGAAGGTCAAAGGGGCCAGCTCCCAGAGTCTCCATCAGCCCTTCTCCCCGGCTTGGTGCAGACCTCCCGGACCCCAGGATGAACTGAACAAAGTGAAATGAGGCTGCTGCTATGCTTTCCAGACGTATCTAAATAAGCCTGAAATTACACGAACTAACCCCACACCAGGTGCCCCGGAGCAGACTTTTCAATTCCCGACGACCGCGGTGGGTCAGCGCTGACCTGGGCTGCACAGGTTTGCAGGCTGATTTCCGGGCCGTAGATCACCACACCCCCACTTCCTAGGCGTACGGGGACTGCCAGCCTTCCCGTTACAGCAGCCATACACCTGGTCATGGGCGCCACCCGGGGACACCAGGATTCCTCAGCTCAGCCTCTCACCCACACTCACCACCAGAAGGGACCCCCGTCTCATGGCTCCTCTGCAGGCCCAGAACGTCCTGCCCCCCTGAAAACAACTGAGCACAGCCAGGGAACCAGCCCGCAGCCTGGCCACCACCACAGGGCTTCTGAACCACCAGCAAGGAGGGAGGCAGTAATGCTGCTGGCCACAGCTTGCCACCCTCCGCTTGGGGACCTGCCCACCACAATGGGGTGCGCTTGTCCATGTCCCCCCCTTCCATTCACTATCCCAAAGAGGCATCTCTCTCAGCCAATTTCCCACCTAAAAATAGAAAAGACAGCAAGAACTGCAGAAGCAAACATGGCCCCTGGGACTAGCAGGAGGGCCCCATGGCACTCACTTGGTACTGTTTTGTAGCCCAGAAAATGTATGTGTTGTTCTTGCTACAGAGACCCCAGATCAAATCTGCTTAGGGACCTGTGTTCATAGCTCCCTCCCTGAGCCTGTTCAATGTGCCCAGCCAGGGAAGAAGCCAGGACCGTCCAGGAAGGACCTGCGAAGGTTCTGCACGCTGGGCTATTAGAAGGACCAAGAGAAACACTTACTCAGTGACTCCTCAGGGTGGCCTGACCAGGGGGAAGGACCCACCAGGACCTCAGGGCTTTTCTGGCTGCCATGGAGATGGCATCAGATGCCTCGTGACCGCCCGCCACAGGACCTCGGCCCACAGCCCAAGCCCGGGGCTCCTGGAGGACCAGTGCAGCCGTGATGCCCCCCACCCCAGCCCGCGCCCCCCGTCCCAGTGCATGCTGGGAAGTTCCTCACTTCTTCTGGAAGGCCAGGAGCAGCCTTGGGTCCAGGATATTTTCCTCTGGCTCCCAGCTGTTGTGTCTGGAAAGGCAGAGAGGAGGGGTGCTCAGGAAGGGGGGCTGCAGGCCAGGGCAGGATCCTCGCAGGTCCCACCCCTCGACCAAGATGAACTCCTCCAAGCCACAGCCCCTCAAACCAGTGCACCCGTAAGCTCCAAGCCAGAGAACCGCCACGTCGGCGACCCCGATTAAAAGACGGCCAAAGAGAACTTTATTCTACCCCTCCCTCGGGAGGGAAACACAAGCCAATAAAATGCAAAGTTGCAGAGAGGGAATCCCCCCAAAGCCTGGCCCCGAGCCAGTGCGGGAAGGCTCGGCGGCGTCCAGGGACAGGGAGGGGGAGAGGCCGAGAAACCGCAGTCGGAGACTCAGAACAACAATGTGGTTGGGGAGCAAGTGTGCGCGGGCCAGGGGCCGGGGACCCCGGGTAGAAAGGGCCGTGGGCCCGCCACATCAGCTGAGAACAGAAAGTGCCCCTTTCCGGAGTGCCGCCCCCTCCCTCCCACTAAACAGGGGGGAGACCCCACGTCCATCAATAGACAGCTCAGGTTACAGCGCGCAAACAGGGACCTGCGGGGGTGGGGGGCGG
>NW_006921605.1:3223052-3249107 GCF_000298275.1 Orycteropus afer afer
AGGCGCCCGGGGCGAGGGTGCGGGCGCGGGGAGCCGCGAGCGGGTCCCCGGCGGGGGACGGAGGTGCTAGGCGGCTCAGACGCTTGCAGGGAGCCCCGGAGCGGCGCTGGCCTTCGGGACGCGGCTCCCTCCCATCTGCGCTTTCCGGGCACCGAGCCAGTGTTCGGGCCCCGGAGGGAAGTGGGGACGGGGCGCCGCGGCCGCCCCCTCCCCCAGTCTGGAGCGGGGCCCGGGCCCGCCCTCGTGCTGTCTGTCGGTCTGGGGGCAGTCGCCCTGTTTTTTTTGCACGTTTGCAAAACGGGTGGGGAGTGGGGAAGAAGTGGGAGGGAAAATATTGGGGCGCAGGGGGGGACAACGAAAACGGAGCAGCCCGTTTTTTGCCCCCAAAGGCGAGAGAGGACTGTGCATTAACTGCAAGCGCGGGCCGCCCTGAGAAGGAAATCTACCAGCTGCCCCGAGATCCTCCCAAACAGCGGAAAATTGGAAACCCAGTCCCCAAGTTTTGGGGCGCACGTAGGGAGACAAAGGTGCAGTCGCACCTCATTTTTTTTCAATATTTTGATGAAATGAAGTTTGGGGGGGGGCGGCGAGGCAACTTGGAAAGCTAGGACTAGGTGACCCGGGTTACTGCCACGGTTTGCCCGAGCCAATGCCCTTTCGGATCGATTGCACCCCACAAAAAGGAGAGCGGACCGCGTGACCGATGGGGGCGGCTGCAGCCGCTGGTCTAACTTTCTCGCTGCTGAAATCCTCATTCCATGCAGCAAACCCCATCTCAGTCAGTCAGGTCCTGAGTCGGAGGAAATCAAACTCGCGGTGAACCGAGACTGAGCCTTAACGTGCTTCGTGAGGCGCCCTGGTGGCGCAGCGGTTAAGCGCTCGGCTGCTAATGGGAAGGTTGGCGGTTTGACTCCACCAGCTGCTCCGTGAGACTCGTTTGTGGCAGTCTGCTTCTGTAAAGATGACAGCTTTGGAAACCCCATGGAGCAGTTATGCTCTGTCCTCTAGGGTCTCTGGGCGACACAATAGACTCCACGGCAGTGGGTGACTTTGGTCGCCTCCACACAAGTTTAGCTCAGTGGAAATCCATTGTTCGGTTTCATGTTTGTACCTCGAGCCCAGTGGTAAGGTACTGTCTGTGGAGCGAATCACAGAACCGTTCGTGTTTGAGGAGACTGCCTGCGTGTACCTTGGATCATTAAAACCACATTAATAAAGCATTCTGCAGGACAAACGGTATTCTCTTCTTTTTTAACGGAAAAGTCACCGCAGAAAATACCTGAGCAGCCCATCTTTAACTTATGGCATGTTTTTCAGTTTGTTTGGTTAAACAGTTTGCATTCATTTGACATCTTTGAGAGAACTTGGGTCACGTTTGCAAGCTCAGATATTGTTGGCAAGAGACACACAGCCGGAAACAGTTTGAAGGGAGTGGTTGCGCCCTTGGAAGGGCTGCAGGTGAGACCCTTGTTTGGGGGCAGAACGGGTGAGCCGAGCTGCCGGGGGTGCCCAGCTCCGGGGTGCCCAGCTCTTTTTGTAAATCGGCTTCTGGCCAAATCCGGCTGATAGCAAAGTAGGGTTATTGTCCGCCTACTTAGAGCTGGATTGTGTCCATCCATTTCTTGCAGAATTTGTCTTGCAAGTGAGGTTTTGCCCCGAGGTCTGGTTTCTGCTTTGTGACATACACATCCCGAGTGGCTGGAATATTTGGCTTTTTTTCCTTTTCTCTCAGTGAACTTTAAGAAAGTAAATTCATCCTTCCCCTGAGAAACAAACCTGTCTAGAATTTGATACTAACACATTGGAATAATTAATTTCCTGGCAGGTTTACTGTGCATACCACTTATCCAATTGCTGACATCCAGTCTGGTTGGTAAAACAGTACTTCAAAAAAAGGAAAAAAACAAACTCACTGCGGTGGAGTCTGTCCCAACTCATAGCGCAACCCCTCGGGTTTCCGAGGCGGTGTTTCTACGGAAGTAGATTGCTCAGTCTTCCTTCCGAGGAGTGGCTGGTGGGTTTGAACCTCCATCCATCTGGGTAGCAGTCAGATGCCTCAGGCACTCCTCCACCAGAGCCCCTAAAACAGTCCTTAGATACTTTATTTGGCAAAACAAACAGGATGGATTTGTCTATAGTGAAATTCGTCAGATAGCTGTGGTAAAGGGTATGGTCTAAAATTTGTAAAGCATCCTTGACAGCAAAGCTGTGTGTAGGCAGAGGCGGAGAGTCATCCCACCAACTCTAACTCTGTGTCCCAGTACGGTTCGGGCTAAGGCACACCCTCTCTTCCTTTGAGGGACACATTTTAAGAGTTATTCAGACAAGTTAGAACATACTATTTTATCATTCATTCAGCAAGTATTTACTGACTCAGCATTTACTATCATCTCAAAAAAAAAAAAAAAAGAACCAAACTCAGTCGATCCCGATTCATAGTGACTCCCAGTGGGTGTCCAAGGCAGTAAATCTTTACGGAAGTAGATTGCCCAGTCTTCTGTCTGTGGAGTAGCTGGTGGGTTTGAACCACCAACCTTGTGGTTAGCAGTGAGATGCCTTAGGCACCATGCCACCAGGGCTTCTATTACTATCTATTATTACTACTACTATTACTTGACTGCTAACCAGAAGGCTGGCAGTTCAAACCCACCAGCCACTCCTCGGAAGGAAGGTTGGGCAATCTACTGCCGTAGTGATACTGCCTTGGAAACCCAAGGAGGGGTTGCTATGAGTCGGGGCTGACTGGACGGCACATAACAACAACAACAGGCCTTCTGAAAAAGTAGTTCTGGTGGCACAGTGCCTAAGGCATCTGACTGCTGACCACAAGGTTGGCGGTTCAAACACACCAGCTGAGGGAAAATGGGGCAATCTGTTTCCATAAAGATTTGTCACCTTGGAAACTCCTGTGGCTTCCAAGTCGATTCCATGAGTCAGAATGGACTCCATGGCATTTCGTTTGCGTCGGTTTTAGGCCCTCTTAGATGTCAGAGTGGGTGGTAGTGCAGTCGAGACCACTCTCAGAGGATGGCAGTGTCCTGCGTCTGCCCTGTCCGTTATGGTAGCCACCACACCGGACTGGTGAGCACATGAAACATGGCCGCTGCTACCAAGGCATTGAATTTTCACTTTATTTCATTTTTGAATGATTTAAATTTAAATAGCTATAGTTTAAGGTGGGAGCTCTGATAGCATAGAGGCTAAGAAACTTGCCTGCTAACCAGACGGCTGGCGGTTCAAACCCACCAGCCACTCCTCGGAAGGAAGGTTGGGCAATCCTACTTCCGTAGTGATAACTGCCTCGGAAACCCAAGGAGGGGTCACTATGAGTCGGGGCCGACTCGACGGCACATAACAACAACAACAACAACAACAATAGTTTAATGTAGCTAGTGGTCATGGTTCTGGACAATGCAGGTCTGTTTATAGGAAACAAAGCAAGAAATATACTTGAAACCATATCATAAGTGAAAGTAATGCAGTGACTTAAATTAATCCTAGAACTAGAACAATTCACCTATCCTCACATTCATGTTTCATTAATTACGGGAATTTTAAAGCATGTACACCTCCCCCGCAAAAAAACCAAAAGATTGAAAAATACCAGCACAAAGAATCCATTCAGAGAACAAGTAGTTCGCTTCATGCCATTCTCTTTCTGTGCAACTGACAACGCCAAGGACAGATATTAACTCACCAGTGTAGGAAAGCACAGCGCTGGTGGTGTAGCGGTGATGGCATTTTGGCTACCAACCAAAAGAATCCGTGGTTCCAACCTACCAGCCACCCCGATTCTGTGACGATTGACAGTCTTGGAAACCCAGTGGGGGTTGTTATGAGTCGGGACTGAGTCCACGGCAGTGAGTTTGGTTTGCTTTGGAATGTTTGAAAGATCGCTAAAAAGATACAGGTTTTCATGCTGCTCGAGTGGATGGGCACAGGTAGATACAGAAACCACGACCTGCTGAGGTTTTCTCAAGTGGGTAGAAAAGTCTGCAATGGAAATCAAGCCGGTGCCTACCGCAACAGTCAGCTTCGGCATTAGAACCAGGTGACGTGCCTAGGTCTCCCAAGGGTTCTTAGTCATGCTAAGAATACTCAGGTCTGCAGTCAAAGAGCTGGCTGGAGGAGTGACCAACCTCCCAACTGGGACCCTCCAAGCGGCCCGCACACTGCATTTCCCCACCTGCCCCTCCTACCCTCCATGTGTTCAAGCCTGAGGTGTGACTTACAGGCTGAGTCTTCTGTTATGCTGTTTCTGTTTGGGTAATGAACAAATATTAGAAATACGCCACACAGTGTTTATGCGTCAGAACTCAAGTAAAAATAAACCGGTCTGCTGGCTGGCAGGGGCTCTCCAGCTTTTAGTGTGTACGACACACTGTGCAGATAGCACTGACCCCTGGACCCCAGGCCAGAGATCCTGACCCAGGAGACCCTGAGACGACCTGTGGCTCACGCTGGCTGCTGAAACGGCTACAGAGCTTCGGGTCGCCCGGTGCTGGCGCCTCCCGTTTGTGCCTAGTCAGGGCAAACGGGGGACAGTGAGGGTTCACTGCTAGAACTGTCCCCTCTCACGCAGGGGACTCGGGGTCCATTCCCAGCCAGTGCAGCTGCTACCCGGCTGTCAGTGGGTGGAGGCAGTGTCCTGCGAGGATGCTGACCTGTTGCAGCAGAGCTTCTGGACTTGGAGCGACCAGGGAGAAAGGCCTGGCTGTCTACTTGTGAAAATCAGCCAGTGGGAACAGATCCTGTGGTGCGGGGGTCACGGGGGCTGGGGCCCACTCTGCAGTAGGTAACCATGACAACAGCGGGGCCACTGCCACAACAGGACGACAGAAGGACGGCAGAGCAACAGCGCCCACACAGCAAGAACAACAGAGTCTAGCAGGAGGGCAGCAGTCGCATGCAGTCACCCCTCAGGCTTTGCGGGACAACGAAGAGAGAGCGCGCAGAAGAGGCCGGGAGCAGGTGCCGGAAGTGGCGGCCGCTCAAGCTGGAGGAACCCACCCCCAAGCCCCAGGCTCCTGCAGCCCGTTCCTAGGCCCACACAGACTGGAGATCCCCGGATGGCGGGCAGGGGCGTTGAGGGACACAGGTATCGGAGGTGGGAAGTGGCAGTTAACCCCTTTAACTGCCGCTTTGCAGGCAAGTGAGTAGCGGCCGTGGTAAAGGAGGTGGCCTTCGTGCCAGGCACTTGTTTTAAGACATCTCTTCATCTCGCAATTGTATCGTCCCCTGATTCTATCTTCTTACCATCGAAAATGAAAGAGCCCTGCTGTCCAGTGGTTAATGCATTCGGCTACTAACTAAAACAGCGGTTCCAACCTACCAGACACACTGTGGGAGAAAGATGAGGTAGTCTTCTCCCATGAAGATTTCAGCCTTGGAAACCCTATGGGGCAGTTCCACTCTGGCCTAGAGGGTTGCTAGGAGTTGGAATCCACTAGCCGGCAGTGGTCTCCTTTTTTACTATTATTAAAAATAGCCTGGCACAACCATGGGTATACGGGTGCATAGATGGGGAGACAGGCTGAACTATTAGGTATGTCTATGCAGGGGGGAGTGTGCCCAAGACCATGTATAGGGCTGGCAGACAATGGTTCTACGGGTGTGTTTGTGTGTTCTGTAAGAATTCCCAGGTGTATAGTAGAGCTGACAAGGGACAAGGTTGTAGTCACTTCTTGGCCACAGCCAGCTACCCAGAGGGAACGAGTAGTTGGACCTTGGGCTCAGGACCATAGTCACAGGGGACATCAAGGTCAATTGGCATAACATACGACACAAAACATTGTTCCACCTCCTACTTTGGTGAGTAGCGACTGGGATCTTAAAAGCTAGCAAGCTGCCAGCTAGATGCAACGATGGGTCTCTCTTCATCCAGAGCAAAGAAGAATGAAGAAAACCAAAGATTCATGGAAACAATTAGTCCCAGCGACTGGTACACTATGCGGTCCTCAGCCTATATGACTATGAGACCAGAAGAACTAGATGGTGCCTGGCTACCACTGTCAACCACTCGGAGGGGGATCTATGTAGGAGACCCTGGATAGAGAGGAGAACAATGTGGAACAAAACTCAAAATCATTTAAAAAGAAAAAGGGACCAGGTTTGCTAGTTTGATGGAGTCTGATGGAACCACTGAGACTATGGCCCCTAGCTTCCCTTCAGGTCTGGAATTGAACCCACTCCTATGGCTTCCAGACAAACAAAAGACAGGCACATGAGCTGAACATTTGCATTATGTAGATACACTCCTTAGAGAGATCACTCAGGGGAGAACAGAAGGGCAGTGTGTGCACAGGGACACAGCTCAGGGCAGGAGTGCATGGAGGGAAGGATGCAGGGAAGAGGTGGCTGTGGGGAGGAAGTGGGAGGGGAGCTGTTGCATTGTGGGAGATTACAGTCATTATCATGAGACAAAGGTATGTGAGCTGCTGTATGGAAAGTGAATTTGCTCTGTAAACTTTCACCCAAATCACAATTAAAAAAAAAAAAAGCCAGTCGGTGCACATCTTCATGTCTGGACGTGCAAAGTCCTAGTGCATGTAGGGGTAACATCCTTAAGTAAATCTGTATCACAGAGTCTTTTATTTCTTGGCTGTTGACAAACTGTCCCCGGGAGTTGGCCTGATTTCCACGTGCGACACAGGTAGACGGTTGACTTGGTCCCCATAGTCTTAGTGACATGGTGGTGCTAAGTCAAGGTGGGGGTTTCTGAACACGCTGAATGCCGAACAGGCAGCAGTCGTTCTCACACAAGTCAAACACGTGTGTTTCATGCCCAGTGCTGTGTCTCCCCTCTTACATCCCACTGTATGTATGAACCACATTTTGTTACCCATTGTCGGCAGACGGGCCTGTAGGTGTTTGTGACCCGTGCTGCAGGGACCATGGGTGTGCAAGTCTCTTTTGAGTCTGCTTTCAAGTGCTTTTTTTTTTGACTTTCCCTTCCTGGATGTGGGAGGTGGTCTCCAGTGCTCTCCAGATGCCCCTGGGGTACCATCAATAAGCCCACGGGTTTCAGGAATGATGGCTTTGAGAACGGCCTTGTGACCCTCCTCTGAATCAAATGTGGGCCCTATTTCTCTCCCTTCATTAATGGTGTTACTTCTTGTCTAAAGGGACCCAGACAAAGAAATGGCATTCCGGTCACAAAAAGGGACTTCCATTTTCATCTTTAATCTTGCTGCTTTTTGGAGGGGGAACTGTCTGAGGGGTTAATGTTTAAACACGGAAAGCCCCTTCCCCCGCTTCTTGTTGGCAAAATCCTCAGTGACAGTCTGAGGAATTGCCTTCTGAGACTGGGGATTTTGGAACTGGAAGGGACAGTGACAGTTCCGTGGTGTGTGTGTCGGCACTGAGGCCGGAGGATGGGAGCGTGTCCCGCGGCCCGGCTCAGTGAGGGTCTAAGCCACGCTGCCATCTCTGGGCTCTGCTCCTCCCCCGCCAGCCTGCTTGGTGGCTGCCCAGTCGCTGTACATGCACGCAGGCCATGCCTTGGGTGCCACACTCAAAATGCTCAGGCAGGTAAATAGTGCAACAGGTAGATAGCCCTCTCTCCCTGTCGCCAAGTCCCCGGGTGGTGCAGTTAACCTGCTTAGCTGCTGGCTGAAAGGTTGCAGGTTCAAGATCAGCCCGAGGTGCCTTGGAGGAAAGGCCTGGCCGCCTACGTCTGAGAACTCAACCAGCTGTGCTCTGACATACAGGGATCAGGGGAGCCACGGTTTATTCCATGGCAAACGACCCAGGCAGCTGCCGCTCCCTCCGTACTGTCTCCTGGGGACAAAGAAGAGGGCTACGGGGGCTGGGGGAGGAGAGACCGGGGAGAGGGCTTCCTGAGAAGAAGGGCAGACCATGAGTTAGCCTTCCCGCGTCTGGGAATTTCTTTAGCTGGTGTCTTGGTTCTCTAGTGCCGCTATAATGGAAATGCCACAAGAGGGGGGCTTTCACAAACACAAACACGTTTTCTCACAGTTTAGGAGGCTCGAAGTCCGAGTTCAGGCCGCCGCTCTAGGGCCAGGCTTTCTCTCTGTGGGCTCTGGAGGAAGGTGCGTGTCTCTCTGAGTTTTAAGGCTGTCTCCCTGTGGCTTGGTCGCTCTCTCCCCCCACCTCTGCTTCTTTCCCTCGCTTGTTTCATCTCTTTTATATCTCAGAAGAGATTGATTGAAGACACACCCTACCCTAGTCCTGCCTCATTCACATAACATAGATAACCATTCCTTATGGCATAGAGGTTAGGATTTGCAACACAGATTTTTGGAGGACGTAATTCAGTCCATAACATTCCACCATTTGGGCCCCCAAGATTCATGTCCTTGCCACACGTGAGACACATTCACCCCATCCCATCATCCCAAAAGTCTTAAAGGAACCCCAAGTCCCAGATCTCATCTTCTGAGTCATCAAAATCAGATAAGGGGGAGACTTCAGACGAGTTCTGTCCGAGGGCGAAAGTCCCCTTCACTGTGAACCTGTGCTGCATGGACACCAGTTCACCTTCCAAAGTACAGTGGGGGGGTCCGGCACAGAGTAGGCCTTTCCGTTATAAACGGGAGAACTGGAGGGCGAGGAGGATAACGGGCACCAAGCAAACCCCAGACCCAGCAGAACAAATACATTAGTGCTTAAGGCTGCAAATTATGCACTGTTCTTTGAGACCCTCCAGGCAGGGGCGCTGGCCTCCAGACTCGGGGTGTTGGGGGAACCCAGTGACACCCCCAGAGCGGCAGGATGCTAAGTGTGTGGTTTGAAGCCACTGCTTCCCAGGAGACGCAGGAAACTCGGCAGCTGGTGCAGTTGGAGAGAGGGAGCCAAGCTCAGCTCCGCCCCATCCTGAAACCCGTGGTCTGTGGGAGACTAGACTATCACTGTGGGTGGGAGACGTCGGTCTGGCCGGCTCTCCCATCACTGCGTGCTGGGAGATGTGGGTCTGGCGGGCTGTCCCATCACTGCGTGGCGGGAGATGTTGGTCTGCCTGGCTCTCGGCGGTGTGCCTACATAGAGTAGGACAGTGCATGGGGCACTGCAGTCAGTGAGTAAGACAGACTTACTGAACGCAGGGGGAAGTCCTGGCTGTCCATATGGGAGGCCGGGAGGGGCTGTGTGGTGGTGGGGTGCCAGGCAGGTCAGACTCACACTGCATCAGTGTTGCTGTGGGTGGTGCCCGTGAGTAGGAGGCTCTTGGAGGCCACTCTGACCGCCAGCCGGGAGAGGAAACTTAGGAAGCTGGGGGACTTTCCCAGCTTCCCCTGCACCCAGGACAGCCCTGGTCCTCACCCTGGGGAGAAGGAGGCAAGGGCCGGGAATCTCACTGCTGAGAACAGGGTATGGGCAGTTTATGTACCGCCACAGTTCCCGCAGAATATGTACCAGGCGGAGTGTGCACCAGGGGGCAAGATGTACCTGGAGGCAGGCTGTATGAGGGCCACCTGCACTAGGGGGCAGTGTGTACAGGGCTCAGATGTACCAGGGACAGTATATGCCTGGGGACAGTATGCACCAGGGCTGTGCCGGGAGGCATGTACAAGATAGGAGTGCTTTTA
This sequence comes from Orycteropus afer afer, assembly GCF_000298275.1. Lineage (NCBI taxonomy): Eukaryota > Metazoa > Chordata > Mammalia > Tubulidentata > Orycteropodidae > Orycteropus > Orycteropus afer. Next base: position 3,232,598 of record NW_006921605.1, read on the forward strand.
TAGCTCCTGTGCAAATTGCCTGATTGTCCCCTTGAGAGCATTGTTCCCAGTTCCAGCACCATCTGCCCTGCCTCTAGGCTTCTCAGCAGGTTTCCAGCCAGACTCCTGAGGAAGTGAACCAAAGTGGGTCTTCTCTCTTTTATTAAATTTGTATAGCGTCCCTTGGTCTATTTTTTCCCAGCGGGGTTATAAAGTCCCCAGAGGGCTGGGATGTTCCTTTATGCTTCAAATATCTAACCTGACACTGATTCGCCTGGGGCCTCACCAAAAAGCAGGCACTATTTGGAGGCCAGCAGGCATCTCAAGGCAGAGGTATTTGTCATTTAAAGCCCTCCAGCCCTCAATTCAATTAAAATTAATTTAAAAGGCTCTGGTGGGGTCAGGTGAGCCTGCAGGAAGGAGCCCTGGCCCAGTGGGTGGGAGTGTGAATTGCTTCTATGTTCCTGGAAGGCGGTTTGGTGATGGGATTCCAGACCTTTGGAGCCACTCACGCCTTCTTATTAGGTAATTCTACTGCCCAGGGAAACTCCTAAGGAAATAAGGAAATAATCAGAGATGCTCGGGAAGATTTGATTCATTTATGTACCAGTGGTTCACTGCTAGAGCCTATAAGCAAGTTGGAAATAGCTCAATGCCCCTTAGAAGGATGGCACTTGATGAATGCCATGTGGAGCCTTCATCCGAGGGCATCCTCTGTGGGCCTTAGGATTCAAGGTGCAGAGGTTGCTTTAGATGACGCTGGGAGACCTTTATGTGTAATGTTAAATAATAATAAAAAACGGGTTAGAAAGATACACACAGTGTGGTCCCGATATTATAAAACCATCCATACAAATGTGTGTGGGAAAAGAGTGGAAAGGAATAAGGAAACGGAAGCGCTGTTGCTGGCATGTGGGTTTTCATTTTCTTCTTTATGTTTGTCTGCAATTTCCAGAATTTCTATGAGGACAAAAAGGTTACTGTCAGAAGCAGAGTTGCTAAACTCAGACGTTTGAGTTTGGGGGCGTCGGTGGGAGGTGGGTTTGTGAGGAACAAAGCTGCTGACTGAGGTGGAAAGGTGAGAAGGGGGGTAGAGAGGAGACAGAAAGAGAAGCATCAGTCAGGCCAAGGAGGGCGGTCCATGTCAAGAAGTGTTGCAGCCCATCGAGTTTTTCTGCTCATGAATCTTTATACAGAGAACAGGGCACCAAGATGCACCGAGTACCTAAGAACCTGCCCTCGTGTGCTCACGGCAGCTGTGTTCTTGATTGCCAGAGACTCGAAGGAAGGATCCATGGTGTCCTTGAGCAAGTGAGTGGACGCACTGTGGCCCATCACGTCGCTGACGCCAGGGGCCCGAGTTGATGCCGACTCACAGCGACCTTACAGCACAGGGTAGAACAGTCCCCACAGGGTTACCGAGTTGGCAAAGAATACCGACTGTACCATGGACTGCAGAAGAGCGAAGAGATCTGTCTTGGAAGAAGTACAGCCAGAGAGCCCCTTAGAAGGATGGCAAAACTTTGTCTCCTATGCTCTGGGCGTGTAATTAGGAGGGACCCGGCCCTGGAGAGGAGCACCATGCGTGGGAAAGTAGGGTCAGCAAAGGAGAGGAAGAAGACCCTCAAGGAGACGGGTTCAAGCACAGCCATGCTTGTGAGGACGGCGGAGTGCGGACCACAGGGTCACGATGGGCTGGAACTGACTTGATGGCACCCGACACAGTGACAACAGCAACAACCTTCACGGGGACAGGTTGCCAGCCCTTCCTCCTGCAGAACTGCTTGGTGGGTGGGAACTGCACCCCTTTCGGTCGGCAGTCAAGTGTTTAACCACTGGGCCACCGGGGCCCCTGCACCCATACAATGGAATATTACTCAGCGATGAAAAGGAAAGACCCATCAAGCCACGATGACCGAGGAGGGACCTGGCATGCATACTGCGCAGCAGACGCGTGTCTGAAAGGCAGCGTGCGGTGTGATTCCAACCCAGCGACCCCTGGAGAAGGCAACACTGCAGACTGAGCACAGCCGCGCTGTCTGGGGTGGCGCGTAGAACGGACCGCGCCCGGTGCACAGGTGGGGCAGGGAAACCGAACGACGCTGTCGTGGTGGACACGTGCATGGTAGACCTGCGACATGGTGCATTTGTCAGAACCCACAGGGCTCTATGACACAGAGTGAGCCCTCAGGGGAACGAGGGACTCTGGTTAATAGCAACGTGTCAACACTGGCTCCTCAATTGTAAGAAATGGACCACAGGAATGGGAGACGTTAATGATGAGAGGCAGTGTGCAAGGGGGTGGGCTAGGTGGGAGTTTTCCCTGTAAAACTGAAACTGCTTGAAAAAATAATTTTGTCCTCGTCATTAGATGTTGGGGGAGTTGATTTTCTGGTCACGACGGCCTCATGTAACACAGTAGAACTAACATCTGCAGGGTTTCTAGGCCGGAATTTTGTTTTAGTTGTGATTTGAGCGAAAGTTTACAAAGCAAATTAGTTTTCCGTCGAACAGCTCACGCTCACTTTGTTTTGTACCCTGTCATCCTTAAGGGAGCGGATCACCGGGTCTTTTCTCCCGAGCATGGCTGAGTGGGTTCAAACCGTTGACCTTTTCCGTTGGCAGCCGAACCGTTAAGCTGCCACCAGGGCTCTTTCGTCAAGTGGTAACCCTTAAAGAGAGCGGGACAATGGACAAAAGCCCAACTGCAGCAGGAGACTTGAAACGAGCGTCTGAGAAATTCCCCAGCCACGGGCGGGGCGGAGCAGGGCCTGGGGGACCGGACCTCCCACTCGTGGGCCGTCGTGAGGTGACCTCTGGGTTTCTGTGCGGAGTGTGTGACCTTCGCGTCATTGGCACTAAGTGTGTCCTGGGGGGAGCACCCTCCCTTTGAGGTCTGACTTCGTCTACGTGGTTGTAGGGCGTGGGACAGGGCCCGGGGGTTGGTCATGGGCACTTAGACGGCCGCTGGTTGGGGCCTCCCGAGGCTGCAGTGCGCAGGGAGCCTTTCCTGGGAATTTATGGGAGGCCCTGCTGAGAAGCTTGTTTCCGCTGGGGTGAGCGCACCCCACCCCCGTCCCCAGGTGGGTCCTCTAACAGGCACGCCGAGAGAAGCAGAGTCAGGAGATGGGGAGAAAGAGAGAAGAAGCTGGTTCGGGTCTGAGCACGGGCTCGACCCCGGGCCTTCTGAGTCGGGAGAGCCCCTGTGGCCCAAGGCCCTGGAAGTTGGGTTTCTGCCCCTTTCAGCAAACCATTGGCAGTTGTCGTCTAGTTGTCTCCAATTCCTGGGGACCCCGTGTGTCAGAGCAGAACTGGGCCCCACTGACTTCAGAAGCTGACTGCTGGCCCTTTCTCCTGAGATGCCTGTGTGTGGACTCGAACTGCCAACCTTTTAGTCAGCAGCTAGTTTGTTGACCGTGTGCTCCCCCCAGGGTTCCTTCCTCCACTGAGCGGTGTGCACTTTTGCTTCCTCCACGCCTCCCCATGGCTCGACAGCCCTCCTTTTTATGACTAGATAGTGCTCCACTCTCTGGAGGCACCATTGTCTTCATCCATCCCCCTACCGAGGTTGAGCTTGCTTCCAGTTATTGGCAATGATGAATAGAGCAGCTGTAAATATTTGTGTGCAGGTTTCGTGTGGACATATGTTTTCAGTTCACGGGTACATACCTAGGCATGCGATGGCTGGGCTGAATGGCGAGGCTGTGTTTAGCTTCGTGGGAAACAGCCAGGGCATCTCCCAAAGTGGCCGCAGCACCTGCCTCCCCCCAGCAGAAAGGGGGCGTTCCTGTTGCTTCACATCCTCACCAGCACTTGATGGTGTCTGTTTTTGGATTTTAGCTATTCTAATAGAGAAACAATGATATCTTATACACACATATATATAATTAAAAAATATTTTATTGTGTTTTTGGTGAAAGTTTACACAACAAATTAGGCTCCCGTGTAACAATTTCTATACATGTTGTTCATGTCTACAGTATTTTTAAAACAAGTCAAGATAAGTAAGACAGCTTGGCCTGGATGGCATTTTAAGCTTCTCATGGGTAACCCCCAAACCAACCTGTTGCTGTTGAGTACAGCCTTCTCACAAGGACCCCATGTGTGTGTGGAACTGGGCCCCGTAGGGTTTTCAGTGGCTGACTTTTCAGAAGTAGACTGGCAGGCCTTTCTTCACTACTGTTGCTGGGTGAATTTGAACTGCCAACCCCATGGTTAGCAGCGGAGTGTGTTTATATCTTTGTACTACCAGGGACATTTTCTTACGGGTGTTGTTGTTAGGTACCGATGAGTTAGTCTTGTTTCATAGATACTCTGTGTACAACAGAGCGAAACACGGATTGGTCCTGCGCCAGCCTGACAGTCATTGCCGTGTTTGGCCCCTTGTTGTAGCCACTGTGTCAAACCACCTCCTTGAGAGTCTTCCTCTTTCTCACTGACACTTTACTTTACCAAGGATAATGTTCTTCTCCAGTCCCTTCTTAAATAATATGACCAAAGTACGTGAGACAGACTCACCGTCCTTGCTTCTAAGGAGCATTTTGGCTGCACTTCTTCCGAGACAGATTGATTCGTTCCTCTGGCAGGTTGTGGTGTATTCGGTATTCTTCGCCAACACCGTAATTCAAAGGCATCGATTCTCCTTTGGTCTTCCTTACTCATTGTCCAGCTTTCACACACACATGAAGCTACCGGAAATACCATGGCTTTGGGCAGGTGCACTTTAGTCTTCAAAGAGACATCTTTGCTCTTCAGTTCTTTAAAAAGGTCTTTGGCAGCAGATTTGCCCAGTGAGTGCCACATGTCATCTGATTTCGTGATGCTTCCATGGGTGCTGATTGTGGATCCAAGTAAAATGAAATCCCTGACAACTTCAGTCTCCTCTCCATTTATCACGATGTTGCTTATTGGTCTGGTTGTGAAGACTTCTGCTTTCTTTATGTGGAGGTGTCATCCACACTGAAGGCCGTAGTCTTTGATCTCCATCAGTAAGTGCTTCAAGTCATCTTTACTATTAGCAAGCCAAGTTGTGTCATCTGCATACTGCAGGTTGTTAATGAGTCTTCCTCCAATCCTGATGCCACACTCTTCTTCATATAGTCCAGCTTCTCAGATTATTTTCTCAGCATACAGATTGAATAGGTGTGGTGAAAGGATACAACCCTGACACACTCCCTTCCTGATTTTAAACCATGCAGATCCCCTTGTTCTGTTTGAACGACAGCCTCCTGGTCTATGTATAGGTTCCTCATGAGCACAATTAAGTGTTCTGGAGTTCCCATTCTTCTCAATGTTATCCTCAATTGTTAGGATCCACACAGTTGATTGCCTTTGCATAATCAATAAAACAGCTAAACATCTTCCTGGGATTCTCTGCTTTCAACCAAGATCCATCTGACATCAGCAGTGATACCCTTCATTTCACGTCCATAGGCCATGGAATTCTACGTAACCATCATCTTTCCCTACACTGTGTGTCCTGCTCGTGTCCAGCTTTGGGGCCTTCTGTCTAGGTTGGAGTTTGGTCCTTCTGTCTAGGTTGGAGTTGGGCCTTTCTGTCTAGGTTGGAGTTGGGCCTTTCTGTCTAGGTTGGAGTTGGGTCCTTCCGTCTAGATTGGAGTTGGGCCTTCCGTCTAGGTTGGTGTTGGGTCCTTCCGTCTAGATTGGAGTTGGGCCTTCCGTCTAGGTTGGTGTGGACATTTAGTGAATGGGAAAGGGACTTCTCGGCAGCTCTGTGTGTCCTCTGTGTGGACAAGCTGTCACCTGGCAGCTTCCCTTTCTGTGAAAAGAGGACGTGAACATGGCCCCACTCTCACAAGTTCTAGAGATGATCTGGTTTCCAGCCAAAAGAGGCAACTAGATGACAAAGTGTCAAGTAATTGTCACCTTCACAATGCTTGTTCCCTGGAGACACTGGTGGTTTCCGTTAGGCAGGAAACTGCCAACATCTGGACAGCAGCAGGAGCCCCGGAGCCCCACCCTGGGGAGAGCTGGTGCATCCCAGCGGTGGGCGTCTGCTTCCGTTTCTCCTTCCCCATTCCTGCTCAGATGAACCAACACCACGGGAGGCCTGGTGACTCCGTGGTCGAATACTCACCTTCCATGAAGGACACGTGGGTTCCATTCCCAGCCAGTGCACGTCAAGTGCAGCCATGGCCTGCCCGTCAGCGGAGGCCCGAGTGCTGGTGGGATGCCGAACGGGCTTCCGTGGAGCTTCCTGCAGGTAAAAGGCCTGGCAGTCTTCTTCCGTTGGCAGTCAGCCAGTGGAACCCTATGGTGCACAGTGGTCCGGTCCACCACCGATCACGGGGCTGGTTCGGGCGGGGCAACATTTGCATCCGTTGGGATGGTGCTGCTGCTGCGGTCAAAACCAACAGAGCTACCGGTTTCTAACCCAGCAAACCACTGTAAGGAAGCACTTGCAGAGCCACACAGCCACGTGCAGACCAAGCCTTCTCCAGGGCCCTGTGGGACTGCAGTGGCCCAGGGGCACCACTAGGGGCGCCTCGTCCTCCCCAGCCCCGTGGGGATTGACTTGGCAGCTGTGAAATCGGAGCGGGAACGGGCATATTTGTTTTGAGGCAGATGGCTCTTCCAAGGCCCAAGTGTGGCTTCGTCCTGAGGCCTCCTGTCCCCTCTTCTTGTAGATCCGCCGCAGGGGTCTCCCCAGAGCCGCTCGCCCGCCCAGTCTGGGCAGCACCACGCTGTGAGGCTGTAGACACAGCTCTCACTCAGGCCGATCCCTGGACCAGGGCTCTGGAAACACAGAATTCCTTTTGATCTTGCAATCTCTCAAGTGCAGGCATTTGGAAATGTCCTGAAGCGGTGGTGGCCGAGTGCCAGGGAGGAGGCGGGCGGCGAGGGGGAGGGGCGGGGGCGGGGCTGGGAGGGGCAGGGCTGGGGTAGCAGGAACTCCTTTTGCACCACGGGAAGGCAGGAAAGAGTTACCACCTCGAGGCTTGTTACAAATTGAATTGTGTCCTCCAGAAGACGTGTTCAAGTCCTAACCTCCATATCTTACTGAGAAATAAAGTCGATGCGGATGGAGTTAATCAAGATGAGGCGTTAGTGTGGACCCTCAAGTGTTTGTGACCAACTCATTGCCATCAATCGATTGCGACTCACAGCTTCCCCAGAGGACAGTGCTCTGGGGTTTCCAAGGCTGTCTGTCTTCACGGGAGTAGACTGCCTCATCTTTCTCCCTCAGAGCCGCTGCTGGGTCAGCTTTGGCTACTGCACCATGAAGGCTCCTCTTCAGGCTACAGTCCTTAGAAATGGGGAAGAAACAGAGAGACACACGAAGAAGGGCATGTGACGACACGCAGAGATGGGAGTGACGCTGCCACAAGCCGGGGGACACCTGGCGCCACTGGACGCGGGCAGACAGGGAAGATTCCTGGAGCCTTCGGAGAGAGCATGGCCCGGCCAGAGCCCTGACTTGGCACTTTGAGGCTGCAGAGTATAAGACAATACATTTCTGTTAAGGGACCTGGTTTGTGACACCTGGCTATGGCAGCCATGGGGACCAATACAAGGTCTTGCCTTGTGTTCTCATGCATGTTTCCCACATATATGAAAGTGCTGTGTGCTACTAATACATGTGCTGATTACCATGTAGATTTTATGTATTTTTACATGTTGTGTTACCCATGTGTAATATGGTGATGCATGTGTGTGGGGAACGTAGCCTGTAACACGGGGGTATAACTCCCGTATGGGGAAGTGTGTCCATCTTTGTTAAGCAGCTCAGCGTATTTTGATGTGTGTAATCTGTGTAACCACCCCACGGATCGGGATGAGGACCCCCCCGGGAGGTAGCGTTGACCCTGACTTCTGGCACCACAGGTGGGTTTGTCTGTTTGGGGACCTTGTAGGAGCGAATCTCATGGCACCTGCCTTTCTGTCTCAGCAGTCCGTGAGATCTGAGAATTCGTTTTGTACAGCCCAGGGTATCCCACCAAGTGCCTGGACCACACAGTGTTTATTGTGCTGTTGATGGACTTTCAAGAACTGGGAATTACAGACAGTGCTTCAGTAAACACCCCCACCTACGGTTTCTTCGCAGATTAGTCGGATTAACTTCTAGGTGTGGCCGGGAAGGGGTTCAAGGGAGGGGAGGTTGGGAGACGGACACCTGGCCTCCCGAGGCCGCAGCTTGTACTTGGCTTCTCTGCAGTCCCTGGCGCTCGGGGCTGCTGGGGCCAAGCTTACGTGTCAGCCGCAGGTCTTTTGAGCCCCTTGTGTTTCGAGCTGAGGGTTTTCAGGCAGATGCATGTGGCTGGGCGTTTCACCTGGGCTCGTCCTGCAAACGAGGCTTCCTCCAGCCCCTCCAGGAGTCTCTGCAGCTTAAACTTGCAGATACTCCGCCCCCCCATCGCCTTGGGGGGCTGCAGTGGCCGTCCCACACCGTCCCAGTTCCTTCTTTGGCTGCGTTTACCCCTCAGCACCCTCTTTCTCCTGCACTGTTAGATGGTCTCACATAGTGAGGGGGGATATCGCAGCGCCGAAATCCCCCACCGGGGGACGTCGGGGCTTCTTGGTGTTGCTCGGCACATGGTGTTTGATACGTTGGACACACCCAGCCTCTTCACCAAGCTCTTCCTCGGGTGTGTGAGTGTAAAACTATGTCTGCAGAGAGTGTGGGTGTGCACGCACGCTCACCCAGCTCTCTGTGTGCATAATTCTCCTGCAGTGTGTGTCTGTTACATGCACCGTGATGACACCCAAACGGTCCCGTGACATTCCTGAAGGCAGCAGGCAAGGAACACCTGCTCTCAACCCTGTGCTGAGTGAGGGGTCCAGGTCACAACCGGGAAGAGGATAGGGCTGTGCCCTCAGGGACTTTTGCCCACACCCCAAAGTGGCAGTGAGTGGGCTTAGTTTGCCTCCCATGTGTGTCGTGAGCCCAAGCTGGGTTTTAAAAAAGTGAGTTACCTGCTGACATTTAATAATTCGGAGCATCATTTTTTAAAAAAAATCCACCTACATACAACTCTTGGTCCCTGCTTGTCAGGAACAGAAGAGGAAGAAGGAACCAAAGTCTCAGCGAAGAGATGATGCAGGGCTCAGCCTCCATGAGCCACGGCCACACCTGCTCCGAGACCAGAGGAACTAGATGGTGCCCGATACCACTACGTGCTGTACTGATCAGGGCCACACTGACCGAGTGGGAGAAAAACACGGAACAGAACGCAAATGATTAAAAAGTCCAGACTGGACCAGTTGAGACCAGAGGGCCTCCTGAGACTATCACCCTGAACGGAAACTGTCTGAGGGCACTTTTAGCGAAATAACAGACAGGCACACAAAATAAAGGATATTACCCGTGAGTATGGAGCGCTGCTAAAAGAAACATCTTCATGAGACCAACGTTTGGTCTAAAGCAAAGGTGAGAAATAAGGGAGCAGGGAAGCTAGAGCCCTGGACACGGGACAACCAGAATGCGATGAACGGGAACGCCCACTGTCTGAGAAAAGTGTCACTAAGCAAATCCGCATAGAAGGTGTCAGACAGGAACCTCATTTACTGTGTAAGCTCTCACTGAAAGCACCATACAATACCATTCGGGAAAACTCCAGTTTTCAGCCTCTTATACAAACGGGGGGATGTGGTACACTGGGCTGGCTGCCCGCACGGCAGTGACCCGTGGGGCTCGGTGTAGCCGCTCCTTTCCCTGGGACGGGGGGACTCTCACTGCTGCCGCACACCTCACTGCTCCCTGTTGTCCTCCAGTCACTGAGGCCCAAGGTCAGCCTCCATTGGTTATCACACGTGTGCTGAGGTTCTCCTTATAGGAGAGTGAAGAAAAAAAGCATAATGCTTCCAGGACCCTAGTGTCTGTCAGCAGTGGGAAAATGGAACGTAGGTGGAGAGGTCTGTTTCTAGGAGAGAACACCGGTCCCGGGTCTGTGACAGCACATGGGGCGGGTCCGTGGGCACGGTGCCCAGTGCATTTGTTTCATTTGCGATGAAACAGACCAGCCCTGCACCATTTGCGTGTCCGAGTGGACATTTAAGGATCCCTGGTGGCACAATGGTTAAGCCCTTGGCTGCTAACCGAAAGGTCAGTGGTTCAAATCCATGCAGCAGCTCCCCATGGGAGAAAGGCCCTGTGGTGGTTATGTTTGTGTGTCGACTTGGCTGGGCCTGGGTGAGTGGCTGGGCAGCTGGTGGTAGTTATTCCCCATGATGAGACTGGCAATCACCTCCATGGTGGGCTCCACCACAAGTAGCTGAGTAACTGCCTTTGGGATGTGGTCTGCTTCCTATATATAAGAAGCAGCTTGGGGAATGGTCTCTAGCTGATGGCACGCTTGGACCCTGCATGTAGCCGTGTCGTTGTTCAGCAGCCTGCCATGCTCTGCTGACCTTGGGACTTACAATGGACTTAAATTAATGGCCTATGCCATTTTATTTGTCAACCTTGGACTTGTCAGCCTAAGCAGCCAGCAGCTGTCTGAGTGAAGAAAAACCTCTAGCTCCAGTGGGCCGGGAGCAGGAGGTAGAGCTGAAGCCCAAGGCTGAGGGGCTTTCACCCAGCCCCTAGAGCCTGGCACTTTGAACTTGGACTTAAAGCCTCCAAACTGGAAGAGAATAAACTCCTGTTGTTCAAGCCTCCCATTTGTGGTACATTCCTGTCAGAGCAGCACTAGGGAACCAGAACAGGCCAGGTGGTCTCTTCCCATAAAGATGAAAACATTCACTATTGTGGAGTCCATTCTGACCCACAGCGCCCCTAGAGGACAGAGTGGAACTGCCCACAGGGTCTCCAAGGCTGTCAGTCTTCATGGAAGCAAAGCCCAAACCACACCCACTGCATGGAGTCCATTCTGACCCACAGCGCCCCTAGAGGACAGAGTGGAACTGCCCACAGGGTCTCCAAGGCTGTCAATGTTTGCAGAAGTAGACTGTCTGTCAAGATTATAGCCTAGAAACCCCTATGGGGCAGTTCTGCTCTGTGACACGGAGTCACTGGGAGGTGGAAATCGTCCCAGTGGCACCTAACCACAACACTGGGCCTTGACGTTGACTGCTGCTGGGGCTGTGGGAGTTGTAGGTGTTAACGCTATACCCACTGTCGTCGAGTGGGTCTGACTCCTGGCGACCCCAGGGGACAGAGTGAAACCACTCCACTGGGTTTTCTTGCCTGAACTCTTTGTGGGAGCAGATGGCCGGGCTGCCCTCTGTGGGCCCTCAGGGTGGGTTTGGGCTCCCACCCTTCAGGTCGGCCACTGAACACAGACTATTGGTGACATGTGCAGACCCACCTGGAGCTTAGTCCCCAGGTTACAGGTTCGTAAGTCATTTCGGTGATGGTACCTGGTTACCCCATTGCAGGGGTGTTAGGGGTGTGAAGTGAGCAGGTGTAGAGGGTTGAATGGTAGCCCCCGGAACATATGTCCTAACATCACCCTCTGCTCCCGTGGGTCTGTAGAAATGGGGTCTTTGCAGATGTATTTAAAGATCTTAAGACGAGGTCCTCCTGGATGAACTGGGTGGGTCCCATATTCAGGACAGGTGTCCAGATAAGGGATGGAAGAGGGGACATGCAGACGAGAAGGCCACGTGATGACGGCGCCTGGGACGGCGTGAAGCAGCCACCAGCCAGGAAGGCCGGCAGCCACCGGAAGCTGGGGGAGACAAGGAAGGAACCTTCCCCAGAGCCTGTGGGAGCACAGCCCTGCCACACCTTGACTTTGGACCCTGGCTCCAGACTGCAAGGATCCGATCCTGTTGTTGTCAGCACCCCACCTGTGGCCATTGGTTCCAGCAGCACAGGGCCACAGTCTGCACGGATCGGGGGAGGGGTGATATGCGTCACCCCCCAAGGGCCAATTGGCACAAAACACGGAACAATTCACTTTTGGTCTCACTCCCCTTTGGGCTCATTTATCTTTGGGGTCAGTAATGGGACAAGGAGGCCTTGCTTCATTTATAGGATCGTAAGGCTCCTCGCATGCCCTGCATTAGAAACGCTAAAAACGGAAGCCCCACTTTAACAGGGAGGAAGCTGAGCACGGGATGGGCGTCAGGGTCTGCTTAGCTGCCCGTAGAATGACCGCAGAGCTGGGTGCGGGGCCCAGTCGTCCGAGCCGAGAGGAGACCGTGGACGGGACTGGTGGATGCTTCCCTGCTGGTGAGTTGTGGCAGGGCCCGCGCTCCGGGTCTCACCTTTGTAAACAATTGCTAGGTCCAAATGCCATCTCTTTGTTGCAACACATGGTCCGTCAGAAACAGGGACATCTTCCCTACACTTACTGGTCAGTTGGATTTCTTTGTTGGACTGTCTCCATGCTTCGTATGAGAAAAGCAAAGTCCTTTTGAAAATTACACAGTGGAAAGCACAGATCCCTTCGCCTGTGTTGTTAGCAGCTGTCAGGGCGGGCTCTGACTTGCCGAGAGCCCGTGCACGGTGGGGTCAGAGCATCAGGATCCAGTGGGCTTTCACCGGCTGACATTTGGAAGGAGATTGGCAGGCCTGTCTGTCTTCGTCCAGACACTCCACTGAAACCTGCTCACACCCTAGCAACACCCAAGCCTCCGCGGACCGATGGCTGGTGGCTGATTATGGACAGGTTGGCCGGGAATTGAACCTGGGTCCCCCACAGGGGCACAGAGGACCCCTGAGCTACTAAAACAAAGCCCAAACCCTTGCCAGTGAGTGGCTGCCACCTCCTGGTGACCCCATGTGTTAGAGAGTAGAATTGCCCCATGGAGTTTTCTTGGTTGTAACCTTTCTAGGGGAGCTCTGGTGCCTAAGGCACTTGACTGCTAACCAGAAGGCCAGAGGTTCAAACCCACCAGCCACTCCTTGGAAGGAAGGTTGGGTGATCTACTTCCATAGTGATACCGCCTCGGAAACCCAAGGAGCGGTTGCTATGAGTTGGAGTCAACTGGGTGGCAGGGAGTTTGGTTTGATTGGAGTCGACTGGACAGCAGTGCGTTCGGTTTGGTTGGAGTCGATTGGACGGTGGTGCGTTCGGTTTGGTCAGAGTCGACTTGACGACGGCTGTGTTTGGTTTGTTTGGTCTAATCTTTACAGAAGCAGACCACCAGGCCTTTACTCCATGGCACTGCTAAGTGGGTTTGCACTGCTAGCCTCCAGGTTAGTTGTTGTTGTTGTTGTGTGCTGTCTGGGTTAGTTCTTGTTGTTGTGTGCTGTAGTCAAGCACAAATCATTTATGTTGCGTGGAGACCTGTAGTGAACCACGATCCTGCACGGCAGTCACCCCTAACCCAAGCCCACTGCCAGCGGGTTTATTTGACTCACAGCAACTCCCACTGGGTTTCCAAGGCTGTAACTCTTTACAGGAGTAGATTGCCTCATTTTCCTCCTGAAGAGCAGCTGGTGGGTTTGAACCACTGGCCTTCTGGTTAGCGGCCAAAGTGCCGTAGTCACTGCACCACCAGAGCTCCTTAGAATGAACCCCTAATGCCCCTGTAATTCCTCTTCTTGTTCTTCTTTTGTGTGTGTGTGTGTGTGTGCGCTTTGGGTGAAAGTTTACGGAGCAAATTCATTTTCCGCTCAACCGTTCATACACGTTTTTTCGTGACACTGACTGTAGCCCTCCCAGTGTAAGCTCTCCTCCCACTTCCTCCCTGTGGTTCCCTCTTCCCTGTGCCCTTCATCTTGGTGCGTTCCTGCCCCCTGAGCCGTCTCCCTGGCAGACGCCGCCCTTCTGGTCTCCCAGGGCTGACTGTTCTAAGGAGTGTACCTCCCTGGTGTAAACGTTCACGTTATAGGCCTGTCTGTTGTTGGGCTGGAAGCCCCGGGAGTGAGTTCAATTCCAGGCCCAAAGGGCAACTAGGGACCATAGTCTCTGGGGTCTCACCAGTCTCCATCAGACCAGGGAGCCTGGTCTTTTTTTTTATGATTTTGAGTTTGTTCCCCATTTTTCTCCCACTCTATCCACAGTCTGCACTGATCGCTTTCTGAGTGGTTGGCAGTGGTAGCCAGGCACCACCTGGTTCTTCTGGTCTCAGGGTCGTGTAGGCTGAGGTTTTCATGGTCCACTAATCCCTTGGACTAATAGTTTCCATGCACCTTTGGTTTTCTTCATTCTTCTTTGCTCTGGCCGAAGAGAGACCAGTAGCTGCCTCTTTGATGGCCATTTGCAAGCTTTTAAGACCCAGTTCCTACTCCCCAGTGCAGGATGTAGAACAATGTTTTTGGGTAGTATGTTATGCCAGTTGAGCTGATGTCCGCCTGGGCCCAGGGACTCACTCGTCAAGGTATTGATTGTGGCTAAGAAGTTATCCTAACTTCGCCCCCTGTTCGCTGTTACATATAAGGACGTTTTTATAGCACATACAAATACGTGTGCGGGAATATGTTCTGCCAAGCCTGTATATGGTCATGGGCGCGTTCTCTTTTGCGTACCTGGTCATTCCTCCCGTCCACCTGTGGGTCCACCTGCAGATGAAGGTAGTTCCTGTAATGCAGGATTGGGTATGTAACGGTTCTCACCTTTGTCTGTGCCTCCTGGGCACCTCTCCGCCTCTTCCTTTCAGTTAGTGATATTGTGCTGGTCACCCGCTTTTAGTATGTTGTCTTTCCCTTCACCCAAACCAATACGTCTCTTACCCAGCTAGCAATTCCCCCCCCCGCCCCCGGTAACCCACAAAGAGAGTTCCTTCCCTGTGGACGCCTTGCCTTGGCTTTTCACAATAGTGGGCTCATATGATATTTGTCCTTTTGTGATTGACTTGTTTCACTCTGCAATCCCCATAAGTCTTCAATAAAGCCTTAGTAATAACCACGTCGGAGCCCTGCTGGTGCAGTGATAAAGAGCTTGGCTGTTAACCCAAACGTCAACTGTTTGAACCCACCAGCTGCTCCTTGGGACAGAGATGTGGCAGTCTGCTTCCATACCAGTTACAACCTTGCAAACCCTATGGGGCAGTTCCACCCTGACTCTAGTGTCACTGAGAGTTGGAACCGACTTGACAGCACTGGGGAACAGCCAGGTTAAGCCCTAAATAAGTCTGAAGCAAACTCCAGCAGAAGCCGGGGCCCTCCCAGGGGGTCTGCACGGAGGAGTGTGCCGTTTGGGAGAAGTGACCTGGTCCTGGACAGACACGTGGTCTTTCCCGGCTCGAGGGCTCACATAAACCGTGTGCAGCTGCCCCTGGCCTGTGTTTGTTTAGTAGTTTTCATTTAAGACGCAGGCCTTCCCCAGGGGTCTTCTCAGCGGGGGCTTTGCTCTGGCCTGTTCTCCGTAGTGTTTTCTCCTGAGGAGTGGGCGTTTCGAAGTGCCTCCTCTGTAATTAATTCCAGACAGGGACTAAATCCAGCCTCTGCATATTTTAGAAACAGGCTGGGAGATACCCGTTAAGGTGTGCTCTGCTTCAAACAGCAAAAGCAACCGGGCGGAAGGTTGAGTATTGATGGCAGAGCCTTTTTCTCTATTTTTTAAAATTTTTTATTGAGATTTGGGTGAAAGTTGGCAGAGCGAATTCCTTTTCCCTACAGCAGTTCATACACATTTTGTTTCATGACTGACTGCAGTTCCCCACAATGTAACAGCTCTCCTCCCACTTCCTCCCCATGGTTACCTCTTCCCTGTGTCCTTCCCTCCTGTGCACTCCTGCCCCCCGAGCTGTCTCCCTGTGCAGACACAGCCCTTCTCTTCTCCCGACTGATCTCCAGGGAGTGTATCTCCCTGATGTCCATGTTCCCCCCATGTTCCTGTCTGCTGTTTGCCTGGAAGCCACAGGCGTGAGCTCAGTTTTACGGCAGTGCTTTTCCATCTCCTTGTTGGGCCAGACACTCAGACCTGTTGCTGTTGAGTCAGCTCGGGCGCCTGGTGCCCGGTGTATGTCGGGGGGAACTGCGCTAGAGGGCTCTCTTGGCTCACGGAGCAGACTGCCGGGGCTTTCTTCCGTGACGCCGCCAGGCAGGTTGGAACCGCCAACCTTTAGGTTAGTGGAGCACAGGTGGTTTTCACTGCCCAGGGACCCCTGTGGGGCCACTAGGTATTAATTCATAGGGCTTGGTGTCCACCCAGCAGCTGGGAAGAAGCCTTCAGCAGCGGGGTTTCCTGGTGCCCCACCATCCTGGAGCGCTCTTGCCCACCTCGTGCCGTCCTTCTGTGATGGGAGGTCGGGGCTCCAGCCAGACCTCAGCGTAGGGACGCTCCCAGGCACCCCTCTGACTCCCCTCACCCCACCCAGCCCGTCCCATCTGGTCCTGCTTTACGTTTGAAAGTACTGTGATCGCCCAAGCGTGCCTCTGTAACAGAAATATGTCCATCGTTTACCTGGTTTTATTTCCTGTGACCCTGAGGCACTCAGTATCTAAACACTTACTCTGGATGAGTAGTTAATACAATCAATTGATGCAATCGGTCAATTGATCCCAGCAACGCTGTTGCTGTCGGTCGGTTCTGACTCATCGGACAGAGGGGACTTGCCCCAGAGGGTTTCCAAGGCTGTCGTCTTTTTTTTTTTTTTAATTTTATTAGGATTTGGGTGAAGATTTACAGAGTAAATTCACTTTTCATACAGCAGTTCACATATACTTTGTCTCATG
>NW_006921605.1:3250192-3272859 GCF_000298275.1 Orycteropus afer afer
AAACTGGGCCTGGATTCGGCTCTCCCGCCCATGGAAGGATGTGAGGCCTGGCCTCAGGGCACCACTATTGAGTGGCCCTGGCTGCCCTCCGCTCCAGAGCTTGTTCCTCCAGCTGGGGGAGCCTGATGGCAGCGGGGGCACGTCCCTGAGCGTGCGATCCCTGGGCTCAGCCCCTCACGGGCCTTCCTGGGAACGGGCCTGGTGCCCCCATGTGCACCCTCGGCCTCAGGGAGGGAGGCTGGGCAGTCGGGCTGGAGGAGCTCGGGGCTGGCCATCAGTAGGGGTGCGGGCCAGCACTCGCTGCATCCTGAGGAGTGACCATGGGGACCCCGCAGGGCCTGACTACAGAGCTAGGGAGCCCAGATGGTCCCACAGGGGAGGAGGTTGCAGCAATCTGGACCCGGTGCACCCCAAGGACTCCCGCTGTGTGCAGGCCCTGGGCC
Organism: Orycteropus afer afer; assembly: GCF_000298275.1. Classification (NCBI taxonomy): domain Eukaryota; kingdom Metazoa; phylum Chordata; class Mammalia; order Tubulidentata; family Orycteropodidae; genus Orycteropus; species Orycteropus afer. The sequence goes on from NW_006921605.1 coordinate 3,250,636, forward strand.
TAGCATGGGTCTGAGCGGATGCGGGAGGTGTGTGTGCGGTGAGGGTTGTGTGTGTGCACTACCGCAGCAGGTGCAACCCCGGACGGCTTGTGTGTATATGTGCTGTGTGCAGCATGTGTGTAGCCTGCTGCGTGTGTATATGGTGTGTGTGGGGCTTGGATGTGGTTGTGCAGTGTGTGTTGTGTGCGTATGGGGTGTGGGTGTGCAGTGTGCATGTTTTGTGTGTATATGGGCTGTGTGTGCAGTGTGCGTGTTTTGTGTGTATATATGGGCTGTGTGTGCAGTGTGCGTGTTTTTGTGTGTATGGGCTGTGTTCACAGTGTGCATGTTTTGCGGTGTGTATGGGCTGTGAGTGCACGGTGTACGTGTTTTTTGTGTGTATGGGTTGTGTGTGCGTGGTGTGCGTGTTTTGCAGTGTGCATGTTTTTTGTGTGTATGGGCTGTGTGTGCACAGTGTGCATGTTTTGTGGTGTGTGTGTTCTGTGTGTGTGTGGGCTGTGTGTGCGCGGTATGCATGTTTTTTGTGTGTATGGGCTGTGTGTGCACAGTGTGCGTGTTTTGTGTGTGTATGGGCTGTGTGTGCGGTGTGCGTGTGTTTTGTGTGTATGGGCTGTGTGTGTGTGGTGTGCGTGTTTTGCGGTGTGCATGTTTTGTGTGTATATGGGCAGTGTGTGTGCGGTGTGTGTGTTTTTTGTGTGTATGCACTATGTGTGTGTAGTGTGTGTGTGTTTTTTGTGTGTATGGGCTGCGTGTGTGCGGGGTGCGTGTTTTGTGTGTATGGGCTGCGTGTGTGCGGTGTGCATGTTTTTTGTGTGTATGGGCTGTGTGTGTGTGGTGTGCGTATTTTGTGGTGTGCATGTTTTTTGTGTGTATGGGCTGTGTGTGTGGTGTGTGTGTTTTGTGTGTGTATGGGCTGCGTGTGTGTGGTGTGCATGTTTTGCGGTGTGCATGTTTTGTGTGTGTATGGGCTGTGTGTGTGTGGTGTGTGTTTTTTTTGTGTGGGCTGTGTGTGTGCGGTGTGCATGATTTGTGTGTGTATGGGCTGTGTGTGTGTGTTTTTTTTTGTGTGTGGGCTGTGTGTGTGCGGTGTGCGTGTTTTGTGTGTGTATGGGCTGCGTGTGTGCGGTGTGCGTGTGTAATGAGTGTGCAGTGTGCTCTGTGTGCGTGTCCCCGCTCCCGTGCAGCTGTGGGCTGAGCCACTGCAGCGTGGACCCCGGGTGTGGGCGAGCCTATCAGAGCACTGGGGTAACCATGGCAACCGATGCGCCTCAGCCCCGCGTGGCTGGGAGGGGGGACTTTGGGCCCTGCCGGCCTGGGGTGTGGGGGAGGGGAGGCCACTCTCCCCAAAACCCTTGTTGACTAGAGGCTCTGAGCTGTGGGGCACAGGCACCCCACACACACGTGTGGATGCCCTCAGGATGGATGCCTAGACGGTCGGGACTTCACCCACCTGGGAGACCCCTGGTGGTCTCGGGGCCTTGAAGCCACAGGCATGGGAAGGGGGCATTGTAGCTCTATGCTGCAGCAGACCCGCCATTTCCCGCATCATCCAGACCAACGCCCTTGATGCTGTTCTATGTGAAGCCTCAGGCAAGAGGTCAGGTCCCAGGGTCCCCGCTTTCAGGACATGAACCCCCTATGCTCAAGATGGACCCCAAGGCGACAAGAAAGGACTGGACCCACTGAGAGCTGCTGGTTCTGTTAACAGGCAGGTGCTCCTCCATGCTCCCAGGGACAAAGAAGACAGGACCTGGCCACCAGGATTCCTGTGTGTGATGGGAGGCCCGCCCTGGGGGGGCCCGGGAGGATCTGGGCCAGCAGCTCGAGTTCTGGGAAGGACGGGCTTATCTGCAGGAACAAGTAGGAGTTCTGTAGGAGGGCGGGGCCCCAGGAGATGCCAGGGAGACCCCTGGGCTGCCTTCCCCCCTTCTCCTCCCGGACTCGCTGGGTGACCCCTTTGCTGTTTCGTTACTGTTTGAAATGATGCAGCTGGACTAGACAGGCTTGGACTCACTGAGCCACTTAGAACCTTCATCAAGAGCAGTGATTCTCAAGTCGTGGTCCCTGGGCCTGCAGGGCCAGCTGCGGACTAGTCAGGAACGCGTGTTCTCGGCCCACCACCTGGTCTGGGAAGTTCCATTCCTCTCTGAACTAGCGGTATTCATTAGGGACGCCATCTAAAACTTGAGGAAACCCTTCAACACCCCTTGACCACATCCCCAAGACTGTATCTGAGGATGAGGGCAAGCTGCAAGAATGAAAACCCAAACCCACGGCCATCGAGTTATTCCAGCTCATGGTGACCCTACGGGACAGAGCAGAACTGCCCCCATAGGGTCTCCGAGGCTGTAATCTTTACAGAAGCAGTCTGCCTCATCTTTCTTTTGCAAACTACCAATCTTTTGGTTAGCAGCCAAATGCCTTAACCACTGTACCACCAAGGCTCCTTGGAGGAACGAAAAACCAAAAAAAAAGAAAGAAAGAAACCAAACTCACTGCCATGGAGTTGATTCCTACTCACAGCAACCCCCTTTGGGTTTCTAAGGCAGTAAATCTTTACAGAAATAGATTGCTCAGTCTTCCTACTGCAGAGTGGCTGGTGGGTTTGAACTGCCAGCCTTCTGGTTAGCAGTCAGATGCTCAGGATGGGTGCCACCAGAGCACCTTCAGAGGAATATTGTTGTGTAGTTATGTGCCTTCGAGTCGGACCTGACGCATAGCGACCCCTCCTTGGGTTTCCGAGGCGGTATCACTACAGAAGTAGATTGCCCAACCTTCCTTCCGAGGAGTGGCTGGTGGGTTCGAACAGGCAGCCTTCTGGTTAGCAGCCTTAGCCACTGCACCACCAGGGCTCCTTCAGAGGAATGGAGGGTCTAGATTCCTCTCACTGCTTCAGAAACTGAGAAAGGCTTCCAGTGTATTGAGCACACGAGTACTGCCAGCTGGGGACAGCGTGCAGGGCAGGCTCTCGAGTGAGGGGGCACCTCCTGACAGGGGCTCTCTGTGCTCCAACAGTTTACCCAGCCTTGTGAGAACCAGGCAGCCACTCCTGGATGCTCCGTCCGTTACTGCCCAGCGCTTGGACTGGCCACACTCTGAGATCGCTTTGGGCGGACAGAGGTTTGAGTGTGGATAATGCTTAAGCATCAGTGTCTTAAAAAGTAAAGTAAACCTCCCCAAACCCCGGCCGGTTGTGGTGAAGTCCAATCTGAATGGTGCCTGTGGCTGTGAACTCGCCATTGCACGTTTGGTGGCTGGGCTTTGGGGCAGCTTTTCTTCCTACGGGCCTCCAGACATCCGCATCGGGCCCCCTGCGCCGTGGGCGGCTGTCAACATGTGTCTTTAAATTAACCTGTTCTTTTCTCTCCTGCTAATTTTAGAAGAACATTTCTATAACAGAGTAAATCGGTTGCAGTCAGCAAACATGGGACATGATCCCAAAAACCAAAGAAGGAAATCGGACCCCTCATGGTCGTGCGTGGAAGCCGTGGAAGTGCTGAGCGGGGGCTTCTGAGAGGCCGGCGGAAAGGTGTTCTCAGATTTAGCGTCCCTGAGACCTGCCGTGGAAACGGGAGGGAGGGGCGTGGGGTGGATTCAAGGGCTGGAGGGGGGGGTGGCTTTCTCAGATGCGAGGCAGTTGCCGTCTCTTCACAGCACCTAAGCGCCAACACTTCTTCGTCTTCCACACGCCAGGCCTGCTGTCAGCAGTGTGCAAATATTAGCTCATTTAATCATCAGAACTACCCTGTGGGACAGCCACCGTGACTTCCTGTGAACAGACTCAGGCCCAGCGAGGTTGAGTAACGTGCCCAGGGTCACAGAGCCAGTAAGTGGTGGAGGGTGGGAGCTGGATCTGAACCCCGATCGTGCTGCCGGATACCTGACCCACAGGTGGAGGCACACAGGTGAGAACACCAGCCACCAGGACTTTTGGGTGGTGCTTTTGTGATGCCAAAAAAAACCCCTAAATCCACTGCCATCGAGTTGATTTGACTCATAGTGACCCCCCATAGGGTTTTGGTTAACAGCCAAATGCTTTGCCACAGCGCCACCCAGAGCTCCTTTTGATGATGCCGGACTGACAGAATGACGGCTGGGCTTCCATCCCCCCTCCTTCTCTCCCCACCTTCCTCCTCTGTTTCTGGTGAAGCCCCGAGGACTGACTGTCAGAGCTCTGCTGGCCCGGGCCCTGGAGGTGTGCAGGAAGTAGACTCGGGAAGTTGATCAGAGACACCAGTAACTGTGAGTCTGAGGATCAGGCTGGGTGTCTTTCGGAGACAGGCCACTGTGGTCACACAGCACCTGTGAGTGCTCATCTCTCCCAGACGTGGACTCAGTGGGACCCGGTACCTGGTCCCCTTCCAGCCAGTGGTACTGATGTGAGAGGACCAAGGCCGGGATTGGGTGTGTTGGCCCAGCCGAAATTAGAGGCTGGAGCATGTGGGCAGGGGTGGTGCTGGGTGGTGCTGCAGGGAGGGGTGAGGGCAGTCCTCCCAGGAAAACTGTTGGGTGCGAGACCAGGGGACCCACAGGCCGTGGCCGGCCTCCACTCTGGGCAGCTGGTCAGCAGCCGGGAGGGCAGGTTGGAGCTGATGCCCCAGGTGGAGGCAGGAGACTCCGGGAGGGATGAGAGGGGGCAGTCAGAAATGCGGCATATCCGGACCAACACCCCTTCAAAGGCCGTCCGAGTCCTTCCTGCTGGATCGGTTTCCGGGAGTCTCCTTTGACCAGCCTGGCGCCCCCCAGAGCAGGACTGATTCGCCCCCAGCTTCCCTCGGGCCTCCTCCAGGGTGCCCCTCCCACGGGTTATGGCATCACCCTCTCAGGAACATGGCCCTCTGTTCCCATCCCGTTTCTCAGACGAGGAACCCGAGCTCCGGGAGGGGGTCTTGCCCAAGGCCACAGGGTTTGTCGGTGGGAGAACAGGCCTGGGACACCAGCTTGTTTGACTCCAGGCCCTTCAAGGGGTTCGTTATTCAGAAAGTAGGGTTGGGGAGGGGACGCTCTGGAGCTACCAGTGCCCGTCCCTTGTTTAGTGTCCTTCTGGAGGTATGCTTTGTGCCAAGCCATGCAACACACGTACACACAGAGCACGCACACACAACACGCACGCACGCGCAGGCATGCAGTACATGCACGCGCACAGGCACACACAAGCACGTCTGCACACGTGCACACACATACAGACACATGCACACACATGCACAAGCTTGCGATACATGCATGGACACACATGCACACACATACACACACATACACACGGGCATGCAAAGCACGCAGACGTGCACACACACACCTTCCTTCTCACCTCTCCCCCACCCACAGCGGCTGTGCTGTTTGTGCCTTTTCCCAGAACAAGAGACCTTGATGGTGAGACTCCATGAAGCCCACAGAGAGCCTCTTCGCTCCTTATTCGTTGATTTTAACATGGAGTCCACACTTTGTCCCCTGTCTCCCTGTCTGTCCAACCAGGGTCTACTCCCCAGTGAGAATGAATGGCTGTGCTGTGTCTGTTGCATGTGGTGAGGAGTTGGAAACTGACTACACTTTGGGGCCAGTTTCCACAAGTACGGAACCAGAAGGCTGTAGAGAAAAAAGCCTCGCCCGTGTTGGCATTGTGCCCTGACCAGTGCCCATACGGTAGTTACAGGGACTTATCCCCTTTCAGAGGAGCTCTGGTGGCGTAGTGCATAAGGCAGCTGACTGCTGACCAGAAGGCTGGTGGTTCAAACCCACCAGCCACTCTGCGGAAGCAAGACTGGGCAATCTATTTTCTTAAACATTTACCGCCTCGGAAACCCAGTGGGGGTCGCTATGAGTCGGAATTGAGTCGATGGCAGTGGGTTTGGTTTTGGTTTGCTTATCCCTTGTTCACGGGGCTCTGGTGGCACAGTGCCTAAGGCGTCTGACCGCTAAGCAGAAGGTTGGAGATTCAAACCCACCAGCCACTCTGCAGAAGGAAGATGGGGCAATCTACTTGCGTAAAGATTTACCACCTCAGAAACCCGGCGCGGGTTGCTGTGAGTAGGAACCCACTGGACGGCAGTGAGCTTGGTGTTTGGTTTTTAGCCCTTATTCAAGGAGCGCTGGTGGTGCAGTGGTTAAAGCACTCGGTTGGCGGTCTGAACCCACCAGCCTGCACAGGAGGAAGATGAGGCAGTCTGCTTCTGTAAAGATGACCACAGCCTCGGAGACCCTGTGGGGCAGTTCCCCTATGTCACATGGTGTTAGCTGTGAGTCAGAACCGAGGCGGCACACACCGCCCTTTATTCAGAGCCTGGGATGGTACAGACCGCTGCCAGTCTTGATGCTACCCCAAAGGCCAACGCAGGCGCCTTGAGAGGAAGGCCTGGCCCTGTGCTTGAGCCAGGGCCACCCCCACCCGTGGGGCGCAGTTCTGCTGGGACGCACACGGGGGCTCCGTGGCTCAGCATCCACTGCGCGGCACTGGGCCTCTAACTGACGTCTGCTCTTTCTGCCAGGCGGTGCTCCTCCCCCTGGCCCAGACGAGCCGCAGCCAGCCTGCGCCGACGGGAACCGGCACCTGGGGTCGCCCCTGTCCTCCCCCGTAACCTCCCCCCGCCGGGATCTGGCGGTGGGAGGGCGGCCGGCCTCTCGGGGGCACCTGGGCACCTTCCCGGGCCTGGACAGACCCCGCGCCCGCTGCAGTTTCCCGCGCCGCCGCGGAGGGCTCGCGCGCGCCCCCGCGTGGCCGCAGAGGGCAGGGCTGCGCGGAGCCTGAGAGCCGCTTTGGGCAGCAGGGTTTCACCTGCGAGCGAGGGAGGGAGGGTTTGCGCGGACTGGGCCCTGGGGCCGCGTGGGTGGGCTGCAGCCCCGAGACGTCACCTGGAGCACGAGGGTTTACTGGCAGCACCGCAGTGCCCAAACATTGGCGTAAAGCAGTAATTACGTTTACTTAGAGCCAGTTTACCTGTCTGTTTTGTGTGGGGCCGGAAGGTGGGGTGGGGTGGACAGAGCTGCAAGGAGGTGAGGGAGCCGAGGTATAGGTGGGTGCGAGTGGAACATAGGCGTAAGGGGCCGTGAACTGGCGAGGCAGGCGCATGTGCGCCCCGGAATCCCAGGGCACTGGGCAGAGCTTCCCGGAGGCTTCCTGGAAGAGGCGGGCCTAGGAGAACAAACACCACGTGTTGGGCTGGAGGGGACAGAGGAACGGACAGGGCAGGAGAAGGCGGGTCTGGGGGAGGCAGTGAAGTAGGGGTGTGGAGCGATCTGGGGAGACAGGCTAGGCAGATGGTAGGGCAAGGGTGTGGAGGGCTCCTGGTGGAATTCCTGACCCTTAGCGGGACTGGGAGGGCACAGGCTGGGGAAGGGGCGGGTGGGTAGAGACACGTGGCAGGAGGTATTAGACCCTTTGCAGAGGCTCGTGGGGAGGGGGTTGGCTTGGGAATCAGAGAGAGTCGAGTGTGCCTCCCCGCCTGTGAGGAGGACGCTGCTAGTCGCAGTGAAGGCTGTGCGGGGTACTTCTGCAAGACCTTTGGAGACAAGAAACTGGCCCCGGTCTACACTGGGAGCTAGGGTCACAGCTCTGGGGCTGCTGGTGTGCCGGCTGGCAGGCGCCGCTCAGGAAAGCTGGCCCTGCAGACCACGTCCCAGCTCGGGGTCCAGTGGCATCGTATTCAGGCAGTCCCCGGTTATGAGCAAGGTCGTTCCTAACTGCGTCTGTAAGTGGAATTTGTAGGTCAGTGGGCCCAGGGATCTAAAAGCTGCGTCTGCAGCAAGTGGTGATGGGGATCGAGAATGTGCTGTGAGCAGGGCTTGGGTCACTCATGTCCAGGTGAGGCCAAATTTATGTACCATGAAAGGGCAACCAGGAGTTCTGGGTAAGTCGGGCGTTTCTGACCACCACCCGGTTGCCGCAGAGACAGCTTCCGCTCATGTGACCCTGTGTGTCACACTCCGGAGGGCTTTCAGTGGCTGATATTTTGGAAGGACGTACTTAGTCTCCACCAGTGGAGTGCGCTAAACACACCACCCGAAGCCCACGCCCACTGCCCTGGAGCCTGTCCTAACTCTTAGTGACCCTATAGGACAGAGTGGAGCCACCCCATTGGGTTTCTAAGGCTGTCATCTCTAACGAAGCCGATTGCCAAGTCTTCCTCCCGTGGAGCAGCTGGTGGGTTGGAACTGCCAATGTTTCAGTTGGCGGCTGAGCACTTTAATCGCTGTGCCACCGGGGCTGTTTTGCATCACTCCGGGATTTGAACTTGGCTATGGGGAGTGTGTTGACACCATGGGAGTGGGAAGGCGTCTGGGAGCTGGGACCACGTGTACCACTGTCTCACTAGCACAGCTCCGGGGAGAGCCCAGTCCTGCCAGGGGTTTCAGGGAGCCCTCTGAGAATGTGAGGCCGTTTCTTTGCCTAGTGGCCTCTGCCGAGCCCAGCTCCCAGCTTTGCTGGAGACCAGTGATCGTGGATGTGTTCTGTGGGTGACAGGGCCTCAGACACTGTGTTCATCCCTGCCTTGTGCCGGAGACTCATGCCCACCTTAATCCCGGAAGCACTGAGCTGGAGTCCTGGTTGAAAGTACACGAGACTGAAACTTGCCAACGTTTAGACACAGCTCTGCCCTTCCTGTGCCCAGGGGCTGTTGGCGAACCTCTCTGGGCTCTGGGGTCCTTGTCTGTAGGGGACACAGCTGGTTGCATCCATCCCTGCAGTTCCCTCCAGCTCTGCCGTGGGGGGATGAGTGCCTCCCTCTGCACCACACCCATCTCCCCGGCCCTCCTCTGGACGCTGGCTGCCCTCCGCATGCCCTGGTCTTCTGCCCACCTGGTCACCAGCCTCCTTCTCTGGTGTGGTGACTACGACCCAGGCCAGGGCCTTTTCCCAGTTTACCCTCTTCTGCCAGGGAGGGCCTGCACCTTGTCCCACGGCTCGAAATACCATCCTCAGATTTAAACATGCCTCAAATTTAAATCACCAGCCCAGACCATGGGGCCAGCTCCACGTGTCCGGATGATGAGCCACACCCCCACGAAGATTCCGAAACCAAAAAACAAAATCTTGCCGCCATTGAGTCGATTCTGACTCAGAGCCACCCCTACTGGGCTTCCAGGGCTGTAAATCTGTGTGGAAGCTGACTGCCCCATCCTTCTCCTGTGGAGGGGCTGGTGGGTTCAAACCACCGGACTTTGGGTTAGTAGCCAAATGCTTTAACCACTGCACCACCACAGCTCCTTCCCGTAAAGATTGACAGCTGTGGATACCCTCTGGGGCAGTTCCCCTCTGTCTTCCAGGGGTGTTAGGAGTTGGAATTGACTAGACAGCAGCGAGTTTGGTTTGGACTGTCGAGTCAAATCCAACTCACAGCGACCTCTCCTTGGGTTTACGAGGTGTATCTCTATGGAAGTAGATTGCCCAGTCTTCCTTCTGAGGACTGGCTGGTGGGTTTGAACCACCAGCCTTCTGGCTAGCAGTCAAATGCCTTAGGCACTATGCTACCAGAGCTCCTTCAGTAAAGATTAAACCAACAAACAAAAAACCAAACTCAGTGCCGTGGAGTTGGATCCTATGAAGTCCTATGAAGTTCCACTCTGTCCGCTGGGGGCAGGCCTGTACTGTGAGTCGGAATGGACTCCACAGCAGTGGGTTTGGGCTTTGCTTCCATGAAGACTGACAGCCTTGGAGACCCTGTGGGCAGTTCCACTCTGTCCTCTAGGGGCACATTGACTCCATAGGTTTTGTTTCATGCAGTGTCTGTCAGCACACCTTGACAATGTTGTTGTTGTTGTTATTTGCCATTGAGTCGGCCCCGACTCATAGCGACCCCTCCTTGGGTTTCCTAGGCAGTATCACTATGGAAGTAGATTGCCCCATCTCCTTGACAATAGGGCCTCTTAAAGGTACCTGGAGTCTGCCCACTTCTCCCCACCTCCCCACGTCCTGCCTGGACGCCTTCATGGCCCCTGCCCTGGCCTCTGCTTCCTGTCCTAGTTCCTGCCTGGCGGGTGGAGGACCTGTTAACTAGCTGCATCAGACCCCGTCACGGACTGTGCAAAGGCTGCCCGGCTCCCGTGGCACTTAGCACAACCGCCAGACTCCGCCCCCAGAACGGACTGAACTGTGTCCCCCCCAGAATATGTTGCACATCCGAACCCTGCACTCGGGATGTGAAGCCATCTGGGCATGGGCTTTCCTTGTTCGCGAGGCTGCATCAGTCGGGGGTGGGCATGAAGCCAGTCCCTGTGGGCCTGTAGAGGAGCGATCGGGCACAGAGCGGGAGGTGAGGTTTGGGTGAAGTGAGACACGTCAGATGGAGATCGCCAAGCAATCCAGGAAGAGAAGCTGAAAGGAGGCAAGGACCTTCCTCAAGAGCCGACAGAGAGAGACAGACGGAGGGAGAGAGAGACCCAGGGAGACAGCCACAGAGAGACACACAGAGACAGATGGAGGGAGAGGGAGACAGACGGAGGGAGAGAGAGACAGACGGAGGGAGAGAGAGACAGAGAGAGAGACCCAGGGAGACAGCCACAGAGAGACAGAGAGAGACGGAGGCAGAGAGAGACATACAGACAGACAGACACAGAGCAACACAGACAGAGAGAGACACAGAAACAGATGGAGGGAGAGAGAGACAGACAGACAGAGACAGACACACCGAGAGAGAGCCTTTCCCTGAAGCCAGTGCCCTGAATTTGAACTTGCAGCCTCCTAACCTGTGACAGACCACAGTTCTGTCTGTTAAGCCACCCCTTGTGGCGTTTCTGTTACAGTGCCGCAGGAGGCTAGGCACCTCATCTCACCCCCACTCTGCCTGTGAACCCCGAGACTCGCCGGCCTTCTGTCTTGCCCTGATCACAGGGCCTGTGCCCCACATGCTTCCTCCAGCTGGACTCTGCCCGCAGAGCTGGGCATGGCCACACCTCATCACCCAGGCCCCTTGCCAAATGCCCCTTGTTAGGTAGGCCATCCCAGACCAGGCCACCCCAAAAGCCCGCCCTGCCCTGTCCCTGTCGCCTCATCTTCTCTGGATGACCACACTCCCCTCTGTCTTGTTTGTTAGGGCGCCATTGCTGCACAGCCTCTAAATGAGGAGGTGCTCAGGGGGCGGCCTCACCTGTTTGCTGCGTGTCCCCAAGGCCCCCACTTTGAGGACAGCCACCACGACAGTTCCCGTGACATGTCTTTAGAGGAGATGAATGACCACCAGGGTGTGACCGCACAGGCGGAGGAACGGGGGTGCTGTTCCCCAGCCAGCGGGACAGTCCCCTGGGGGCTGCATCCCAGGCGTGTCCAGGAACCCACCTCTGCAGCCCTCCTCCCAAACATGACCCACGAGACTGTTTCTGAGTTTCCCACTGTCTCTGGGGCAGATGGAGACCTGGGCAGGAAGGAGGGCAGCTGGGCCACTCCAGGGAGAGGTCGGAGACCTCTGGTTTCTGAGGGGGTGGGATTGCGGGGGGCTGTCTGGGCAGTTTGCTTTGGAAATGTCTGCTCCAAGCCTGGAGACCCCAGGCAGTGCGTATAGATAGTGTGCTCAACTGCTAAGCAAAAGGTTGCAGGTTTAGGTCCAAACACAGGCTCCTCCAAAGACAGGCCCAGCAGTCAATTTGTAAAACATCAGCCATTGAGAATCCTGTGGGGCACGGCTCTACCCTGATGTGTGTGGGGTCCCCGCAAGCAGCTGGGGCGGCGGGATGGCAACTGGCTTTTATTCTTCACTCTAAGCCTAAAGCAGAGAGGCTGGAAGGCCTGGCCGAGAGGTCCCCTCTGCTCTTGGTGGCAGCAGGCTGGTCAGTCTGCAGCCGGCAGCTCTGCCCAGCTTCCCGAGGGGCATCAGGCCGGGGGGGGGCTGTGCCACTCTTGCCCTTCCCCACCCGCAGCCTCTGACCTTGTGCTCCCCCAGTGGGCATTATGTGATCTTGACCAGAAGAATTGTGGCCACCGCCAGCACTGTCACCAAGGGGCTCCGGCCGCTCAGCTGGAGAGCAGCTCCTGGGGGGGTGGAGGGTGGAGTGAGTGGGGTATGGGTGGCATGCACCCACACTGCTCACCCTGGCACCCCTGCACTCCCCCCGGGCTCTCACCCTCCCTCTGTCCACCTGGCCCGGCTCTGCTGCACGCTCCCAGCCCTGCCCAGTAAGGGCTGTCTGGCCCCAGCTGGGGTCCACTGATGTCGGCCATTTTGGAGCTTTTGCGGGACCTTTGCTTCTTCGGAATGCGGTGAGGGGCTGTGCATGTGAGTGAGGAGGCTGACAGCACTCTCCAGGAAGGGACCCCTCACGGAACCACACAGCTTGGGCCCACCCAGCCACCCCTCTGACCCCGGGCCTCCCTCCTGGTCAAGGTCAGTCCTGTGAGCCTGTGAGCCCCACAGCAGGACACTTGGTAAACACGCAGGGACACACCTGTGTAGCCAGAGGGCGGCTGAGTGGGCCCAGGTGGGGAGCAGCAGGTGGGAGCTGTGGGAGGGGGCGGCGTGGGTGCTGAGGAGGCCGGCATGCCACCCTGGTCTGGGCGCAGCAGGGGCAGGAGGGTGCCTGGGTCCCCGTCGTTGGGCTCGGGCACGATGCCCAGCAGCCTGCACATGAGCTCATACACGTGGACGCTCTCGAAGGGCGCCACCTCCAGGCCGGCCCTGAAGCTGGGGCCCACAGCCCGGAAGATGGTCTTCATGTCCAGGTCCCCATTGTCGAAGCCGTGCTCCCCATTGTTGAACTGGACGTTCACTCGCTGCAGGAGGAGGGGGTCTGGGCTTCTGGCAACGGGCCCTCAGCCTTCCCGGCCGCCCCACCCATTCCCCCACAGCCCCAGGGGCTGGTGCCCGGGGTGGACGGAGGACGAGGAGGAATGAAAGGAGGGAAGGGTTTGCTGAGTTCTGAGCCCCAGAAGTCTGTCCCCCAGAGAGAGCAGGTGTGGAGACCCCATGAGGTGAATAGGGACCCGTGAATAGAGATGGGGCCAAGGGTCAGCCTGAGGCTGTGCACCCCTCCTTGGCAACCCGGCCAAGGGGTTTGGCCAGCCTGCACCTCCCTCCCCTCCCCACTCAGCACCCCCTTGGCTCTCTGCTTGCGCCTTGCTCTTCCGTGGCTCACACTCGCCCTAAACACACCCTGTGCTGCGGAGAGTGATGAGTGTGTCCTCTGGTCGCTGACCTTCCCTTCAGACTGGGACTCCCTGGGAATTCCTGATGCTGTTGACTTGGCTCTGAGTCCTGGCGCCCCCATGTGGATCAGAGTAGAACTGTGCCTCAGAGGGTTTCAGTGGCTGACTTTTCAGAAGTAGATGGCTGGGCCTTCCTACTGGGGTACCCTTGGGTGGACCCCGGCCTGCCACCTGTCAGGAAGCAGCTGTGCACATCAGCCGTACGTGCCACCCAGGGCTCCTGCTGAAAATGTCGCTGCGTGCTGTCAAGTCCCTTTTGACCCCTAGCGACCCACATGACAGAGTGGAACCGCCTCACAGGGTTCCTAGGCTGTCATCTTTATGGGAGCGGACTGCCAGGTCTTTTCTCCTACGGAGCCACTGGCTGGGTTTGAACCGCCGACCTTTTGGCTAGCAGCTGAACCCCTAGGGCTCCTTCATGCTAAAGTAGGGGCTGCTTTCTGTACGTCAGTAGGAAGAGACCTGGGGGCCCCTGGGGGCCGTGCACCCCGTGGCCACTCACCCCGTGGATGACGTAGCCGGAGTCGCTATACATGAGCAGAGGCGTGATCCGGGGGTGGTTGGCGTAATGGAAGGACTTGGGGAACGACTCCTTGCGGTAGACATGGAGCTTGGGGTGCACCTCCTTGAGGACCTCGTACACCTTGTCCAGCAGCCCCTCTTTGGGCAGCAGCATCCCGTTGGGCCCGTAGTCAAGCAGCTCAAACTCGATGTCCTTGAAGGTGAAGTTGGGGAACTTGTGGAATTCCACCAGGTCGCTGGCCGTCTTGTTGACGGTGGTCATGCCGTGGTCGGACGTGATGATGAGGTTGAGGCTGTCAGCCAGGCCGCTCTGCCGGATGCGCTCGCGTAGGTAGCCCACGGTCCGGTCCACCTGCCTCACTATGTCCTTCCTCTCTGCAGACTTGGGCCCGAACTTGTGGCCGGTGGAGTCGGGCTCCCCGAAGTAGAGCGTGACCAGGTCCAGGCCGTCCTGGGTGAACCAGCTGATCACCGTGTCGATGTTGGCCCTCCACTCCTGCTCGTCCTTATAGTTATGTAGGACACCCTCCTTGCGGCTCTGTGTCACAGCCACTCCCTGGTAGGTGACATTCCCGCCAGGGTAGAAGAAGGAGCCGGTCTTCAGACCCTGTTGGAGCAAGCAGGCGTTAGGGACATGAGACCTGGGACCCACACACCCCTCTTTTCCCTCTGCCCACTGGCCCAACCAACCTCTCAGCCACCATGCCCCATTTCCCCACCCCCTAGGGTCCACTCCTTCCGCCCCCCATGCAGCTCTGAGTTTTCTGAGATGCCTTTCCTATCTTTATCTCATTATCGTGGGTGAAGGGAGCTCTGGTGGTGTAGTGCCTAAGCCACTTGGCTCCTAACCAGAGGTTGGCTGTTCAAACCCACCAGCCACTCCTCAGAAGGAAGGTTGGGCAATCTACTTCCATAGAGATACCGTCTTGGAAATCCAAGGGGGGTCGGTATGAGTTGGAATCAACTCGACGGCAGTGAGTTTGGTTTCTTGGTTTTTTGTACGTGAAAGCTATGTTGCAGGACAGCAGGGGCCCAGTGGGCTCAAGGACACATGAGGTGATAGGTGTAAAGTTGTCCCCAGAATGTCAGGCCAGTTGGCATCACCTACTGCACAAAAACACTGTTCCACACCCTACTTTGGTGAGTAGCAGCTGGGGTCTTAAAAGCTTGCAAGCAGCCATCTTAGTGCAACTGTTGGTCTCTTCTCCAGGGCAACAAAGATTGAAAAAAATCAAAGGCACTTGGAACAATTAGTCCAAGGGAGACTCAGCCTCCGAGACCCTGAGACCAGAACTAGATGGTGCCCGGCTGCCACTGCCAGCCACTCAGAAAGGGATCAGAATTGGAGATCTTGGGTGGAGTGAAAGAAAAACGTGGAACGAAACTTAAAATCATAAAAAAAGACCAGGCTTTCTTGTCTTATAGAGACTGGTGAAACCCCTGGGCCTCTGGCCCCAAGTCACCCTTCAAGCCTGGAATTGAACTCACTCCCGAGGGTGAACTTTCAGCCAAACGAGACAGGTCTACAAGGTGAACAATTACACCAGGTCAAGGGAGATCAGAAGGGCAGTATGTACAGAGACAAAGCTCAGAGGGCAGGAATGCACAGGAAAGAGGAACACGGGGGAACCGTAACCCCAGGGAGTGGGAAGAGAGCTGTTCCATTGTGGGGGACGGCAGTCCATGTCATGAAACAAAACGTGTGTGAACTGCTGTATAGATAATGAGTTTTCACCCAAATCACTATAAAAACTGGAAAAAAAAAAGCGTCCCAAACAAGCAGCATCTTTCTTGTTAACGGGACACCGGGCCACTGGAGTTGCCCACACTTGAGCCGCCGGCCCCGCCGGGCCTGAGTCTGCCTGACTGTCCAGCCACCTCGCCGCCCACCTCCCCTCCCAGGCTTCAGTCGCCTCATCCGTTGTCCTTCCAGACGCGGATGCCTGCATTATTCAGGACTCCATCTGCCCTGCCCCCCAGGGGCCCTCTGCTTCCATGCTGCCCAGGTGTCTTCTTAGACTGAGCTCCTGCGTGGGAGCGGAGCGGGGCCCCGAGTTCTCAGCTTGGTGTGTCTGCGGAGGAGCTGGTGGGGCTTTGTGGGGACCTTTCCTGAGTGAGGGGCCTCGGGCTGAGTGGGTCAGCTGATGCCCAGGTGCGGGGGACCCTGAAGTTTATCCCTGGCTCCCCGTGACCGCCTGCATTTGGGCTCTGAGCGTGGGGTGGGTGGGGAGCCTGCGCCCTGGCCTGGCCATGCGGAGCGGTGAGGGGGGGACCCTGAGCCCACGGCCCCAACTCTCCCACTTTATTCTTCGGTCTCTTAGAGTATCCAGCCGTTTGGCCGAGGGGAGTAGGAGGGAGCCATTAAGCCATTTTCTCTCTAAATGCTCCCGGCTGGGACACAGGTAGTGCCTGGGCTCAGGCTCCCCCTGGCCGGGAGTGCAGAGCCATCCCTCCTGCTCCCACACCCCAGGGAGGACCTCGTGGTGGATCCGGGCAGGACTGGGGCCTGGACTTGAGCGTGCGGCCATCATGAGCCCAGCAGTCTGTCCCCATGGATACCCACACCACCTGCCTCAGCACCGCTCGGTGCTGAAGCATCCAACACAGAGGGTTCCATGGGGGTCTCCCAGGGTCCACTTAGGCTCCCGCCCCGCGCCGAGCTGGCGTCTGCGTGGGCGTGGGTGACGTTACCTGCCTCTGGGCAGTGACCCAGATGGGTACACTGCCATTGTCCCACCACCGCTCGATGCCCAGCGTGGCGTGGTAGGGCAGCTTCACCTTGGAGGTCGTGTTATAGAACATGTTATGCACCACCCCGTGGTTCTCGATGTACTTGCCTGGGAGGGAGAGAGGCAGAGGGCTGGTGGGAGGGCTGGGGGAGGGCTGGGACGGGGCTGTGGGAGGCAAAGCCAAGGCAGGGCCGTGACTCCCCCGGGAACCTTTCTGTGCTTGGTGGTGAGGCTCCCAGACGAAAAGGTGCCGCTCCCTGTCCAAGGAGTCTCTGGCTGGTGCAAACAGTTAAGTCCTCGGCCGCTAGCTGGAAGGTTGGGGGTTCAAGGCCACCCAGAGACTCAACAGGAACCGACCCAGCCATCCCACGTGCGCTGCTGGGCATTTCCCCCTAAGCGAGTGGGCCGTGTGCATGGACAGGCACCTAACTAACCCTGTTTGGCCTTGTCCACTTTAAGAGCGACAGGGGCCACCTGGCCGGCGGGCCACCTGGCTGGCTTCACTACCTGAACTGTGGTCCTTCATGAAGGGAATCCTACGCAGGCATGAAGGAGAATGGAGTGACGTGTTTAAATGTACGTTCTGAAGAGGAAATCTACATAGTCCCAAGTTCCAAAGGCACAGAAGTTACCAAGCGAGGGACGGTGAAGGGCGCAGCCCTGGACGCGGAAAGTGAAGATGGAGGGGGCTGTTGCCCTCCGTGCACAGGAGGGGGTGTGGGGGTGGCAGGCGGTGCCCCAGGAGAGGCTGGGAGGCAGGGATGGCACAGGGTGGCTCCTGCCCGTCACTCGCTCTTATGCGTGGAACTGTGTCCCCCCAAAAACATGTTGAAGTCCCGAGCCCTGCACCTATGGTCGGGACCCAGCTTGGAAACGGGCTCTTTGAAGATGTTGTTGGTTAGGTTCACATGAGGTCATACAGAGCAGGACAGGTCCTCACCCTATATGACTGATGTCCCTATAAGGCGGGGAAGACACAGGCAGGGAGACGAGGAAGGATGCAGAGACGCTGCCGCCACGAGCCAAGGAGGGCCTGTGGTCACCAGGACACAAAGAGACAGGGAAATGGAAGGGCCCCCTGTGACACTCCGTGTGATGCTGCAGCCACGAGCCAAGGAGGGCCTGTGGCCACCAGGACACAGAGACAGGGAAATGGAGGGGCCCCATGTGACACTCTGTGTGACGCTGCAGCCACGAGCCAAGGAGGGCCTGTGGCCACCAGGACACAGAGACAGGGAAATGGAAGGGCCCCCTGTGACACTCCGTGTGACGCTGCAGCCACGAGCCAAGGAGGGCCTGTGACCACCAGGACACAAAGAGACAGGGAAATGGAAGGGCCCCCTGTGACACTCCGTGTGACGCTGCAGCCACGAGCCAAGGAGGGCCTGTGGCCACCAGGACACAGAGACAGGGAAATGGAGGGGCCCCATGTGACACTCCGTGTGACGCTGCAGCCACGAGCCAAGGAGGGCCTGCAGCCAGCAGAGGCAGGAGCAGACCCTCCCTCAGAGCGAGCCATGCGGCTGACACCCTTGGCCAGGGCTCCCAGGCTCCAGAACCGTGAGACTGCACTTCTGTTGTTTAAGGCCACCTCCTTGTGGATGCGACCATGGGCTCAAGCCTGGCAATGGCCTGGGGCTGGTGCAGGGCCGGGCACTGCTTGCTTCTGTTGTGCACGGGGTCCCTGTGAGTGCGAGCTGACTTGGAGCCCGGGGACCAACACGCCCGCTCACCCCCTAGCACTGCTCGCATTGTCTCTCTAAGAAGCTTTAAAAGACAAGGGAGTCTGGGTAGATCTGGCAGAAGCTGGGAGGCAGATGAGGGGTGAGGACAGGAAGGGGGACAGGAGGAAGCTGGGCAGAGCACCCCCCAGGTTCCAGGGGCGAGACAGAGGCGAGAGGTGGCAAGCAGCAGAAGCAGGAGTGGCAGACTCATCTCCCATCCTTCCATTTCCCACTGCCACTTGTCTCCTCCTCCAGGAAGTCCTCTCAGATTGCCCTCCTGTCCGTGATCCCCCACTGAAGGCACCCAGCCGGCATTTTGAGCTTGCCCTCGGTGAGTTGGCACTGAGGGGCAGGCGCTCTAATGATTTCCTTGCCTGGGCACGTGTTCCCCAGTGACAGTGTCCCCTCCTTTGAGTAAGGGCTATGTCTTCTTTTGTCCCTGTATAGTGCCAGGGACAAGGCTTTGTGCACCAGGCCCCATGAGCACCGGGGGTCCTTCCCCTGCTTCTACACCCGCCTGAGGTCGGCACTCACCGGTGACCAGGGTGAAGTGGCAGGGGCTGGTCATGGTGACAAAGGCGGGGGTCATGTAGCGTGCCTTCACTCCGTCGCGTGCCATGGCGTCCAAGTTGGGGGTGTCCACGTCCTGGTCATAGTCCCAGCGGAAGCCGTCGAAGGACACCAGGAGCAGCTTGTGCTGGGCCGCCTGTTCCCGGATGGGGACCCCAGCCCCCGGAGCCAGCAGAGCGGCCAGAGTCAAGGCCAGAAGAGCTGTCGGGCGGCTCATGACAGTTCCACTGCAAGTGGCTGCCAGCATGTCCCAAGGAGGAGGAGGAGGGGGGCAAAGTCCCAGGGTCGCTCGCAAGCCGCCTGGGTATCGGTGAATGTGACCGCGCACGCCTGGTCCGAGAGAGAGGCTGAGCAGCTGGCAGCTTGGTGCCTCCGGTCCGGGCCCCACGCGACACGCCTGGGTGCAAACCCGTGACCCGCTTTTATCACCACCAGAGGCCTGCGGGCTGGGCTGTCCCGCCTCTCCCATCACGGGTGCCCCCGCCCAGTGAGGAGGGAGTGGAACGTTGTCCCTACAGCTGACAGAGGTGAGCCCGCGCCTCTGGCCCATGCCTGCGCCCCTCCACCTCTGCTCAGTTGGCCCCCTAGCCCTGGTTTGGGGGTGCCCTCTCCAACCATAGCAATGCAGGTGTGGGCGAGGCCCTAAGGGGTGTCTCCAAGGCTTTGCTAGGAGGGTGTCGGGGAGGTGAATGACTCCAGGTGCCTCCAGCCAGGGGAGCTTAGAGGAACCAGTCTGAGGGGCAGCGGTGCCTGGTCTTGGGGCCCTGGGGGCCACAGTGAGCATCCCGTTATTCTCACGTGTCCGCTAATCGAATGTTCAAACCCCCACTCCAGTGCAGGTGGAGGACTTACTAGACGAGGGGAGGGTGGAGACTGAGTGCCCACGGGGAGGTAACAGCCAGTGTCCAGGCAAGAGGTGACGGTGCTGCAGGCGGGGCTGCTGCCTGTGACTGGTGGGATGCATGGCTGAGAGGCCTTGCTGGTGGGTTGCAGGTGGGGGCGTCGAGAGGGAGGAGCAAGCAGGACTTGATTTTCTGCCTGAGTTCCAGGGGGGATGGTGGTGTCATTGCTGGGATGGGAGCGGGGCGTGGAGAGAAGCCAAGCTTACTCGGAGGGGTCTCTGAGGCATCCGTGTGCAAGGTCAAAGGGGGTGGGCGTCAGCTCCACTGCCCCTGAACTTCAGGTGCACGGACGGGGTCCCGCCGCCTTCATGACTTTGGGGCTGCAGCAAGCAGTCGCTATTGTCACCTGATTCTGGCCTGACCACTCTTGCGACACCCCTGAAGCCTCAGGGGTGTAGCCAGTGTTCCCATGACCCTGGACCATGGCTGTGGATTCCTTGCCCAGACCTCGTGAGTCACCCTCGGGGGAGGAATCCACCCTGGAGGGTTCTTGTGTGCACTGAGGTCTGAGAACCATGGAGGAAGCCAGCCGCCATGCATGGATGCATGCAACTGCGTGGAGCGCCTGCTCCGTGCCAGGCATTAGGCAGGGCTGGGGCCAGGGAGCTGTGGGTTGTGCCGGTGGGGATACTCCTTCCCTCTTGGACTATGGCTTCCAGTAAATGACACAGTGTTGGTGCTCACACATGGTGAGCCATGCCACGGGGACAAGGCAGGGTGCTTGGGAGAGAATAACAGGGCACTCAACACCAAGACCTACAGATGGAGGTAGCCAGCAGAAGCGGAGAGGGCCATCATGTTGAGTTTAGAGGAGGAAGAGTGGTGGGGCTTGAGGCTAGGAGGGGGTGGGGGTGAGACCAGGGGTCGTAGGTCATGGAGGAGTCTGGATTTTATGCTGGTTCAGAGAAGGCTCAAAAAAAACCCAAACCAAACTCACTGCTGTGGAGTCATTTCTGACTCAGTGGTATCACGACAGAGGTAGATTGCCCAACCTTCCTTCCAAGGACTGGTTGGTGGGTTTGAACCACCAGCCTTCTGATTAGCAGTCAAGTGCCTTAGGTACTATGCCACCAGAGCTCCCTAGAGAAGGCTCGTTGTCCCCTAATAACTGTTCTTCCCTTTTCCCATAGCAAAATGGCCACCAAGAATGAAGACTACATTTCCCAAGGTTCCTTGCAGCTAGGTATAACCATGTGATCACATTCTGGCCAATGGGACGAAAGCAGAGTGTTACAAGCCAGTTCCCAGCCTCTTCCGGCTTGGAGATGGGACGTGTGCTTCACCGGGGTTCACAGCAGGGTTGGCCTAATTCTTTGCCTTTCTTTCTGGCTGGTGCTCACAGGGAGCACCTTGAGTTTTCCCTTCTCGCCCATCTGTTTCCGTCTTCCTTGGTCCTGTGTACTGCTTCAGTGAAAATAGTTTGTAATGGTTGATAGTGGCTAGCAGTCCCTGTGTGCTTCCCATATAGCAGATCCAGGTATATGCCTGGTGTACGCAGGACAGGTGATATCCATGACCTCGTTCAGGCTTCCAGGTGGTTCTTTTTCCCCCCTTTTCTGCTTCGACTTTATTTGTCATTTATTTTTGCTGAATTTCCTCCTTAGCCCTAAGCTTTTGTTTCTTGTTTCTCCTGGGATTTCTCTTTGTTCTTGGCAGCCTCCTCTTCTTTGTCATGTGAAAGCTGGACCAACAACACGTGGCCCAGGGGGTCACTTATGGGTTAATCCCACCCTGAGCTCTGTAAGTGCAGCGGGCATCTTGGGGGCTTTGTTCAGCTGCTTGTGCTCAATGACCAGAGACTGCGTCCAAACCCTGCGTTTCCCGTCACACTCTGCCATCTTTAGACATGAGCAGCAACAGCATGAGCAAATTTGATTTGATCTTTAGACATCAGCACTCTTTCGGGGCCACTGACCCTGTGTCCAGCCCCACTGTTGGGCCGGGCACACCTACCACCTCCACCACTGTTGGGCCTGGCACACCTACCACCTCCACCACTGTAACTTCAGAAGGGCACACATTGTCTCTGCAAAGTGCCTCCTTTCAGAGACCGTGCCTTTGTGGATTTACGTACACTTGGTTGCCCGAGCAGTTTCACGGGTATTCTCAAAATGGACTTGAAGGTTTATATGGCTACGCTTGCATAATCTTGGGGGGTCTTCTCCGTTAAGTGAGTAGCAGACCACTCAGAGATCACCTGAGGCTGCTTACGGGGAGGTCAGGGTGTTTCTCAGAGGTTGTTGTTAGGGGTGTCGAGCGGATTCTGACTTACAGAGACCTCATGTGCAACAAAACGAAACGATGCTGGGTCCTGCAGCATCCTCCCAGTCCTTGCTATGCGTGGGCCCATCGCTGCAGCCACTGTGTCAATCCATCTCGTTGAGGGCCTTCCCGTTTTTCGCTAACTTTGCTTGACGTAGCATGATACCCTTCTCCAGGGACGGGTCCCTTCTGACAACATGACCAAGTAGGCGAGACGAAGTGTGGCCATTCTCGCTTCCAAAGAGCATTCCAGCTGCACTTTCTTCCAGGACAGATTTGCTTGTTCTGGCAGTCCATGGTACATACTTTCCGTATTCTTTGCCAACACCACAACTCAAAAGCATCAACTCTTCTTCAATCTTCCTTATTCATTGTCCAGCTCTCACATT
>NW_006921605.1:3273959-3274640 GCF_000298275.1 Orycteropus afer afer
TCTCCCTCCGTTTGGAGTTGCTTCTCCCCCATGACCACAGGCTCGTTGTCCCCTGAGGTTCCTGTCTGATCTGTGTGTGGAGTTGCTGTTGTCAATATGACCCCACACAGGCAGATCTGCAAAGAGAACGCGGCTCGGGGCAGGCCTTCTCCCCTCGGTGAGCTAACTGTTTGGTTCTGAGCAGACTGTAGGAGCGCCTTCTGCTTTACAGTTTAAAGATTTCCCAAGGCAACAGTTTCAGGGGTCGTGGGAGATAGTCTTTGTCAGACTTCTCTTGTTTTATCTGTCACCTGTAATTCTCTTGCATACTGAGTTTGAAGATGGCAGACTGTGAACTCCAGGAGGCAGGGTCAGGCCATGTTGTTCATTGTTGAACCCGCACAGCTCCTTGCGCTGCAGAGCAGCCAGTCCTTCCTCTCATCCCCGGCCTCCGTGGCCTGGGTCAGAGTACCATACTCAGCCCATTTCTTCACTGCTGCACTTCCCCGACTTCCACTCTTAGGACAGGTGGTCACAAACGAGCAGCATACAAGCTGACACTCATCAGCTCCCTTTAACTTCCAGTCCTGGAAGGAGTTTTTCTCACGGACCATGACTTTTCTGCCTTGATGCACCCAAAGCCAAACCTCTGGAAATCAAAAAGCCAAACGGTCTTCTTCTCTCTGCAGGTCCTTCCATCAA
>NW_006921605.1:3283317-3284805 GCF_000298275.1 Orycteropus afer afer
GTCTGTATCCTGGTCCCTTGTTTCTCCTGCTTTATCTTGCTTCTTTGTGTGGACTGTGATGCTCTGTTGTCTCTGAGGCATTGTGACATTTTTGTGTTTATATTTAATTGGACATTGTATGTTGGAGTGACTTGCCACGATTTTTGTTTTGTTTTGTTTGTATGTTATTTACACAAGCAGGGTACTGTGCTCCTGTATTCGCTAGTGGGCAGCACTTATACACTCACCACCTGTCTCCTTTCCTGTTGTCAGCCTCTTGTATGTCCTTGCTGACCTTGGCAAACAGAGCCTATTCTTAGGTCCCTGGAATCTGAATGAGAATGCTATCACTTTAAAATCCAAAATGGTTGCCACTTATAAAGCTTCAAAATGGCTGAACCCTCGGTCACTTTAAATATCCAAAATGGCCACTGCTTGTAAACATTCAAAATGGCTGTGCCCTTGGTCACTTTAAATACCCAAATGGCTGCCACATGTAAACAATCAAAATGGCTGTGCCCTCCGGACAGTGGAAAGTCCATAGCTCAGGTGGTCTCTCTCCTTGCTGTTTCCCTTCCTAGTCATAGGCCACCAGCACAGTTGCCCCTGGAGCCCTTGGTGACCAGGGCTGATCTTTAGATCAATTCTTAGGTCCCAACACCACTTGGAAATATTCAGGCTGTTAGTCCCGTTGGAGTAGCTGGCAGCCTGCAGCTCTGACCGTCTCTGTACTCACTGTTTTTGTTCAGGTTTTTCCACTAGTTGGTGCCTAATCCACTTCTGTATCCTTCCTTTCAAAGCTCAGGGCTCCAGGATTATCTTCTGTATCTCTGTCGATTGGTTTCTCTTTTCTTTGTTGAGGAGGGTCTGTGTGGCTTGTCTGCCTACTCCTCCATCTTACTGGAAGTCCTTGGTGGCATTTTTACCCCCCACTTTCTGGTACTAGAAGATGCTCTAGGCTCCTATTACGTGTTTCCTACCTGAGTCCTAGAATCGGGCATTTCTCAAGGACCCTTTGCTCCTTTTATTGAAGAGCGGTCTTTAGAAAATGAAACTGGGGAGCTAGGTGTGCTCATCGACACACACAGTGGGGTGCTTCCAGCCTGCACTGTCCCCTCTGTTGGAGGAGGCCGGAGGGCCAGCCCACCCCCCTGATTTTGCACAGTTTTCATTAAGAAAACCATCCCCTCAGCTGTCCTTGAAACAAGGATGCCCCAGCTAAATCCAGGGCATGGGCAGCTAAGAGGAGGGCTGTGGAGTGGCCCTCAAAGCAAACAGCACTCGCTGCCACCCAGGCAGTCAATGCCAACCGCATCTGAACTGCTTTCTTCTGGCGGACCTGAGTGCCTAACTGCATCACTCAGGGACTAATACCAAAAACCCAAGTGCCTTGCCAGCCAGTCAATTGGAAACAAAGCCCAAACCACACCCACTGCCGTGGGGTCCATTCTGACCCACAGCGCCCCTAGAGGACAGAGTGGAACTGCCCACAGGGTCTCCAAGGCTGTC
>NW_006921605.1:3287035-3289328 GCF_000298275.1 Orycteropus afer afer
AGTTCCGGACTCCAGAATGAGGGTGGGTGTTGGGGGTGCCGGGACATGGTCTGGCTGACAGGAGGGCTTGTCCTGGGTGGGCGTCCTTTAGAGGTTTCATGCCTTTCCTGAGGGTCATTAGGGGGAAAGATGGAGCTGGAAGGTGGTGGGAGAGGAGAATCAGAGAGAGGAGAGAGATAGACAGAGACAGAGACAGACACAGAGAGAGGCAGAGACACAGAGAATAAGGAGACAGACAGAAACAGAAAGACAGATAATGGGAGAGACAGAGACACGCTTGGCAGGACCCTGGGATCTGGGGCCTCATGCAGGTGGCACAGTTGTTGGCGATGGACGGTGGTTGCACATGACGTGCGTTGGTCGGGAATCGAATCTGGGCCCCCGAGTGGAAGGTGAGAAGCCCACCACTGAGCCACCGCTGCAGTCGAACACCAAGTGCGGAGAACCCCAGGCTGGGTCCTGTGGCTGGAGAGGGAATGCACTGCCCTGAGATGTGGGCCCCGGGAGGTGCCAGCCCTTCGCTGGGGCCAGGGTCCGAGGAGGGACCAGCGGGTGCTGGGTGGGTGGACTGTCGAGGGGACCACAGCCCTAAACCTCTGCTTTCATTCCCCTGACGTGGGGAGTAACACACTCGGCACAGACAATCTGGAAAACGGAAAAGAGAAACACAGGGAAGCCAAAATCACACAGCCGCAGGAGCAACACCGCCGCGGCCTCCTCCGCGTGCCTCGGGCGTGGGTGTCCGCGCGCCTCGGGCGTGGGTGTCCGCGTAGGGTGGCAACAGGCTCCGCGTAGGGTGGCAACAGGCACTAGTTTTGATTCTGCCTGCCTCCTCAGCAGGCTCTCGTGAGTGTTATGTGATCGAAAGGACCTTTGCAATGGATGCCGCGTAGCCATATGACCAGGGCCTCTAGAAGGTTCTAGCCGGGGTGGGCAGGGACCCTAGGACTCCAGTGGGAGAAGAGTCCACCAGGCAGAGTCTTGGAAGCGGGACTTCGAGGAGTCTGGGGCTTTCCCCACGTCCCACAGGGTCACGGCTGACCTAGGATCTGGGTTCCCTGATAGTGGCCTTTCTTCAGGACAGTCAGCTCCCCACGAGCCCCTGGATTTAAGCCCGGATGGGAGTTTGGGGTGTCTTAGTGTCCTGGGGCTGCCATGGCAGAAACACCACATGCGATGGCTTTAAAGGACTGGACTTTTTCTCACAAACAGGGTGTCGGCCTTGTGGCCTCCTTCCTTGAACCTCCTAATTTCCTGCTTCTGCTGGCAAACCAAAACACCAAACTCACTGCCATCATAGAGTCGATTCCGACTCATGGGGACTCCTATCAGGTTTCGAGCCAGTAAATATTTATGGAAGTAGGTCGCCCATCTAGTCCTTGGCAACCCTGTGTGTTCCTGGGCATCTGTGTTCCCCTGTGTCCATTGATCCATGTCTGTTCTCCCTTTTCCATAAGACCCCCCCGAGAAGGGAGCAGAAGACAGGCCAGGGGATCTTCTTTCCAAAGCTCACAGCCTTGAAATAACCCCAGGAAAAACAGTTCTACCCCATATACGTAGGGTGCTTGAGTTGGGACTCCAGGGCAACTCACAACAACAACTAAAGGGATTGGGGTTAGCACCCACCCTAGGACCTCGTCAACCAGGTCCCTTCCGCAGGTCCAGGGGTTAGGGCTCCCCCATAATTTCGGGGGACACGGTTCAATCCCTAGACCCCGTCTGCTCCCTCCTGTGCCCAACTTGTGTCATTTCTGAGGTTCTGCTTGCTCTCACCTTCTCCCCGATCCTCTGACCTCCCTTATTGCTCCAAACGGCTCTGCTCACTGGCTGGTCTCTCTGCTCACTTGCTCCGTCCTGGTCTCTTCACCGCTCACCCTTCACTGCATTGTTCAGTCATCGTCCCCCGCTGCCCAATAAAGGGGCTCTAACTCCAGCTTAGGCCGACTTTGAAGCACTCCAGGGCAATGAGGTCTGCTGACCTTGGGAGCATGGACAGAGGCAAGGACCCTCTGTTCAGGGGGCTTGGGGAGCACCTTCTGTGGTGGGCTGGGGAGCCTCAGGGGAGACCTACAGCTGGGGGCCTCTGGGTGTGTGTGTGTGTGAGGCCCCACTGTGTCCTCCCTGTGTTTCTGGGTCATGTCTCATTGGTCTGGGTGATGTCCCATTAGGGGTATGGGGACTTTTGATGGAGTGATTGCACCAAGTTCACTGCCCAGACGTGTGGGGATGCTTGGGACAGCTCCAAGTCCTGGAGAGCTTCCAGACAGGCTTGGCAGCTGGCCGTCCCTACCCC
>NW_006921605.1:3289923-3292159 GCF_000298275.1 Orycteropus afer afer
TAGGTGTGTGTTTTAAAAGCAGCTCTGGTAGCATAGTGCCTAAGGCACTTGACTGCTAACCAGAAGGTTGGTGGTTCAAACCCACAAGCCACTCCTTGGAAGGAAGACTGGGCAATCTACTCCATAGTGATACCGCCTCAGAAACCCAAGGAGGGGTCGCTATGAGTCAGAATCAACTCAACAGCAGTGAGGTGTTTTTTTTATTTTGGTGTTTCTAAAATTCGTTGAGAAGTCGCTTTGTCATTGTCCCCTCCCTACTTTAGGTACAAATCCTCTTCTCTGTTCTGTTCTCTGAACTCCAGCTGATCTGGCCCGCGGCTACCTGCTGTGTCTCTAGGTCTGGAATTTTCCAGAGTTTTTCCCTGGTTGCGTTGATGTAGACGGCTTACCCCTCTCCTCCAGAGCTCTGATGGGTTGGGGGCCCAGGCCCACAGTGCGGGGGCTCTCTCTTTGGAAGGTGTAAACCGTGCCTGCCCCTCGCTGGTTCCTTGCCCGAGTCTAATGGCTTCTGTGGGTGGGTGCGGTGGCTGTGGATAGTACAAAGGTGGTGGGTGGGGGTGGGAGTGGCCAGGGCCGGCTTTGCCTGAAGGCCAGGGCACGGGTGGGCACAGTGGGATGCAGGGCCAGGCGCTGGGCGAGTCCGGGAGATTACGGAGACATCCCCGTGCGTGGGAGCTGATAGGGTACGATCCTCCCAGGAGACTCGGGAGGGATCTGCTATCTCCCCAGCCCTTGCTTTTATAGCCATTTGGAGGTCAGTTTATGTCCTGATATGGGGACACATTGGGACAGATAAGGGGACTACCTTTGCTCACACTGGGTGGGTCAGAGATTGTCAGGGTGTCATTGCTGGGCCATTCCTCCCACATCATCCCCCTGTCTGGGGACAGGACTCGGAAGGTCCCTGGGGAGGAAGGCCTCTGCAGTGGTCCCACTGTTATCGTCACTGGATTCTCATCACCACCGCCACTGTCGTTGGCTAGCACTGCCTCCATTAAGCCTGATGCCTGCTGACAAGTGGTGTGTGGGAGTTTCAGACTGCAAATCTGTGCCCTAAACGCCCCACAGCCACCCAGGCCAGGGTCTGTGCCAGGAGCCGGAGCTGTCCTTCCCACGTCGTGACGTGGTCTCATTAGTGAGCAGTCCCCATGGGACCTCCTTCATCTCTGCCTCAGCATCTCAGGAGGCCCCTCCATCTGTCGGTGGGAGCAGCAGGAGGGGGCTCCGTGGGCTGCACTCCCTGTATGACGCGTTGGCCGTGACAGATCTGTGACCTCACACTTCCAGGCAGACGTGCTCAGGGGCTGGGGATGAGTGAGGAGGAGAGGGCGGACACCAGAAGACCTAGAGCCGTGTCCGAGGGACAGTGTGGGCCCCACCACTCCCCTCTGCGTTGGAAGGGTGAGTGGCTGGGTGACTGGGGAAGCTCTTTGCCAACGGAGAGAATGTCCTCCAACACATCTAATCTGGTTTCTGGGAAGATAAAATGATACTATGTCATCAGATGCATATCACCACAGATAAACGAGAGCTGGCTGAGGTAAGGAGGCAAATTCCAGTCAGGTGCCCGGGGACCGAGGGACATGGTAGAGCTGTGGTGGTCGGCCTCTTTTAGGTTCCAGAGCCTCATGGGGATAGGACCCCCACTGTGGGCTCTCCCATATCACGACTGACTGACTGGCCATCCCTAGGAGTTCAGGGAGCTGTGGCCGTGGAGGCGGCCAGAGGCCGAGGGGAGCCGTGGAGGCGTGGGGACGGAAAGACAGGACGGGGGTGAGTGGAGAGGCAGGTGTGTTGCTGTGGAGTTGGTTCCGACCCACGGAGACCTTCTGTACGAGGAAACAGCATGGCCCCGTCTTGCCCCATCTCCACGGTCATTGATATGTGTGGGCCTCTGTGTCAGTCCACTTTGTGGGGGTCATTTTCACTGGCCCTCTATTTTACCCTCCAAAAAAACCCCAAAAACAAAAAAACCTCCTTCATCCAATAGGGTGTTCTGGATACCCTGAGATACAGTTCATAAGGAAAATCTACAATTCTTTCCTTTCAATGGACAACTTTCAAAGTAAAAGTTGTCACCTTTCCAAGCCCTGATTATTTCCAAGGAGCCCTGGTGGTGCAGTGCTTAAGCGCTTATCTGCAAACCACAAGGTCAGTGGTTTGAACCCACCAGCTACTCCACTGGAGAAAGATGTGGCAATCTGCTTCCCTAAAGATTGACAGCCTTGGAAACCCT
>NW_006921605.1:3294384-3297327 GCF_000298275.1 Orycteropus afer afer
TCTCCATCACCCTTCCGAAACGGAAACTGCTTCCCCTGGAGGCCCTGGCAGGAGGGTGGTGCTGGGGGTAGGGGCTGCGCCTGTCCCTGGGACTCGCTGGTCCTGCCAGGAGATGGAGGGGGCGGGGCGCAGCGCGGTGGACGCTCGCCTTCTGGCCCTGCCGTGGGCGCTGCGGGGTGCTGTC
The DNA here is from genome assembly GCF_000298275.1 of Orycteropus afer afer. Lineage (NCBI taxonomy): Eukaryota > Metazoa > Chordata > Mammalia > Tubulidentata > Orycteropodidae > Orycteropus > Orycteropus afer. The sequence goes on from NW_006921605.1 coordinate 3,294,569, forward strand.
CTGGGGGAGCAGGTGGGGGCAGGCTGCTGCTCCCCCTCCAAGGCTGGCCCCGAGGCGGGTGTGCAGGGCAGGCGTCCAGCCCCTGCCCCTCATGACCACAGGGTTCCGAGGACGGAAGGGACGCAATTGGTAACCTGCCTCCTTTCTGCCTCGTTCCTGGGAGCCGGCCCCACTCTCCTCGGGGGACTCACCTGGACCTGTCACAGCAGGGGAGCGCCAGGGTAGAGCCAGCTGAGGGTAGTGAGCGGTGCAGGCCTGGTGTCCTCACCGTGGCCCCCAAAGTAGAGGGGGGCCGGGCTGCCCAGGTCTTCTCCACGCAGCCCCAGTCACCCCTCCTCTTGGTGCCTCCACTTGAACGGCTGTCCTTGGGGCCCTGGGGTTTCCGTGTCCAGGGTGGGTGCAAGGGTGCCCCTGGCCTCAGTGGCTGAGTGGGGGGGGGCTTGGGGCAACCACAGGCCGGTGCCAAGGCTTCAGGGGTCTCAGCCGGACCTCCAGCCCCTCATCAGTGGCAGGGCCTCCATGGAAGCTGCTTTCAGGTGCTACAGGTCAGGTGTGGGAGGCCAGGGGCCGGGAGGAGCCACCAGCCCTGGTGAGGGTGAGGGCAGGGGCACCACAGACACGCGGGTCCCCCTTCTCCAACAGGCTGTGCAGGAGGTCCCACCGCCTCCGCCCCCAGGCCTTCCCTGGACGTGCCCCCCTTGCTCTTGTCCTCCTTCCTCCTCCCACTGGTCCCCCTGATCAAGGGGCCTTCAGTGGCCGGAGGTGCCCCTTCTCTCGGAGGGGCCAGATGGGCTGGCCGAGCAGCCAGGGCCACGGGCTGGCCCGGAGGAGCCGGGAGAGGCCAGCAGATGGTGGGCCGGGAGGAGAAACTGCGGGGCAGATGCATGGCTGTCGGGGCAGATGGTGGGCCGGGCAGGGGTCCGGAGCCGGCCCCATCTGCTCCTGGCCTGGGTGGGGCTTTTCTCGCCCACCTGGGGAGGATGTGGGAAGAGGCCGATAGGGGTGGCTGTGGCCCAGGCCTTTGGGCCCCTCCCCAGGCTCAGGGCTGGTGGGCCTGCCTGGTGCTGACCTGGGCTCCAGCAGCCCTTCCAGCAGCTGGCACACAGGCCATGCCTGCGAGAGCCGGAGGGATTCCCGAGGACCGGCAGGTGAACCATCCCAGGCAGGATGGGGTGGGGGGCTGTGGGGTTCCGAGGCCTGAGGCTGGTGGCGAGACGTGAAGGCCCGCCAGGGTTCAGGGGGCTCTGGTGGGGGGAGAGGCCTGGGTCCTGCAGATATACTTTCATTTTGCTTGGCCAATCCCTGAAGGGAACAAGGAAATGAGCGCACACTCACTTTCACGGGGGTCTAAGGAGGATCCTGGACGAGGGTGTGTGCAGTCCTGGGAACAAAAGGTAACAGGCAAAGTCAGCCCTCGGCCTTTCCTGGGGACGGCGCGCCCCTCCGAGCACAGCCTCTCACCGTACACTGTGTGTGCTTGCACATGAATGCAGCACACGTGTGTGCCCATGCTCTCACACACGCACACACCACACATACCAACCCACTCCTGTATGCACACACACACAGATGGGGTACACGCAGCATGAATACGCACACAATACACACATGTACACACACATACTCACCCCACATCCCCATTGCACACACACACAGTGCACACACGTGCATACACAATACACACACAGGCATATACTCACCTGCACACGTGTACATACATGCAGATGTGCGCACACACATGCACACAAGGCATGTCGACTAGTAGCAGGATCGTGTGTGTGCTGTGCGCCTGGCTTGGGGCAAGCCCTCCACCTCTATCTTTGCTGGATTCTCAGAGAAACCCTCTGAGGGGCACAGAGAGGTGAAGTGACTTGCCGAGGTCACACACCTACAGGAGTGGGGTGCAGAGGGTTCTGTTTGATTTGTGGTTGGTGGTGGGAGGGGACGTCTCACCCATTGTGAGGGAGACCCCGCCCTCCAGCGAGGTGGGACCAGAGGAGCACAGGCCTGCCACCTGCCTCCCTGGACTCTGGGTGGAAGGTGGAGGAGCCTGGGCAGAACCAAGGCCAGTCCAACCCGTCTTGTGAGGCTGCCCTCGGACTTGACCTGGTCCTGGCCACCTGAGCCTGAGTCTTCAGCTCCCCCTCCGTCCCAGGAGCACCCTGTCCTTTCTTTGGCCAGAGTGGGTCAGCTGTGTGACCTTGGGCAAGCTGGTTAACTTCTTTGCCTCTGCTGGCCAGTTCCACAACATGTCCACTGCCAAGAGACCCCAGAAACCAGGAGACCCCCGCACCTGGGAGGGCCCAGCCCTGGGGTTGCTGGTCTGCTGTCAGACTGGATCGGTAACAGCTGGTCCCTGGGCCCTTGCCCACGCTCGGGGTTGAGATGTCAGTAGCGGGCCGCTGGTGTCCTCTGCCGGCCCCCTCCCATTGGCGCTGGTTAACTGGTATCGATCGTAACCGGTATTGATCGCCGATCAGCCCTTCGCTTCCGTCTCATTTTCCTGGCTAATGGCCCCGCTGCCATCGATCCACACGGAGGGAGTAGCTCCTCATGACGCCTGAGGACACTGCGGCTGGGAGCCCAGGCCTGGCCCCCCACCATGCGCCCCCCGCCCCTCATACCCTACCCTGTCCTCCCTCCCCTGCCCCTCCTTCCGGATGCTGTGACCCTCCCCGATGCCCCGGCCTCCCTCCTGCCCACAGGCCCCCCCAAGACCACCTCCCCGCTGCAGGTCCCGCTGCCCCAGATCCCAGGCT
>NW_006921605.1:3298217-3298973 GCF_000298275.1 Orycteropus afer afer
AGCCCGTGTGACCAGGAGCCAAGAGTCCTGCTGAGCTGTGTGGCCTCCGACCTCCCGCACCTTGAGATGGCACATGTGTGCCACGTGAATGGACAGACGGGGCCCCACAGAGCCCCAGGAATGCACAGCGGGTCCACCACTGACATCTCTCCCAGGTTCCCTGTCCTTTGAATGAACAGAAAGCAAAGTCGGATCCCACAGCAAAGACTCACGCATTCCCGCAACACCTTGATCTGCATTCAGGAGACACACAGATCGATGGCCCCCCACTGTTCCTCTGCCTGGGTCCTGTGCAGGTGGGGGCTGAGGCAGAAGGTTCTGGAATTACTGGTAACCCCCCCGGAGGTGCCTGGGCAGAGAAACTGTAGCAGGCCCAGGGGGATCCAATCTCATCAGGACCCTTAAAGACAGAGTACTCAGGCCTTAAGGAGCCCTGGTGGTGCATTAGTTAAATGGCACTTTGAACCCACTGCCCCTTGTCAGGAGAAACATGAGGCAGTCAGCTTCCTGGAAGACTGACAGCCTTGGAGACCCTGTGGGCAGTTCCACTCTTGTCCCATGGGGTTGTTATGACTCCGCCTAGACCCCACGGCACCACCACCACCAAACTCAGGCTTTAACAAGGAACCTACTCATTTGGCATCTTGGCTGTGCTTAAGAGGCAGAGAGGGTGGGAGACCAGGCCAGGCAGGGGTGAGTGTGGCCCGAGCCTGGCTGGACACTGAGGCTGCCCCCCCCCCCCGCCTGACTTCCCTG
>NW_006921605.1:3299886-3313550 GCF_000298275.1 Orycteropus afer afer
GACGGGGTTCCGTTCTGACAACTCCCTAAGGTGCTTCTGATGGAGGCACTGAACAGCCCTCTCTAAGTGTCATCATGACTGGTTTTTATTATCACTCTCTCTATCATCGAATCTTTGTCTCTGGATTTGGAAACATTGCACAGAAACTTGCAGATCTATTTTAGCACATACGTGTGGTTCTGTTGGGTCCGACTCATAGCGACCCTGTGCACCACAGAACGAAACAAGTGCCAGGTCCTGCACCAGCCTCATGATCCCAGCTATACCTCAGCCACTGTTGCAGCCACTGTGACAGGCCCTTAGGGGCCTTCCCCTCTCTCTCTGACCTCCACTTGACCAAGCATGATACCCTTCTCCAGGGAACGGTTCCTTCTGACAACGTGACCAAAGCAGGTGAGGTGAAGTCCTTGTAAGGAGCGTTCAGGCTGCACTTTTTTCCAGGACCGATTTATTCATTTTTCTGCCAGCCCATGGAGTTTTCAGTATTTTTCACCACCACCATAATTCAAAGGCACCAACTCTTCTTCAGTCTTCCTCACTGTCCAGATTTCACATGCATATGAGGCAACTGAAAATGCTGTGGTTGGGTCAGGCACACCTTAGTTTTCAAAGTGATGTCTTTGCCTTAACACTTCAAAAAGGTCCTTTGCAACAGATACACTCGGTGCAGTACGATGTCTAATTTCTTGACTACTGCTCCCATGGGTGCTGCTTGTGTTGTTGTTGTTGTTATGTGCCGTCGAGTTGGCCCCGACTCATAGCAACCCCTCCTTGGGCTTCCGAGGCAGTATCACTACGGAAGTAGGATTGCCCAACCTTCCCCAACTAAAATTGAATCCCTAGTACATACATTGAAAGAATACGCAATCATAAGAACTTTCTCCCATGAAGAAGAGTTGGACAACAGTGGCGTCTTGCCAGCTGTGGCGATAACTGTGTGTGTGGAAGGTTCTGAATCACCTGGATGATCCCTGGCAATGGCCATGGCATTTCTAGTCAGAAAATTACTGAGAGCTGTCTGTAGGGTCCTTTTCTTTTTTCCTTCATAGATTTTGCGGTGACATCTCACTGTTTCCCTAACCTGCCTCTTGACTTTGGCAAAGCATTTGGGTCCATGTTTTCAAGCAACTGAAGCCTCTGAGTTTAGAAAAAACTCCAGCCAATCCTTTCCCTGTAAGATTTTCTTTGTAAATAAGGCTTTTCCTTTTTAATGTATTTTTAATTTTTTTTTCCCTTCTCCGTCCCCCAGGTCAGTATGTGTCTGCCCTATAGTTACTGGTTTACCTTCCCTCCCTCACTCACCCTGTGACCATCAAAGAATGTTACTTTTCTTAGCTTTTTACCATGGTGGTCTCTTCCAGTATCTGGCCTCCTGAGATTGAGTGACTTCACGCCGCTCAGTGTTCTCTGAGTTCATCCACGTGATGAGATGTTCACAGAGTCCTCATTGGTCTTGAACGCTGCGTGGATTCCGTTGTGCGTATGGAGCACAGTCGGTGGGTCCGTCCCTCTGTGGATGGGCATTTAGGTTGTTTCCATCTTTTTGCTGGTGGGAATAGCACTGCAATGAGCATGGCTGTGCAGGTGTCTGTTGGCGTCACAGCTCTTACTTCTCTAGGGTACAGACCTAGGAGTGGGATGGTTGGTTCATACAGTACTTCCATTTCCAGCTTTTTAAGGACGCGCCATGCCGTTTTCCACAGCAGTTGCACCATTAACTGTACATTTTTTTGAACAACTTCTTTCCCTCCTCTTCCTCTTTCTTTCCTTCTTTCTTCTTCAGCGTTTCCTTGCTCTTCACGATCCGCTAAGTCTTGATGCGCCAATTCCCCTTGGTGACCGGTGACCGCTCCGCAGCATCCAAACCAAGCTCGGCATCCAGCCTTCTTGCCACTTGGACGATTGTCCCACATGCTGCAACACCGCTTGTAGTCCATCTTACTAACGGTAAGACGTACAAAATCAAAACCACCCCAACCAGAAGACGGTCTTAACTGGGACATGCTGTAAGGCAGGCGCTCCCTGTAAGTGGAATCGTGCCGTCGGTCCGTTTGTGTCTGGCGTCTTCTACTCCTCACGACGCCTGCGAGCCTCTCCCGTGTTCTTTGCTTGTAACAATGGCTCTTTCTTTTCATGGCTGTGTACTTCTGGTGTACAAACACCCGCAATGCGTTTTTGCGTCCCACTCTGGGTGGGCTTCGGGGCTGCTGGCTGCCGTGGATGAGGCCTCCAGTGACCACTCTTGTGTCTGTCTTTGGGGGAGCATAGGTCTCTGGGGACCTGGGGATCCCCTCCTGTGTCTGCAGGAGGAGAGGAGGCAGCAGCCCAGCTCAGGGATCTGTTCACCGTTCTGGAGACGGAAGGGCTCTGGTTCAGGTCTGCCACTTCACTGCCATTTTACATCCCTAAGGAAGGAAGTAGGAGGGAAGGGCCCAGAGGCAAGGGGTCCCAGGAGAGAGCTGGGTGGGGGAGGCAGTGCCTGAGAGGACTCAGATGCCCCTGCTGGGGGCAGGATCCTCCTGCCTGGGAGACGCCGGCTCCGTCATCAGGGTGAGCTGGCCTCTCAGTCCCTCTGCTCCCGGGTGTCGGCAGCAATGGGAGCCAGTCCCTACACTGGGTGCCCTCCTGCCCTTTCTGTCCAGCCGGCTCCTAACAGCCTGCAGGCAGCTCGTGCCTCCTGTCGTGCTAGCTGTTGGGTGCACCCTGACTGATCCCCACTCTGCCCTCTGGCCCCAACGTGGGTGCCCACCTTCGCATCTGCCTCCTCGCCCAGTGAGATCATAAGGTTTGGAAAGGGCCCATCTCTGCAGCCACAGCCCCTCACAAGTGCCGGCCTTACAGCTTGGGGAGGAACTGAACCTTAGCCTGTACGGTGCCTGCTTCACCACCTGCAGAGGGACCGAGCTCAGCTCACACGGCGCTGGCCTTACAGCCTGGGCCGCGACCTGGACCTCATGATCGTGTCTTCTCCAGCTGTCATGGTGTCTAGGGCGGCTGTGAGAAAGCCCCTGAAGAATGAAATGCGTGCTCCCACAGTTCTGAGGGCCAGGAGTCCAAGCCGGGCCATCAGCCATGGTTCCCTCTGTGGGCTCCCTCCCGGCTTCTGGGGGCTGCTTGTTGGTGCAACGTCACGTGATCCTTCCTGTCCCTGGGTGCCTGTCCCCGGGTCTCTCCTCTCCTCTTACAAGACACCCTCAGAAGAGAGCAGGAACCCCCCCCCCCACTGCCACCATTATGACCTCCTGAACGTTAATGGCAGGCAGCATCTTCAAAGCAAGAGCCTATTTCCCAGCAGGGCTCATGGGTACAGGTCAGCACGCCTTTCTGGGGAACAGGACTCAATGGCCAACAGCCACTCCTGGCCTCTGCTTCCTTCATGACCCAGGGACAAGCAGACTTGATGCAGAAACACACTCCATTCATTCATCAGCCCTGTACGTGGCAGCTCTCACGCCGCACCTTACAAACACCAACCCATGTAATCCTTGTAGAATGAGCCCCAGTGATGCAACAGCTATGCACTTTGCTGCTAACCAAGAGGTTGGTGGTTCAAACCCACCAGCCACTCTGCGGGAGAAAGACATGGCAGTCTGCTTCCGTAAACAGCCTTGGAAACCCTGTGCAGTTCTACTCTGTCCTATAGGGTCGCTATGAGTCAGAACTGACTTGACAGCATGTTTCTTTCCTTGTTTTAAATAATATTTTATTGTGTTTTTGGAGAAGGTTTGCACAGTGGTTTCGGTCCTTGTCCCAGTGTCTACACCTGCAGCTGATGGTTACAATCCTCAGAGCCTGTGAGCGCCCTCCTGATCTCTGCTTGTCCTGTTTCTGTTCATCGAGTCTCCCTGGCCCCTTACATTCTCGTCTGTGTTCTAAAGTCCTTGTCGGCTGGTCCCGGATGGGTGATTTTCTAAAGAAGCAAGGTACTTATGGGAGAAGACCATTGTTTGTTGAGCCAACTTGTTCCTTAGCTCCAAGGGCACTGCAGGGGTTAGTTTGCTTCATGTAAAGTTGGAGGAATGTCTCAGAGCAGGGCATGTGGAGAGTCCTCCAGCCTCAACCGGCCCAGAGGTCTCTCTTCTCCCCTTCCACCAGGGCCCATCTACCGTGGACTGTCCGCTGGCCCCATCTAGTTCTGGTCTCAGGACAGATGAGCCTGTGCTTCCTGCAGTCTGTCTGTCCTACAGGCTCCTTTCTTCTTTGGCAACACGCCTTTGACTCCTTGTAGCGGGAGCCCTAGGGGTGCACCAGGTAAGCACCTGGTTGCTACCTGAAAGGTCAGTGGTTCAAACCCACCCAGCAGCTCCGTGGGAGAAAGACCTGAGAACTGCCCGTTGAAGACTGACCCCAGGAAACCCTGGGGGGGCAGTTCCACTCTGCCCTGTGGGGTCTCTATGAGTCAATTGATTCAAGGGCACTCTGACAACATCAGCGACCACCTCTGTAGTGGCGCCCAGGAGGCAGGCACGCTTATCCCTGCTCCCCTGTTTTACAGATGGGGACACTGGTGGAGAAATGTTGGGTTACAGCCGTCCCCCGAGAGCTGGGGGCTGGGGAAGGGTGAGAAAAGGCCTCATCTCTGCTGTTGGCAGGGCAGCGTCTCATGGCTGCTGTAGGGTGTGCCCGTGTCCTGCTTTCTCTAAGGAAGTGTCAGTGCCTGTCATCCCAGGAACGTCCCCCGGGCCAGGGGCACAGCCCTGCCAGCCAGGGCCCTCTGCCTTCCATGTGCCAGCTCCCCTAGGTCTGCTGCCAAAGCCAGGAGGCTGCTCTGGAGCCAAGGGCTTGCTCCTTTACAATGAAATGCAGATTTCCCATGAAAAGGCAAATCTCCGTTCAAAAGGTCGGATGGCAGGCGACTTAAAACAAGATTCCCAGCTGGTTAAATTTAGGGCAGGGAAGGAGGGCCAATGGAAGACTACCTCCTGGCCTCAGGCCCACAAGGAACCTTTGGATGGGGAATTGCACGCATTTGCTCTTGAAGTGTCTGCCTTGCGTTATTTCGGTATTATGCTTCCTTCTGAGTTAGGCAAACAAATGTGGATGGCTGCGTTGGCCAGAGTTGTGCTTACTTAAAATAATCTATTTCAGTTGGGTGGTTGCCAGTTGGAGACAGCCTCCTTCTGACACCCTCCCTGGGCATGACTGGGCCCAGGCGACACTCGATTCTGGACTCCTCAACTTTTTCAGGATGCCCTTGGCACTCAGCCTGCATTCTGCTGCTGTTGGAACACACTTCTCTACCTCCGTTCATCTTCCAGGGTCCACATCATGACCACACATGACTCCATGGCCAGGCCTGGGGGCTGGAAGGGGCACCCATGGGGGATGGAAATCTGTACACTGGACCTGCTCCCCTGGTCGTTACCAACCTGGTGTGCACAGGGAGAGGGCTGGGGTCATCACCGCCAAGGTCGCGTCTAGCTGGAACATGCTGGGCCGAAAACCCAGCAGCAGAGGAAGGCTTAGTGTACCGGGACCGGAAGGAACCCCAACTGTGGGGGACGCATGCGTAGCATGACATGGGAGAAAGCCCGCGGCATGTACGTGTATGCATGTGCGTGTGGGTGTGTGTACACATGTGTGCACAGTGCATGTGTTTGTGTATGCGCACATGTGTGCATGTGTCTGTGCGTGTGCACATGTGTGCGTGTGCACACACATGCATGCATGTCTCTGTGCATGTATGTGCATTTGTGTCTGTGTGTCCATGTGAGGATGTGTGTGTGGTTGTGGGAGATGACGGGGGTTTCGTGCAGAGACCTGGCATGAAGTGCCAAGGGAGGAAGCTGGAAGGGGTTGGTGCATCCAGCAGGGGGATGCCAGGGGGCCTGGGGGACTGTCACACTCCTCCCCTGCCCCTTGGGGCAGAGCCCCAGCTGTCTCTGGGTGCTGAGACCAGCCTTAGGGGGCAGCAGGCCCCTGGGGGCTCCTGACTCTGACTCCTCTGGGAGCCCGCACTCCTCTCCACCGCCCCCATGCTCCTCCCGGTGACCTTTCCAGGTGGCTGCCTGGTCCCCTGTCTGTCCCCAGCTGTTCCCGAGCCTCACCTTCCCTCCCATCCTTCCCTGGACCGCAACCCCCAGCCCTGCCTCCCCCCTCCCGCCCCTCCTTCTCCAAGCTGGTCCTGTCCCCTCCCCCCTTTGAGCCCCAGGGCAGGACACTAGCCGGTGCAGGGATGGGTGGTACCAGCGCCAGAGCCCAATTTCACAGCATTTGCCTGTGTGGTAGTTAAGGTTGAGTGTCAACCTGGCTGGGCCTGATTGAGTGGCTGGGCAGCTGGTGGTAGTTATTCCCATGATGAGACTGGCAATCAGCTCCATGTTGTTGTTACGTGCCATTGAGTCGGCCCCGACTCATAGCGACCCCTCCTTGGGTTTCCAAGGTGGTATCACTACGGAAGTAGGATTGCCCAACCTTCCTTCCGAGGAGTGGCTGGTGGGTTTGAACCGCCAGCTTTCTGGTTAGCAGTCAAGTCCTTAGGCACTATGCTACCAGAGCTCCTAATCAGCTCCATAGTGGGATAGTGGGATCCTACTTCTGTATCCTTTCGTTCCATCAACGGGGCTTCCACTGTCATTCAGCTCATGAGAGAAACGATACTGACCCGCCATCTGAGGGTAACATTCTCCGTTTTGTACAGTGTTTGAAGCTGGCATCTGTGAACTGCCAGGCCCCTGAGAGGCGGTAGCAGCCAGTGTCATTGATTATCTGTCGGGACCTCCCTAAGGTCCTGACAAGCAGCCAAGTCGTGAGTAAATGCTTCTGAGGGCCCACGGGGCCTCTGTCCCCCCATGGTTTTCCACAAGAGCCGAAGTGAGATACCCAGGTGGTCCGAGGTGTGCAGAGGTGGGCAAGGAGGCAGCGGTGCCAAGTTCGAAGGTCAGAGCTGTGTCCAGGTTTACAGGGTGGTATTGGGGCTGGGAGCTTCCAGCGGAGGTGGGCTCTCTCTCTGAGAGTGTGGGGAGTACCCCCCAAATGGCACCTAACATGAGGTGCTCTGCACTGGTCTCTTTAAACACATGGTCTCATTTTCACCTCCAGTTAGAAGGAGCCTTCACTGGGGCCATGGAAGTCAGGGAGGCTCTTTGGGGACCCATTGACTGTTTCACTGCCCCCCCTTGTTTTTTTTTGAAAGGAAAGAAAGCCTGGTAGGGGTGAGGGTGGGCTGGGCCTATCACCCTTGTGGCCTTGGTGACCTGAGCCCCGCTGGGGACACGGCTCTGTAGTGAGGATGACCAGCTGGCTGGAGGGCGCTTGTGTTCAGGTGGGCAGGGCCATCAGTGCTGCAAGCCCAGAGGTGGAATCAGGCCTGGGAGTGGGTGCGGCCACCTCTCAGGGGCCTGGCAGTTCCCAGATGCCAGTTTCAAACACTGTGCCCTCAGATGGCGGGTCCGTGTCGTTCCTCTCGTGAGCTGGACGACGGTGGAAGCCTGGTTGATGGAACGAAAGGATACGGAAGTAGGGTCCAGATGCTCGAGGCAGCAGCTCTCCACATTTTGTGTCTTCTGCTTGTTGTTAGGTGCCACCTCATGGCTCCAACGCACAGCGACCCTGTGCCCAACAGACGGAAGCGCCTCCTGGTCTCGCACCAGCCTCACCAGCTTTGCTGGGTTTCGGTCGGTGGTCGCAGCCACTGGGTCAGTCCCTCTCACTGAGGGTCTTCCCCCGTTTTGCTGACCCTCCACTTTCCCAAGCATGGCGTCCTTCTCTAGGGAAGGGTCCTTTCTGACACCACGACCAAAGTAGGTGACACCAAGTCTGGCCATTCTCCCTTCTAAGGAGCATTCGGGGTGTCCCTTTTCCAGACAGGTTCTTCGGGAGTCCGTGGTGTGCTCAATCCTCTTTGCCAGCATCACGATGAAAAGGCTTCAGTTCTTCTCTGGTCTTCCTTTTCCATTGTCCAGCTTCCACATGCGTTTGAGGCGAGTGAAAATGTCATGGCTTGTGTCAGTGTTCAAAGTGACATCTTTGCTCCTTAACACTTTAGAGATGTCTTTTGCAGCAGATTTGCCCAGGATAATACATCATTTTATTTCTGCTACTTCCATGGGTGTTGATTATGAATCCAAGTAAAATAAAATCCTTGACAACATCATTCCATTTATCATGATGTTGCTTATTGGTCCAGTTGTGAGGATTTTCGGTTTCTTTGAGGTATAAGCCATAGTGAAGCCTGTAGTCTCTAATCTTCATCAGTAAGTGCTTCAAGTTGTCTTCACTTTCAGCAAGCAAGGTTGTGTCACCTGCATATCTCAGGTGGTTAATGAGTCTTCCTCCAATCCTGATGTCACGTTCTTCTTTGTATAGTCCACCTTCTCGAATTATTTGCTCAGCATACAGATTGAATAAGTATGGAGAAAGGATACAACCCTGACAAGCTCCCTTCCTGATTTTAAACCATGCAGTGTCCCCTTGTTCTGTTTGAACAACAGCCTTCTGGTCTATGTACAGGTTCCTCATGAGCACAATTAAGTGTTCTGGAATTCCCATTCTTCTCAATGTTCTCCATAATTTGTTATGATCCACACAGTCGTATGCTTTTGCACAGTCAGTAAAACACAAGTAGACATCTTTCTGGTATTCTTTGCTTCAGCAACGATATCCCTTGTTCCACGGCCTCTTCTGAATCCAGCCTGCATTTCTGGACCCTCCCTGTCAACATACTGCTGCAACCATTTCTAAATCACCTTCAACAAGATTTTACTTGTGTGTGATATGCATGATATTGTTCAATGATTTCCACATTCTGTGGTATCACCTTTCTTTGGAATGAGTACAAATATGGATCTCTTCCAGTCAGTTGGCCAGGTTGCCGTCTTCCAAATTTCTTGACACAAATGAGTGAGCACCTTCAGCACTGCATCCTTTTGTTGAACATCCTAATGGATGTTTTGTCAATTCCTGGAGCCTTGTTTTTCACCAGTTCCTTCAGTGCAGCTTGGACTTCTTCCTTCAGTACCGAAAGTTTTTGATCATACACTCTTCCTGAAATGTTGAACATCGACCAGTTCTTTTTGGTACAGTGACTGTATTCTTTCCACCTTCTTTTGTTGCTTCCTGCGTTGTTCAATATTTTGCCCATAGAGTTGTTCAATATTGCGACTTGAGGCTTGAAGTTTATCCTCAGTTCTTTCAGCTTGAGAAATGCTGAGCGTGTTCTTCCCTTTTGTTTTTCTAACTCCAGGTCTTTGGATGTTACCTTATAATATCTTACTTCGGCTTTTTTTTTTTTAATCTTAGGACTCCTTTATATTAGAAATTATTGAAGACCCCAAAGATCTTTTGTTTATGTGATTATATCTATAGGTATCAACCGTATTACTAATTGAACTGAGCTATTTATGAAGTAAGTACCCTTGGTGGTAAAATGGTTATGTGCTTAGCTGCTAACCTAGGGTCAGTGGTTCAAACCCACTAGTGGCTCCCACAGGAGAAAGATTTGGTGACCTGCTTCTGTAAAGATCACTCACTGCTGTTGAGTTATTCCAACCCACAGCACCCCTAGAGGATGGAGTGGAACGCCCACAGGGTCTCCAAGGCTGTCAATCTTCACAGAAGCAAAGCCCAAACCACACCTACTGCCGTGGAGTCCATTCTGACCCACAGCGCCCCTAGAGGACAGAGTGGAACTGCCCTATAGGGTTTCCAAGGCTGTCAGTCTTTATGGAAACAAAACCCAAACCACACCTACTGCCATGGAGTCTATTCCAACTCACAGCGCCCCTACAGGACAGAGTGGAACTGCCCACAGGGTCTCCAGGGCTGTCATCTTTACAAAAGGAGACTGGCACATTTTTCTCCAGAGGAGAGGCTGGTGGGTTTGAACCACAAACCTTTCAGTTAGCAGCCAAGTGCTTAACCACTATGCCACTAGGATCCTCCCATAAAGCCTAAGGAGTCCCTATGGGGCAACCCTACTGTCACATGAAGCTGTTGTGATTTGGAACTGACTGGACAGCAGTCAACAGTAATGCTGCAAAATATTCTTTATTGACACCTTCAAGGTAAAAACCCATTTCATAGCATAAATATTTATTACGAAATAAGTTCTATTTTCCAAAATAGAGAACATTCCTGAAATGTTGAATGAGAAGAGTGACATTGTCGTGCATGTCTTTAATGCCTGCCCCAGCAGAACATAGCTGGGCTCTCTGATCTGCTCTGTGCTCGGTCTGTGGTGATACGTTGCTTTGGTTGAAGTACAAGAAATATTCTGGCTCAAGTAGAAAGGAATTGTGGTGTGACTAGCTATCAGGGTGGCTATCCATCTTTGGTATTACACCAATACTTCCCAAGTGGTTCTTTCTGGTCTGTAATCTTTTTATTTTTTACTTACTTTTTGTTGAGAATATACACAGCAAAACACACACCAATCCAACAATTCCTTCCTTTTTTTTTCTTCCCATGGGTCAATGTTTTTTTGCAGTGTTCCCTCCCTTCCCTCCCACCCCTGGTAACCAACAAAGAAAGTTTCCTTCTACATGTAAACATTTCCTTGACTTTTTACAATAATGAACTAATATTATATTTGTCCTTCTGTGATTGGCTTATTTCACTCAGCATAATGTCCTCCGAGTTCTTCTATGTTGTGGAGTGTTTGGCAGATTCTATGTTATTCTTTAGGGTTGCATAGTATTCCATTGTGTGTAAGTACCATAGTTTGGTTATCCATTTGTGGTAGTTAAGTTTGTGTATCAACTTGGCTGGGCCTGGTTGAGTGGCTGGGCAGCTGAATGTAGTTATTCCCCATGGTGAGATTGGTAATTAACTCCGTGGTGGACTCTATTGGAGCAGCTGAGTAGCTGCTTTGGGTATGTGGTCTGCTTCCCGTATATAAGAAACAAACAGCTTTGGGAATGCTCTCTAGCTTATGGCACACTTGAACCCTGCACGTAGCTGAGTCATTGTTCAGCAGCCGGCCATGCTCTGCTGACCTTGGGACTTTCAGTGGACTTGAATTAATGGCCTGCTATGTGGTTTGGTAACATTGGGACTGTGCCTTTTTACTTGTCGACCTTGGGTTTGTCAGCCCCAGCAGCCAGCATCTGAGTGAAGAAAAGCCTCCAGCTTCAGCGGGCCAGGAGCAGGAGGCAGAGCTGAAGCCCAAGGCTGAGGTGCTTTCACCCAGCCCCTAGAGCCTGGCAGTTTGAACTCGGACTTAAAAGCCTCCAAAATGGTAAGAGAATAAACTCCTGTTTGTTAAGGTCATCCCATTTGTGGTATACTCCTATCAGAGTGGCACTTGGTAACCAAAATACCATTCTTCTGTTGATGGGCACATAGACTGTTTCCATCTTTTTGCTGTTGTAAATAGTGCTGTGATGAACATGGGTGTGCATGGATCTGTTCTTGTCCTGGCCCTCACTTCTTTAGGATATAGACCTAGTAATGGAATTGTTGGGTCCAATGGTATTTCTAATTCCAGCTTTTTAAGGAATTGCCATACTGCTTTGCACAGTGGTTGTACCATTTGACAGTCCCGCCAGCAGTGTATGAGAGTCCCAATCTCTCCACCTCCTTGCCAGCATTTGTTATTTTGTCTTGTTGAACTTTGCCGTTAGTGCTGGGATGAGATGGTATCTCATTGTTTTGATTTGCATCTCTCTGATGGCTAATGATCGTGAGCATTTCTTCATGTATTTGCTGGCCACCTGAATATCCTCCCTGGTGAGGTGTCTGTTCATGTCTTCTGCCCCCAGTTAAACAATTTCTCCATGTACAATTCAGTGACGTTGATGACATCTTTTCTGAATTGTCCCTCCCTCCTTAACAAACACTCGTTGCCCCCTACACTTCCTGTAATGGGGGGGCTTTCTTAAAGGTTTGTTGCAACGTGGAGATGGAACTCCCATTAGCACACGTGTTCACGCTTTGTAGGTTAAACCCACTGGTCCATCTTGCTCAGGGAGTGGATCTTTGCACCAGTGTGTGTGGACCTGCCCCGCCACACCAGCTTCTCTTCTGTCCAGCCTGCAGCCGCTCATCCTTCCTCCCCCAGCCCTGCAGCTGCCCGTCTGCTTTCTGTTTGTGTGGGTTCGCCTCTTCCAGCCATTTCATAGAAGGGGGCCATACAGCATGGGGCCTTTTGTGGCTGGCTTTTGTCGGGCAGTATTTCGTTCTGCTGTGCGTGGGGTCGCTATGAGTCGGAAACGACTCACGGCACTTAACAACAACAATTTGTCACTTACAGTTGTGATTTCAGGCTCATCCATATTTCAGCGGTACAAGAACCCATGCTGCAGCGGTACCAGAGCCTTATTTCTCTTTCTGGATGAGCAGTGTTCCATGGTGTGGATGGACCACCTATGAGGGGCCACCTGTGGCTTGTCCGTGCAGCTGACGATGGACAGTGGGATTATGCTCGCCTCTTGCCAATTGTGAACAGTACTGGAGTGAACCTTGGTGTACAGTCTAGGGATACATATTTTGAGTATAAGTAATGAATAAGTAAAACGTGCACTCATGTACCCAGCAAGGAGCCCTTGGGACACAGTGGTTAAGCGCTCGGCTGCCTATTGAAAGGTTGGCAGTTTGAAACCACCGGCCACTCTGTGGGAGAAAGATGAGGCAGCCTGTTCTGTAAAAATGACGGCCTTGGAGATCCTCGGGACAGTTCCATTCTGTCCTCTAGGGGCGCTGTGAGTCGGAATCTGATCGCAGTGGGTTTGTTGTTTTGGTTTATGTACCCGGCATTGGACTTGAGGAACACAATGTACCTGATTGCCCTTTGGACTTCGCTGCTTTGCCCTGGTCTTATTCCCCGCCTTCTTCTCACCCCCAGAGGGAATTGTTAGATGCCGCAGCGTGGGCCCCGACTCATGGCGACCCTGTGTGCAACAGAAGGAAACCGCACCTGGCCTGCCCCAGCCTCGCGACCCCGCTACCCCCGAGCCCCTCCTGCAGCCATGTGTCAAGCCATGTCCTTGAGGGTATAGCGTCCTGAATTTTGAGTTTTTCATTCCCTTGCTTTAGTTTATAGCTTGAGCTCCTATGTTTGTACCTCTGAGCAATGTGTCGTCTAGTTGCGTATTTCTGAACTTTGTTTAAATGGAGTTATGCTGTGTTATTCTCTTGTGCCTTTTTTTTTAACTCCACACTGTTTTTGGGGTTCACTTGTGCTTTGATGGGTAGCTATAGTTCACGTCTCTCCAGGGCTTCGTAGTGTCTGGTGCATGGCCGGGCAACAGCTCTCCAATCTCCAGGAGACCCACACTTTTTTTTACTGATTCCAGGTGGCGCTGTTCTCAATGTTTGTTTTCACACCTCCCAGTGCACACGGGCAAGTCTTTCTTCAGAGAATTTCCTGAGAAGGGGAAGTGCTGGGTGTTAAAACAAAACAAAACAAACCCAACTGCAGTGAATTGCTTGAGGTGGCCCTTCTAGCCATTGTCCTCCATTCTGTGATGGATTGTAAATCCCATTACCCATGCCTGTTTGGGGTGCTGTGGTAGTTAAGGTCGGGTGTCAACTTGGCGGGGCAGCTGGTAGTAGTTTTCCCTGTAATGACTGGTAATCGGCTCTGTGGTGGGATTTGCCTTGAGCTGCTGATTGTTAAAGCCATCCGCTTGGGTTCTTGCTGTTGGGGCAACACAGGTGGAATGTATCTTGAGTCCTGCCTTGCTGGAGGGTAGAATTCAAATCACCACCCTTAGCTTCCCTGAGGG
>NW_006921605.1:3314275-3321001 GCF_000298275.1 Orycteropus afer afer
GGTGGGACAATCTACTTCTGTAGTGATACTGCCTTGGAAACCCAAGGAGGGGTCACCATGAGTCGGATCTGACTCCATGGCAGTGAGTTTGGTTTTGGAAAATGAGACCAGACATTTACAAAGTGGTTGTAACATTGACACGTTCCCTGGCAGTTCCTGGGCGCCCCCCCAGCTGTGGCCTCCGTGCCCAGACACAATGAGGTGAAAACACGTTATTATCTGTTGTGTGTAAAAAGCTTATCTCACCGGGGCTTCAATTTCTATCTCCTTTATCACTAACTGGGTTGAGCACGGCTTCATATTTTTATGGACCAATCTCATTTCTTCTTCTCAGATTCCTGTTTTTGTCTTTTGTCCACTTTCCTAGTGGCTTATGTGCTTTTTTAAATAGAATTTTTTATTGTGGTAAATTTGTAGGGAACCAAACCTGGGCCATTCCAACCAGCTTCCCGTGCGCATTTGAGTGACGTGACAGTCCCCGTCATGTCGACCTTCAGCGCTGTGTGTGTGAAATGGATTTTGAGGAGCTCCCAGTGCGTTCCGGACGCACCCGTCGTCAGGCTTGTGGCTGGTTTCTCCACTTTGTGTTTTCTTCAATAAAAGTTCTATTTTTTTTTTTTTTCAATTGTGGTAAGTATCTAGGTAACAAACCCTTTCCCATTTCAACTGTCTTCCATGTGCAGTTCAGTGACACTCATCACATCCCACCATCACTGTTACCGAATTTTTTCAGCACCCTCAACAGGAGCTCAGTGACCCCTGAGCATTGTGTCTTCCTTCTCCTGCCAAATTTCAAATGTAAGTGCAGCTAAACTTTCTTAGTTACTTCCTTTATGATGTGTATTATTATTATTATTTTCATTTGTGTGTGTTTTAAGACTTTGCACTTTCTTTGGAAAATTTTGAAGTTGTGCCATTCACACATGTGGTGTGAAATAGGCATCCAGTTCCATATATATTGTGCTGGGGTGCAAATTTATCAAGCAGATTTGTTTTACATTCAACAGTTCGTGCACATCTGATTCACGGCCCCAAATACCCTCCCCACCATAAAAACCTCCCCTCCCACCCCTCTGTGTGACGACCACCTCCCTGTGCCCTTCTTAACCACACAGTCCTGTCTGTCTGGCCTTCCCTCTAGGTATAGACATAGATGTCTCATGGCCGATTGATCTAAGGGGTGCATCTCCCTAGAGTAGGTGGGTGCATCGCCCTGGGGTAGGTGTTCTGCATGTAGGTTTTTCTACTGTTTAACTGAGAGCCAATCCATGGAAGTGAGCCCATTTCTAGGTCTGAAGGGTAACCCGGGGCCATAGTCTCGGCGGTTCCACCAGTCTCTATCTGACTAGTAATTCTGGTCATTTTTTATTTTTGAATTTTGTTCCACATTTTCCTCCCACTCCATCCAGGATACCCAGTTTTGGTCCCTTTCCATGGGGTTGGCATAGGTAGTCGGGCACCATCTAGTTCTTCCAGCTGCATTTTTAACAATATGTAGAAGCGAGAACCTAAGCACTGGTTAGAAGCCTGTCTCCATGGCTTATCTGCAGGTGAGGTCTACCTGCACATACGTCAGCATGAGAACAGACGTCTTTGTAAGCCCCTGACTCTGGGGCGCTTTGCTACACAGCATCACGTGAGCAGTAGCCGTCTGGTCCATTGAGTCTAGAAGAGTTGGTTGTTGAGAAGCTGACGTGGAGGAGAGTGGTCAGGGACTGAGGACATACACAAATTGCAGAAGGAAGAAGATAAGAACTGAGCGTGTGTGTCTGGGCTTGTAGGTGCACTGCAGAGGGTTCAGGAGGTGAGTGGTGGGGACAGAGTTGGAGGGGACTGTAGTGAGTTTGAGGGAGGCCAGGGTTCATGGAGGAAAAATAGGGCCACAAGATAGCAGTGTTGCCCAACAGGTTATTGACTGGGGCTGATGCATTGACAGTCACAGGCAGACCTCACAGCAGGAGGCTGGCCAGAGGCAGGGGCCCTCAGAAGGGGGACATGCATCCTCGGGAATGGGTGAGAAAGGGGAGGGTTAGGCGCTCCTATGTGATAGCCTTCTGCGCGTGGTGGGGAGTCTTGCTGTCAGAGACCTTGAAGGCAGCGGTACCTTCCAAACCCCGAACCCGCTGCTGTTGAATCAATTCCAGTCGGCCACCAGACGACACAAAGTAGAACAACTCTCTCAGCTTCCAGGGCTGTCAGCTTTTTTTTTTTTTTAAACAAACAAACAAATTACCAGCAATTACTACAATCAGCTGTGGAAGCCGACCCTTAATGCGAATTTTCCCACCACCATTAGCTTCCCCTTTCCCACCTCTGGCCCCTGGTAACCACACTGCTCTCAAAGCATCTGCCTTTTCTTGTCTTTCTACGTAAGTGAGGTCCTACACTGTTCTACTCTGTGACTGGCTGTTCTGCTCAGCATCACGTCTTCCAGCTCCATCCGTACTGCAGCATGGATCACGACTTCCCGTCTCCTGCTGGCTGAGTGGCATTCCGCTGTGTGTATCACCACGTTTTTTGATCCAGTCATCTCCTGATGGGCATTTATGCTGTTCCCACCTCTTGGCTACTGGGAATAGTGCTGCCATGAACCCTGGGTAACACGTCCCTCTTGAGCTGCTGCCTCAGATGTTTTGGGTCCGCGCTCAGGAGTGGAATTGCTGGGTGATGTGGTAGTTGTGTGTTTGGTTTTCTGAGGCACTGCTACACTGTTTCCCACAAGGACCATTCTGCACTTCCACCAGCAATGGGTAAGGGTCCAGCTCCCCTACATGCTCACTAGCGTTTGTTATTAATTTTGAAAATCTTAGCCATCCTGTTGTTGTTGTCATGTGCTGTCAAGTCAGACCCGACTCATAGCGACCCCTCTGTGGGTTTCCGAGGCAGTATCACTATGGAAGTAGATTGCCGCATCTTCCTTCCAAGGAGTGGCTGAGGGTTTGAACTGCCAGCCTTCTGGTTAGCAGGCAAGTGCCTTAGTCACTATGCTACCAGAGCTCCCTTAGCCATCCTAGTGGGAGTGGAATGGTATCTCACTGTGGTTTTGATTTGCATCTTTGATGGTTAATGACACGGAGCATCTTTCATGTGTCTCGTGGCCAGTGTTCTCTTTAGTGAAATGTCTATTCAAGTCCTTTGCCCATTTTATGATTGGGTTATTTGTCTTTTTGTTGTTAACTTGTCAAATTTTGTGTATTTTTTGGTTATTAGATTCTTGTCAGATACGTGGTTTCCAAAGATATTCTCCCAGTCAGTAGCTTATCTTTTCACTTTGGGTAGTCTTTTGATAAACAAAGATTTTTAATTTTTATGAGGACCCATCTATTTATTTTGTCTTTTGCTGTTTGTGCTTCTGTTATATTAGATAATCCATTATTGAAAGCTAGGCCTGACAGCATTGCCCCTTCTAAGAATTTTAGTTTGCACATTTAGCTCCTTAATCCATTTGCATTTATTTTGTGTATGGTGTGAGGCATGGATCCTGTTTCATTTTCCTGCATGTGGAAATCCAGTTTTCCCAGCACCAGTTATTGAAGAGACTCTTCTTTCCCCATCAAATGGACTCAGCGTCTTTGTCAGTGATCAGTTGACCATACGTGTGTGGATTTATTTCCAGACTCAATTCTATTCCATTGGTCTCTCTGTCTATTGCTACATCAGTACTAGCCTGTTTTGATTACTGTAGCTGTACAGTATGTTTTAAAATCAGGAAGTGTGTAACCTCCTACTTTGTTCTTCTCTTTCAGCATTTTTTTTTAGCTGTTTGGGGCTTCTTGTCATTCCATAAAGTTGAGGATTGTTTTTTCTGTTTCTGTAAAGAAGGTGTTGGCATTTTGGTCAGGACTGTGTTGAATGTGTATGTAGCTTTGGGTAATACAGGCATCTTAACAAATTAAATCTTCCAATCCATGAACATGGGACATCTTTCCACTTACTAAGTCTTCTTTCATCTCTTTCAGCAGTGTTTTGTTGTTTTCATTGTATAAGTCCTTCATGTCCCTGGTTAGATTTATTCCTAGCTATTTTATTCTCTTAGATGCTATTGTAAATGGAACAATTTCCCTTTCAGATTTTTCATTGCTTGTGTTTAGAAACCCAACTGATTTTTGTTTTGTTTGTTTGTTGACCTTGTACCCTACAGCTTTGCTAAATTCCTCTATTAGCTCTAGTTTTCTTGTTGACTTTGGAATTTTCTATACGTAGGATCATCTCTTCCACATATAGAGATAATTTTACTTTTCCACTCTGGATACCTTTTATTTCTTTTTTCTTGTCTTATTTCTCTGGCTAGGACTGCTCATAAAATATTGAATAGAAGTGGTGAGAGCGGGCACCTTTGTTTTGTTCCCAAGGGGAAAGCTGTCAGTCTTTCTCAACTAAGTATAATGTTGGCTGTTGCCATTTTATATATGTCCAGAATCATATTCAGGAATTTCCCTTCTGGTCCAGTCTTCTTTAGGAATTTTCATTAGGAAAGGGTACTGGACTTCATCTCATGCTTTTTCTACATCCACAGAGATGAGCGTGTGGTTCTGGTCCTGTGTTGTATTGGTATGTGTCTTATGTTGATTGGCTTTCTGATGTTGAACCATCCCTGCCCTCCTGGAATAAATGCTATTTGATCATGGTGTATGAGTCTCTTAATATGTTGTTGGATTCTCTTCACTAATATTTTGTTGAGGATTTCTGCATCGATAGGAGAGACTGTTCTGTAGTTTTCTTTGTTGTGTGGTATATTTATTTCTTGGGTATCATGGTTATGTTTGTTTCATAGAAGGAATTAGTGTGTCTTCCTTTCTTCTCTATTTTCTGGAAGAGTTAAACAGTATTGGTGTCAATTCTTTCCCTAAATGTTTGGTAGAATTCCCCAGTGAAGCCATCTGGTCCAGGAGTTTTGTTGTTGTAGTTGGGAGGCTTTTAGTCACTGATCCATTCTCTTCACTTGTTGTGGGTCTGTTGAGACTTTGCATTTCCTCTTGAGTCAGTTTGGGTAAGTTATGTGCTTTTAAGAACTTGTCCATTTCATCCACGTTATCCAGTTCATTGCCATACAGTTGTTCACAACATTCTGTCCTAATCCTCGTTATTTCTGTCAGGTTGGTTGTAATGTCACCTCTTTCTTTTTTGTTTTGGTTATTTGCATCGTTTTTTTTGTCATTCTAGCTAAAGGTTTGTCAATTTTATTGATCTTTTCAAAGAACCAGTCTGGTGGTACTAATTCTATTGTTTTTCTGCTTTTGATTTTATTTATTTCTGCTCTAATCTTTATTGTTTCTTTTCTTCTGGTAGGTTTAGGCTTAGTTTGCTCTTCTCATTCCAGTTCCTGGAATTGTTGAATTAGGCTGTTGATTCGAGAACTTTCCTCTTCTTCTTTTTTTTTAATGTAGGCATTTATTGCTCTGTTTCCCTCTGAGCTCTGCCTTCATGGCATTCCATATGTTTTGGTATGTTGTGCTTTCATTTTCATTTGACTCTAAGAAATGTGTGATTTCTCTTTTGATTTTTTTTCCTTGTCCTCTTGGTAGTTAATAGTGTTTTGTTTAATTTCCATTTGTTTATATATTTTAGTTTTTTTTTTTTTCTTCTTTCTGTTAGTGATATCTAGCTTCACTCTGTTGTGGTCAGAGAAAATACTTTGTATGATTTTGAAATTTGTCAAGACTTGCTTGTGACTTAAAAAGTGCTCTGTCCTGGAGAATGGTCCATGTGCACTGGGGTGGAGCATACTGAGCTGTTTGGGGTGGAGTGCTCTGTCATGCCTGTCACGCCTATAGATGCTTCACAGTGTTGTCCAAGTCTTCTATGTCCCTGTTGATATTCTTTCTAGATGTTCTGTCCACTATTGAACGTGGACCATTGAAGTCTCCCGCTGTTACTGTAGTACTTTCTGTTCCTGCCTCTGTTCTATCATTGTTTGCTTTCTGTATTTAGGTGCCCCAGTGGTGGGTGCTTATATATTTATGATTAGTAAATGTTCTTGATTAGTTGACCCTTTTGTCACTATATAATGCCCATCTTTGTCTCTTCTGACAGGTTGTGTCTTCAGGTCTACTTTGTCTGATATTAAGATTGCTATCCCAGCTGCCTTTAGGTTATTATTTGCATGGAATATGTCTATATTTCTGTCCTTTCGCTTTCAACCTATTTGAGCCTTTGGATTTAAGATGTGTCTCTTGTAAATAGCATATAGTTGAATCGTGTTTGTTTTTCTTCTTAAATCCATTCTGTCATTCTCTGCCTTTTGATTGGAGCATTCAGCATTTAGTCCATTTGCATTCAATGTAATTAGTGATAAGGAGTTTGGTGTTTTTGCCTGCACTACTTTCTGCAGACTCTTAGGTGGGCAGAGACTTTGGTCTTTGCTTACCATTTCCTCTGTTTGTGATAGTTCCTTTTCCCTCCCTGGTTTAATTGGGATTAGACAATTCCAGATGTCATCTTTCAACGTTCAATCTCTCCCTAACACACTAGAGACCACACTTGTGGTCAGTCTGTCCACCAGCAGGTACCACCACTCAGGCAAGAAATCATGTACTAATCAAGCTGTCCAGCAGGGGGTGCAGTCCCTCCCTGCCCCCGCCCCCGGTCATTCAAACTCACTGCCGTCGAGTCAGATCTGACTCATGGCGACCCCTCCTTGGATTTCCGAGGCAGTATCACTACAGAAGTAGATTGCCCAACCTTCCTTCCAAGGAGTGGCTGGTGGGTTTGAACTACCAGCCTTCT
>NW_006921605.1:3322437-3335622 GCF_000298275.1 Orycteropus afer afer
AGGTGGAACAATGTTTTGTATAGTATGTTATGCCAATTGAGCTTGATGTCCCCTGCGACCATGGTCCCAAGCCTGCAGGATCAACTATTCGGTCCCTCTGGGTTGCTTGCAAGCTTTTAAGATCCCAGTCACTAGTCACCAAAGTAGGATGTGGAACAATGTTTTTGTGTAGTATGTTATGCCAATTGATATTGATGTCCCTTGCAACCATGGTCCCGGGCCCACGGGTCCAGCTACTTGCTCTCTCTAGGTAGCTGGCTGTGGCCAAGAAATGACTATAATCTTGTCCCTTGTCAGCTCTATTATATACCTGGGAATTATTACAGAACATACAAATACACTTGTAGAAGCATTGTCTGCCAACCCTATACATGGTCATGGGCACACTCCTCCCTGCATAGACATACCTAATGGTCCAGCCTGTCCACCCATCTATCCACCCGTATATCGGTGTTTGGTGGGGGCTGTGTTTATCCGAGCTGGCGTTCAGGGGAAGCGCAGACAGACTTTCAGGAGGAGGGCCTGGGGCTCCTCAGAAGGACCTCCAAGAGAGACATGTCTTGCTGGTTTCAGACCCCAGTGCCCCTGTGGTGGTTGGGGGAACAGTCTCCACTTGGATGACTCACTTCCTGGCTCTGCTGTAGGGACCCCTGTGCAGGGGTTTGTGACAGTCCAGCAGCCGACAGTTCCTGGTTGGAGGAGGAGCAGTCACACTCTGGGGTGGACACCAGGGAGGTCTGCCTGTTGCTTTCACAGCCTGCCCTGTTGTATGTTGTCTGTGTGCATAGGCTCCTCTCAAGACCCCCGCTTCCCAGCACTGCAGCCGCACTCAACAGTCCTCAGAACTGACTAGAAGAGGAAGCTGACAGACCCAAACTGATCCCAGCAAGGTGTGTCCTGTTGGTTTTGGAGGCCTGAGCTGTGGGGTACACAGGGCAGATTCCATGTCTTTCTCCCATGGAACGGCTGGTGGGTTCAAACCACTAACCTTTAGGTTAGCTGCTCAGTGCTTAACCACTGTACCACCAAGGCGTCTGGGCAGTGCCTCAGGAGCCTTCTAACTACAGGGTTCCATCTCATCCAGGACCAGCAGATGTCGGGCACGGCCTCACGAGGTGTGTGAAGCAGATGGGCTCTAAGTGGCGGACCATCTACTAGTCTGGCTATTTTTAAAACAATTGGATGTTTACAAATTTGAGTTTGTCATCGGTGGGCTTTTGGCGTCTCTCCTTACCAGTCCTTGAGGCCTGGAGCTCTTGGCGGCCACAGGAGCACTTTGCCAGAACAGTGTATCAGTTGAATGAGGGCAGGAGGAACTCATGCCTGTTGGTCTTGGCCAGTGAACCCTCAGTGGGCAGGGCAAGAGTGGGCAGTACATTTGGGTCATGGTCTGGCAAGTCTCAGGTCAGGGCTGGTTAAGGGTTAGAGGCAGGAGGGAGGCGGACCCCCTGTAGTAACAGCATTGATCAAAGGAGGGAAAGGCTGCAAGTGTGAAAACAAGAATCATATGAAGCCAAGAGTAGAGATTATTGAAGTTTATTTGATATGCAATTGGCAAATCAGAGTAACAGTTGAATTAGAGAGTCAACATGTTCTAAGGATGGAGAACCTTGAAATAGTCCTATACTCCATCTTATCAAACATGTTCTGAGGATGGGGAACATTGAAACAGTCCCATCCACCATGTTATCGGCATTGCCATGGAAAAATGGCCAGAACAGAACCGATAAACAATTTGTGGTCAGGAAGGATTTTCCTAGGATTGTCTTGAAGAACAATTAAAATAATTACTGATTTACCCTAAACATACCTTCTGCCTGACCTTTGGAGTCTGTTTCCAGAAACTGACTAAAGTCTTCAAGAGAGCACGAGACCTAAGCCCAAAGGCCTTACTCGCCTGTCCAGACCACTGACTCACACATGACTTTTGGAAGATAGTTTCTTCAAGGTTCAAGGTTCAAAAGGACCTTCGAAGGGCAGATGGCCTGGGTGAATCACCTCGACTCTTTGGACCCCCAAAATCTGGACTCCAGGAGAACTGAACTGGTTGTCAGGACGATGTAGCCCTTTGACTCACGATCCAACTTGAGCACCATGAATTCAAGGAAGATGACAAAAAGCACGGGACAAACTTTCCAGATACGAGCAGCACTCCTCCCCTGCGGCGTGCTAATTAGGGCTGCGCAGCCCAAGTAGGACCTTGTTCCTGAACTTGTGGTCTGCGTCCGACAGCTTCCCTAAGCTCCCTCCCGTCTGCTGGGATGGTAGGCTGCCCAGCCTTCTGCCGCCCGGAAGCCCATAAGCTCCTCTTTTTTGAGGGTATTTCTTTGCTGTTCGGTGTCCTGGGCGTGTGGGGTCTGATGTGTGCGTGGCTAAGGCGCGAGGAGCCGGCATGGCAACATGCAATCTACATGAATGGCTGGCTAAGGGGGCTGTGACAAACTGGAAGAATGAGGGCTGTTCAAAGCTCCTGCTACCTACAAGGGCAAGCCTGTTTAGAGGAAGAAAGATGCAATTCATTTCAGTTCTATCAATTTAAGTAATTATCTGTGAGATTAACTGCACTCAAAGCAAAACAAAACAAGAAATCAATGCAGCCCGCACCAACTGCTTTCGGTGATAATTTTTTTTTTTTTTTTTTTTTTCAGCACTAAACTTGCAATTATCAAAGGGCCTTTGGAAGCTTTCGGGCAGTTGAAGTCATCAGTTCTCATTTGCGCAGAGTGTTGCCCCACAGAAGTGCCCAGACGGAGCTGGGGATGTCGGCAGAGCTCAGGTGAGGGGACAATGGTTGCCAGACTCCTTTGGCCGTTCTCTGCTTTTCAAGGCCACTGGGTGGGAGGATGGGGTGCAAGGGGGGTCCTAGCTGTTGCCCCCGCCCCCAGATCTAAGTCATCTGCTGATGGCACCCACCAATTCTGCCAACTCACAGCGACCCTCTCTCGGAGAACTGCTTGTCAGGGGACCGGGCCCTTGGGAATGGAACTGGCTCCAGTGGGATGAGCCCTGAGTGTTCCCATGGGCTGGGCTGGCCCCTGCTGGTCCTGCTAAGGCCGTGACGTTGCTCGATGTTCTCTTACCAAGCAGTGGTCGCTTCCTCCCTCTCCTGGGTGCATCACCCTCAGGAACCCCACTGGGCAGGGATCCCCGGCTTCCGGGCGGCCCATCTAAGATGCTGGCAGGGCGCTCTCGATGGTCAGTGACTGTGGGCGCCCCGAGCTTCCCCAGGTGATGGGCAGGTGGATTCTTAAGGAGAAGGATGGTGGCAACGGCCCTGCCATTCTCCAGTGGTCCCAAAGCACATTGCCACTGGAGGCCCTGGTGGAGCATGTGGTTGTCCGGAAGGTTGGGGGTTCAAATCCACTCAGAGGGGCCTCGGAAGAAAGGCTGGTGATGTAGTTCTAAAAAATCAGCCCCCGAGGGCCCTATGGAATGCGGCTCTGCTCTCATACATGTGGGGGCGCCATGAATTAGAGTCGACGCCTTGACAGCTGTTTAACGTTACCATCAGTAGGGGGCTCTGCAGACATCTGTCCTTCACGACACGATCCCGTCACCTGTCCTCTGCTTGGTTTGTGCTGGTTCTTCTCCCTCCGAGGACTCAGCACCACGTAGGTTTGCTTTATTTTCTCCCACCCAAGCACCGTTTAGGAGCTCTGGTGGTATAGTGGTTAAGGCAGTTGGCTGATAACCAAAAGGTCGGCGGTTCAAACCCACCAACCACTTCATGGAAGAAAAGTGAGGCAGTCTGCTTCTGTTAAGATTTACAGCCTTGGAAACCCAATGGAGGTGACTATGAGTCAGAAGTGACTTGATGGCTGTGAGTTTGTTCTTTTGGTAAAAATGTTGAAGTCAAACTCATTTGAATAGGCACGGTCCAGTAGGATGGGTTTAAGTTTGATACACAGGTGGATTTTTTTTTTTTTAATTGAGGTGAAAGTCAGATAACATGAAATTAACCATTCCAATGTGTACAACTCAGTGGCATTTAGCACTTTAGGATGTGTGGCCCTCCATCTCTGTTCCAAGACATTTTCATGCCCCAAGGAGACCCCACGCCCAGTAAGCAGTCACTGTCATCCTTCTTCCCAAGGCCTGACAACCGATGACCTGCTGTCTTTCCCTTGGACCTCCCTGTTCCGGACATGGCATGTGGACGATGCCATACAACCTGTGGCCTTTTGTGCCTGGCTTTTCTCATGCGGGATCCTGTCCTCAAGGTCCAGCCAAGTCCTAGTGTGTGTCAGAGCTCTGTTTCTTCTCAGACTTCAGGTCGGACAACACTGAATTGCACGGATACGTCACGTTGTGTTTATCCATCACTGATCAACAGCTGGTGGATTGCCCCTTTTGGCTGCTGTGATGGGCTACTGGGGTCACTGGTATACAAGTGTTTGCTTGAGTCCCAGCTTTTGCATAGATTTAGTTTTATGCCTTTAAAGTGGATGTTTATGCCTTTCAAGTGGTCAGGAGCTCTGGTGGCATAGTGCCTAAGGCATTTGACTGCTAACCAGAAGGCTAGGGGTTCAAACCCACCAGCTACTCGTTGGAAGGAAGGTTGGGTGATCTACTTCCATAATGACCCCACCTGGGAAACCCAAGGAGGGCTCACAATATGCCTGGTGTGATGGTTGATTTCATGTGTCCACTTGGCTAGGCTGTGGTGCCCGGTTGTTTGGTCAAACACTAGTCTGGTTGTTACAGAAGTAGTTACAGTGATTATGTCAGCTGCCCTCAAATAAAGCAGATTCCCCTCCACGATGTGGGGGGTCTCAGTCAATAACTGACTGTCTTAAGAGCGAAAAGGGAGCTTTCCCTCAGGTGTGCTCTTCCTCCAGGTGGTAAGCAGACATTTTGCAAGAACTCCTCCGTCCCCTGACCAATGGATTTGGGGACACAAAACTGTAGGCATCTCCAGCCTGCTGCCTGACCTGTGGATTTTGGACTTGCCAGTCTCCCACAGTCACATGAGCTATTCCTTGAAGGAAGTCAGTATCTCCCTCCCTCCCTCCCTCCCTATGTAGTTATCTATCAGTCTATCATCTACCTACCTACCCACTTACTATCCAGTTCGCTGTCTGTCTACCCATGTATCTATCAATCTGTCTGTCTATCTGTTTGCCTGCCTGCCTACCTACCTATCTATGTATCTGTCTATCTGTTTACCTATGTATCTATCTATCTGTCTGTCTGTCTATCTGGGTACCTACGTACCTGTCTGTCTGTCTCTCTGGGTACCTACGTATCTATCTGTCTGTCTATCTGTGTACCCATGTACCTATCTGTCTGTCTATCTGTCTACTAATGTATCTGTCTGTCTATCTGTGTATCTGTCCGTCTACCTATGTACCTATCTATCTGTCAGTCTACCTATGTACTTATCTATCTCTCTGTCTGTCTGTCTATCTATCTATCTGTCCACCTATGTATCTATCCATCCATCCATCTTATGATTCTGTTTCTCTAGAGAACTCTTACCTGGTCTTACCTGGCTGGTTACAAAGCCACAATTGGGAATTAGTGATTCTGAGAATGCATCACCAGCCCTTCGGAAGGTGACAGCACAGAGTGTTGCTTTGAGAACAAGGTGTCCCTGCTTAGAGTGTCCCTGCAGAGGTGACCAGGCCCCATCACCTGCTCCAGCAAGGGCCACATGTCTTGCTGGCTGCTGCCCCGATGTCCAACATGGCCACCGAGTCCACTCGCACAGGGCATCGTGGACTCACCTGGGGAGTTACGGCCAGTGCCACAAACTCTGCCTCCTCATCTATGAAATAGGAAAGCTGGCACCAGCTGTGGGGACAGAGGTACCTGCGTCAAGGCTGAAGTGTAGTGGCACACTGGTGTGGTTAGCCTTGTAGCCACTGCAGGTGCTAATGAGCCAAGGGCAGCATGTCTTTAACCTCCATAAACACCATTGCCTTTTTCTGCAGGCTGTGACTTTAGACTCTGCTTATCCTGGGCAGGCATCCTACAGATGGGCACTGCCAGTCTTCCAGGCACTGGATTGAAGAGCATGCAGACTAGAGCCAAACTCACCATTCCTGGAAGGACAACACCAAGTTCAGGTCCCAGTGCCAGAGGCTAAGAAATATCACCTTTCTGTGCAATATTCCAAGACTGGACTGTTCCCTGGACTCAGGGAACAGATGAATCCGATCCCAGCAAGAAGAACAAGGTCACTGGGAGAAGAAGGGACCGGGGCTTGCTGCTAAGCTCCTTGGCTAGACATCAAATGTGGGCAGAGTCTTGGCGTTCTGAAGGAAGCTCACTTGCCTTCAAAACAAGCCATTTCTCTCCGGAGGAAAGTTCACTTGTGGTCGACGGTCACAGAGCACTTCAGTTCCTTGGAGCCAGGTGCTGTGCAAATAGAATGTTCTGTTTTATTGCTGTTGCTGCAAGTCCCACCTTTGGGGGGTTTTGACCAGCTAAAGCCCACGTGGGGCAGCCTGAGGTCAGTGCTGAGTGCATCATAACCACGGGTGTCTAAGCATGTGTACACACAAGTGTGTATCTGTGCATTTGTGTGTTGTTGGGTGCTGATGTTTGCAACTCATGGTGATCCCACGAGACAGGGTAGAACTGCCCATGGGTTTCCAAGGCTGTAACCTTTATGGAATCAGAGAGCCACACCTTTCTCCTTCCGAGTGGCTGGTGGGTTTGCTCTGCAGCCAGGCGCTTGCCCACTTCCCAGCAGGGTTCCTTACCACTGGGGGCTGCTTTGTAGGAAAGTGTGACTGTGTCAGACAGGGACCCTCTCTCCCCATGGCCAACAGGTTTCAGGCCAGGCTGCAGGATAATGGTGTGTGTGTGAATGTGAGTGTGGGTGTGTGTGTGCATACAAACACTTGTGTGTGAGTGAGTCTGTGGCTGTATGAGCATGTGTGAACATGTGTGTGGGTATGTGTGCACACATGTGTACTGTGAGTCTATGAGTGTATGTGTGCATGTGCACACATGTGAGTTTGTGAGTATGTCAACATGTGTACATGCATGAGTGTGGGCATGTGTGTGAGTGTGAAACTTGTGTAGGGAGTGTGTGTGAGCATGTGTGTAGGTATGTATGCACACATGTGTACTGTGAGTCTGAGTATATGTGTGCATATGCACATACATGTGACTTTGTGAGTGTCAGCATGTGCACATGCATGTCTGTGTGTGAGTCTTGTGTAGCATGAGCATGTGTATGAGTGCACATGTGTGTATGTGAGTGTGAGCCTATGAATGTGTGTGCCAGTATGTGCACATGCGTATGTGCCCATGTATGTGTGGGTGTGAAGATGTGAGTCCTGTGTGGAGTGAGTGTGTGTGAGTGTGAGTGTGTGCGAGTGTGTGTTCAAGTGTGTGCGCGCGTGCATTAGTGTGTCTCGGTTCTCGAGTGCTGCTGTAACAGGAACACCACAAGCGGATGGCTGTAATAAACCTGTTTCCTCCTGCTCAGGAGGCTTGGAGTGAGAATTCAGGGCGCTGGCTCCAGGGCGGGCTTCTCTCTCTGTCAGCTTTGCGGGGGGCCCTTGTCTCCTCAGCCCCTGTCTCCTGGCTCTCTCGAGATCTCCCTGTGGCTGGGCCTGGCTCTTCCCCAGTGCTGCTCACTCGCTCGCTCACTTGTTTAATCTCGTGTCTCAAAAGAGAGTCACTCAAGACACGCCCCACACTAACCCTGTCTCATTAGTGAAAACGACAACCCGCTCCCAGATGGGCCTCTGACCACAGGCACAGAGCCTGGGACTGACAGCACAGGATTTTGGGGCACACAATTCAGTCCATAAGTGTGAGTGTGTGTGAGTGTGTGAGAGTGTGCACACACTCATGCACACACCTCTGGGCATGTCCCGGCCTGCGGCGGTGACTGCAGAGCCCGGCTTTGTGGGTCTGGGCTGGTTGGGTGACAAGTGGGTTGGGGCTGGCAGTGCCCGTTTGCGACCATGCCACTCTCATTCTATCCTTGTTTTGTTGATTTGTGTCGCTGGAACCTCCCAGGGATTTTCAATTTGCAGAGATGACTGGACACATGAAAGCCCGCGGCTGGAGGCGGGGCACCCACTGTGACCTGCACCCCCAAGGGACCACCTCTTTGGGGCGTGTAAACCCAGCTGAGAGCAGCCTTTCTCCCCACGAGGAGATTAAGGTCCCGAAATATGTGCTGGCAAAAGGGGAAGCTGCTGCTTTATCCTTAAAATGAAAGCCACAGGGGCACTGCTTCCGGCTAGTGCTGCAGGGAACATGGTGGTGGTGGTGGTGGTGGTGAGCATGTGCAGGGCGAGGAGGGTTCAGGGCATGGCCCGGCCACCTTGGGGTGGGAGGACGCCACCTCCCAGTGCCCTAACCCCATCCATCTCCCCGCCTGCGTCTGTGGAGATGAGCGCAGCTCTCGACCTACCTGCAGCCCTGGAGCTCTGAGAGGCCAGCAGGTGGGAGGCTCCCCACCTCCACCCCCCAGCTGCAGCCTGCCAGCCAACCGGAAAATGCACCCCACCGGCCAGGGCCCTGCTGCACTGACACAGGGTGACAATCATGGGTCCGCGTGGCACCATTGCAGGGACAAGCTGGACCAGAAACAATTCACGTGGGCAGGGACCTTGCTGAAGTCTGGACTCTGGTACTGGGACCACTGCGGCCGCGTTCCCCAGCCGCCCTGGATAAGCAGGTCCCGAGGGGAGGCTGGGGGGTGAATTTGCTCAGGGAACCAGCAGACCGGCAACCTGGCTGGACCACCCCCTGCACTGGAGGGCTCTTTGCAGTTGGGTTTTGACCTCCCATCCTCTCCTCCCTGGACCGCACTCACCACCGGGCTGGTTACTGCTCTGAGCATGTTAGGCTGTTAGGGACCCAGTGGGTTTCCCCATGCCTGGAACGAATGTGTGGGTTTCAGGCAGGGCCCTACACAACAGCCCAGACCCTGTTACGTTGTCACTGTCTGTCTGGGCTCTCCACGCTGCACTGCCCTGGCCCGAGAACTCTGTTTGAAACCCTGCACATCTTTCAGATTCCCATTTAAAGGCCACCTCTTCCAGGAAGCCTTCCCCGCTCCTCTAGCTGGAAGGGACTCCTCCCTCCCCAAGTTCCTGGGATGGCCTGCTGTTTCCCAGCCTTCCTCAGAGTAGGAGCCTTCATTTGGGCACCCCCACATGCCCCAGGCCTGTTCTGGCTGCCGGGCAGCAGGTCACAATGATCAAATCAAAGGAGGCCTAAGGGGATGGCCTGGCTCCCAGGGAGGCCGGTCACTGCCATGCCTGCAGCCTCAGCTCTGATAGGCCTGCATCGATCAGCCTGAGCCCCCAGCCTTCCAGATTTGTCCTTCCCGCTGCTGTTGCCCACCTCACACTTCCGGCCCCAAGATCTAGCCACCTGATCTCCTCCCCTAGATGTCCCCTCCGGCTGGGAAGAGGCTGCAGCCACAGCCAGGACCCTGCTCCGTGAGCACAGGTAGGCCACGTGCTGTCTGACCTGCCTGTCTGTAGGGAGCTTGCCTAGGACAGGGGGGAGAGGTGGGAGGAGAGTGTCCCTGGGGCTGGGGGAATGCTGGACCATCCTCTTCAGGCAGCGCCAGAGCCAAAACAACCTGGGGGCGTGGAGGGTTAGCGGCTGGGAAAACGGGCCTGGTGCCATTTGCCAAGTCAGCGGGAGGAGGACCTGGGCCCCGGGAAGGCGTGGGAGGCAGACTGCTGCTGCGGGCGGGGCGAGTGCGCAGAGCACGGTGTGCGGTGGGCCCAGCCCTCGGCCTGTGGGCTACAAGGGGGCTAGTGACGTCGTGCTGCCCCAGGATGATGGCCGCTTCTCCTGCTCTCTAAACAGGAGCCGGTGATGCGGCCAGCAGGCTGTGCCGGCCCCGTCTGGGGCTTCTATCCAAGAGGAAGATGGATTGGAAAGGTGCCCCCAGTTCTCTGTTCTGGTGACAGGAGATGATTTACAGTAATGCCACTGTGCTGGCACTTTGGCGCTGAGCCTCAACTCTGACCCGATCACTCGTTTTCTCCTTAGGGACATCCAGGCAGGCGTTTGTTGACGCCAACTCCTTGAACGGCTGACACTTTCCCTCTCGTGGGGACCCATGCTCCCCTGGAAGGACCACCGTCCCTCCACCACCTTCCTGCCTCCAGCCCCGACCCCCGCGAGTCGGGTACTCATTGCTACAAAGTCGATCTAGGTCAGAGGGGCATCTGTTCACCTTCCTCTCGTGGTGGTCCTAGCACCCAGCACACACTGCATGTCCTCGGGAGCCTGCCCCTCCGGCTGTCCCCCGGGGGCCAGGCTCACGTGAGCGTCCCTTTGTCCCCGCCTGCACCTCTGTTCACGCTGCCAGCAGTGCCCACTCCCCTCTCGGAGCCTGGCCCACCTGCACGTGTCTTTATGAGGGCCCCCTGGTCCCGGAGGCATTTCCGGAGCCTCTGCTCTGGCTGAGTGTGCAGCGCTCCATTTTACCCCGGCCCCCTGCGTGGCTGTCTCCCTCGTAGCCCCCAGGTGGCAAGGCTGCGTCCTCGCCCTCAGTGTGCTGCCCGCTGCTGGTGCGGGCCAGCCAGCCTTGAGCACAGTGTGCGGAGCCGACCGGCGAGGCAGGCTGACCCTCTGTTGCGAGAGTGCTTGGCTCCGTTCTGAATTCTCCCTCTGTCCTGCCCTCTCGGCACTGTGTCCGTTTAACCAGTTCGGAGGCTGCCCTGGGCTGCAGCAGACAGTCCCCGGACCTGCTGATGCAGGTTCTCATCCACACAGTGTCCAGCACAGACGCCCTGCCCAGGGATCCTGCTCCCAGGAGGAATTCAGGGCCCGCTTCTCTGAGACACTTCCCTCTTCACCACGGTGTCTCCAAGGTCCCCATGGAAGGGACGAGAATGTGGGGTTGGTCAGTGGGGACGTAGTCACCTCCGTGAGGCGAGACCACACCTCTTCTAGCCCCTGCCTTTGGCTCAGACTGGCTGTTGGCCTCCTTGACGTGACGGGTGGTGGTCGTCTGAAGGGCCCTTCCTTCCCAGACATGGCTCCAGGGCAGGGTGCCTGGCCTTCAGTTGTGGCTCACGGACTGCCCAGGGCTCCGGGGTCAGCTGTGTGGCCTGCGGCATGTGACCCAACAGCTGCGTCTTACGCTCTGGACATGTAAAATGGGGACCAGGGAGCCCACTGTGGGGGTGCGGTGGGGCTGTGAGTAAAGGGCCTTGATGCAGGTTCTCTGCACCCGTCTTGGCTGTCGGTGTGTTGTCCTGTGGGGGCTGGGTGTCTCTGGGAAGCTGGAAGCCCTGCCACTGGAATTTCAGATGCCAGCAGGTCGCCCACGGTGGGACTGCAGAGAAGCCTCCAGATTCAGGCCGGGCGGAAAGGCCTGGTGAGCGTCAGAGAACCCCGTGGGTCACAAAGCCTATTGTCCGACGAGTTGCTGGACTCTGGGCCCCCGACTCAACGGCACCGAATGATACTGCCTCGGAAGCCAAGGAGGGGTCACTATGAGTTGGGTCTTAGCAACAACAATGACAACAGGAACAGGTTGAGGCACTCAGAAGACATGGTGGCCACAGCCATGGACTGGAGTGGACCAATGGTGCTGAGGACGGCGAGGACTGGCCGTGTGCCGTTGTGTTGTGCACCGGGTCGCCGTGCGTCGGAGCCAACTCGATGGTGACTAGCAACAGGGAGAGGGGACGTCCGCTGACCAGCAGCAATGACTGCCCGGGCCCCTGTCCCTCGTCACAGGAACACCTCATTTGACTGCTATTTCTAAAGTCTGAGTTGGAGGCTGGCACGTTCACCTGTGCCACCGACTGGAGGTGACCGGGTGTTTGCCTCGGGAGGCGGTGGTTCCCTGAGGGACGCAGCTGTCAAGTTGGCCCCGATACATGTCAAGCCTGTGCACGAGGAAACGAGACACTGTGTCATGGCTGCTTGGGATTCGCTGCTTTTCAGAAGATGGCCAGGCCCTTCTTCCCAGTCCGTCTCAGTCTGGAGGATCCCCTACAACCCGTTCAGATGATAACGCCCCGCAGGGTGGGGGCGTGTGGGAGGTGCCTTGACCAGGAATCGAACCTGGGCCTCCTGCATGGAAGGTGAGGACTCTTACCACCGAGCCCCTCTGTCCTGCAGGTCAGGCAGGTGAAGTCTCCAGACGCCTGTGCAGGGCACCTCATCAGAGCTAGAAGGGCCCCGTTCACAGGGGAGGAGAGAGGCCCGAGGACTTGCCTGAATCCTGGCAAAGTCGGGGCTGGTCCCCTGGTTTCCTGACTTCCAGACCCTTCTCTCTGCTCTGTTCCCAGCCTCCTCCCCAGCAAAGAGGCTGCATCCCACCTGCCCTGGCCAAGCCCTGGCAAACCATAAATGTGCACTTAGTATATGTTCCACGTGCTGCTTTGGCAAAAGCTGTTGGACAATGACAAGTGAAAGAGAGAAAAGGGGGCTATAAAAAGGACATTTGGCTGCTAACCAGAGGGTCAGCAGTTCAAACCCACCAGCTCCTCAGAAGGAAGATGCAACAATCTACTGCGAAGATTTATAGCTATGAGTCGGAATGGACTCACTGGCAGTCGGTTTGCTTTTTGGTTTATAGCCATTCTCACAGCGTCTGTGGAGCTGTAACCAGCCCTGCTTATCCTCGCTGACAGACAGAGGGAGGCTGGATTCGAGGGTTTGCACAGGGTCCTGTCTAACTGATTTTTTTTTTTTTAATCTTAAGACTCAAACCACTAAACTGGCATCCTAGATCAAAAAGTGTGAGCATTCCCAATGGTTTCTGAGCCTTTCCCAGGCTTCTCCTACCCCAGGGTGTTTCTGGGAGCATTGGAGACCCCAAAAAGTCAACTCGGAGGCTTTGCAAGGTTAGCAACAGGCCCACTGTGTGGACCTGTTTTCCTCCAAGTTGTTGCTACCCCACGCACAACAGAATGAGAGATACTGCCAGGTCCTGCCCCATTCTCACAATCGCTGCTAAGTCTGAGCGCATCCCTGCAGCCACTGTGGCAGTCCGTCTCTCGTCGCTCGCTGACCCTCTGCCTTACCAAGCCTGATGTCCTTCTCTGAGGACTGGTCCCTTCTGACACGTGACCAAAGGACGTGAGGGGGGGGTCTTGTCATCCTTGCTTCCAAGGACCACTGCAGCTGTACTTTTCCTTCCTCTGTAGTCAGGCTCTTTCTCCCGACCCAAAGCAGCTCTGGATTTCAGATTTTACACCTCTGAGCCCTGATGGTGCAGTGCTTAAGTGCTTG
>NW_006921605.1:3336177-3339993 GCF_000298275.1 Orycteropus afer afer
GCCAGCCTTCTGGTTAGCAGTCAAGTGCCTTAGGCACTACGCCACCAGAGCTGCCATGTTTGCTGTAAGGGTCCGTGTTGAAGGGAATCTTGTATTGTTCTATGTAAATCGAAACCTACAAAGGATGAATTGGGGATGATTAATAAGTATCACCGGCTCATTCCTTCCTCCCCTGAGATTTACTGTGTAGCTCACTTCAAATCAGAGTCCTTTGTGCAATTTAGTGTGGATTGTGTCTATTTACAGCAACTTTCTTTCTAGTTGGGGTGGGGCTGGAGGCATTCTTTATTGAGAGCAGGTTACTGATGACTGGCGTATGCTTTTCAGAACAAAACTGAAGCTGTATCAACGTTTCGGGAGGTGGGGAAGAATGAGGAAAGGGTGCGACGGGGCCTTAGGTGTTTGCAAAATCTTTCCTGGGGAAATAACCTGCGACGTTGACATCTCAGTTGTTCTTGGTGAGGTTGGACCCCGCATCAAAGGATTTGGGAGGAGAACAACCTCGGCCCAAGACTTCATTGTGGAGACAGAAATGAATTTCTCTGTAAGTGGGAAGAGGCTCCTGAGCTGCATTAAGAGGCTGAAATCTGATGAAAAGGCGAATAAACTCAATCTTCCTTGTATCATTCACCTGGGACTTCATCAGACTCAAACCGATTAGAAAAATTCCCATTGAAAGCACCATCTATAATGGACCAAAATAATAGGAAACATTTGGCCTAGAGGGACGTAGAAATCGCATTTTCACCTGAGCCCGAGTTCGTCACCTCTCCCTCTTCTTTACTGTTTCCCTCCCCAAGACTAATCATTAGACTAATTAGCGGTCAATCAATGTTTAATTAAAACCTAGCTATTAATTACAGGAAGGGCCATGGCAGCTTGGGAGTAAACGTGGCTGCAGGAGGAATCCGGTTCCTTAAGCTTGGCCTTGACCCAAGCAGAAAGCTTTCTGTCTTGCCTTCACCTCTCCTCCTCTGCTCTGCGGCTTGGGAGGGCCTGGAGCTCTGAAGACAGGAGACAGTGGAGGTGCGAGTGGGGAGCGTGGTGATGGCTCTGTCCCCTCTGCTTCAGGTCTGCTACCCAGCTCCACAGAGGCTTCCCCGTGGTTCCCAATCGCTCTCACCCCCCAGTTTCCTTCCACGTTTCCTCGGAAAAGCCTTTATTGGGTAGCTACACACTTGCATTTAGCCTAGAATCCCAATTTCCTGTGGCTTGCATTGGCCTCAACCCTGGCTGCATGCTAGTATCACCCAGAGAAGTTAAAAGAAGATAATTCTGATACAGGATCTGCAAATGGACCAATGACCAGGGCAGAGAGCCAGAAATAGACCCCGCAAAATGGACGCTTGGTACCTGACAAAGCTGGCACCATGAGGGAGGGAGAGTGGATGGTCTTTGCAATAAACAGCACTAAGTCAGCTGGATAGTCATGTGAGAAAAAAAGCATGAAGCCTGACCCCTACCTCACACCGTCCATAAACATCAGTTTTACCTACTAGAAGACTGAACACAGATATTCCTCTATGTTATCTTCTAGTAGGCTTTGTAATCCTAAAGGAAAAGAGTGACAGAACTACATTAAAATTGAGGCTTTCTGTTTATCAAAAGACTAGAGCAAATCAGGAGGAGACATTTGCAATGGATACCACCAAAAAAAAAAAAAAAGATCATAGACAACTGGGAAGGAGACTTGATCAAGTACTTTACAAAGAGCTTCCTCTACTAGTCCTCAGGGAGATGCAAACTGAGATACCACTATGTACTTACCAGAATGGTTACAATGAGCAGGTGGGCAATCACAGGGGCTGGTAAAGATCTAGAACAACTGGAACATCTTACATTGCTGTAGGAGTGTCAATTGAAACAAGCACCTTAGAAGTGCTGCCAAGGGCACCCTGCTCTCTGAGGGGGTGTGACACAGAGACAGAGGGGATTGCAGGGTAGGAAGCACTAATAAGAAGGAGGGGAGATGCCTCGGAGCAATAGGACCAGGACAGGGACTGTGGGGCACTGCCCCATGCTGCTGTACTAGATTGGTCACGAGGAGCCAACCGGCTGTTTAGGGCCTCATGTGTGTCTGAGCATCAGAACCACTTTTCTGGGCTGACCCTCTCCAGCCTCCCGAAGGAGCTACAGAGTAAGAGGGTAGCAGAGAGCTGTTGGCCAAGCAGATGGGAAAAATTATCCAGGAGTGTGGTGTGTGATAGAGGAGAGAGAGGGAGAGAGAGAGAGAGAGGGAGAGAGAGGGAGAGAGACAGAGAGAGAGAGGGAGAGGGAGAGAGACAGGGAGAGAGAGGGAGAGAGAGACAGAGAGGGAGGGAGAGAGACAGGGAAAGAGGGAGAGAGAGAGAGAGGGAGAGAGAGACAGGGAGAGAGAGAGGGAGGGAGGGAGAGAGACAGGGAGAGGGAGAGAGAGACGGAGAGAGAGAGGGAGAGAGAGAGGGAGAGAGTGGGAGAGAGAGAAGAGGGGAGGGGAGGGGAGGACGAAGACAGAGAAGACATGGAGAGAGGGAGGAGGGAAGGAGGGGGAGAGAGGTGCAGAGACACACAGAGAGGGAGACAGAGACAGAGAAGGTGTGTGTACACACATGGACGTGTGCGCACACACAGAGGTGAGCCGTTGTGCATGTGTAAATGAGGAGGTGGACAACACGTGATGTCATCAGTCCCCTTCTCGGTCTTCCTCCACCTGATGTCTTTTATGAGCACTGAGTCCTCCCCCTTTTACAGTAGCACAATCTTGACTTTAAACCCCATGTAATGTTGACTCTTCCCCTGTGTTGCTTGTGTTGGGGCCATAGAACCACAGGGTCTTGGCTGTCCCTTTACCAAAGGGCAGGCTCTCAGCCTCGTCTCTCCCTCTGCCATGGGAAGGCTGGCCCATCTGTTGTCTTGGAGGACTCTGTCCAGAAGACCCTGTCTGTGCCCCAAGAGGCATTCTCCTCAATACCGCTCTGATGCACCTACCCAAGGGTGATTGAGACTAACTGCTGACATACACATGGACACTCATGACCACCTTCTGTGTCCTTCCTGAGACTTAGAGCTGATTGAGTGCCCCAGGGCAGAGTCAAGTCTGACGCACAACACGCCCCGCTCCACACTTAGGAACACTCTGGAATCCAGGCTCAGAGTATGAGGTGTGTGGCTGTAAGGTTGGTAACATGCTGAGAGTATGTGGCCTTGGAATGACTGGGGGTGTAAAGAGCTGCTGGCATCTTCCCCTTACTGTGTGGAGCAGGCTGCCAGGGACCACTTCCAGAGAGGGCTTCTGTTGGCTGTGGGGTGCTTCCTCCTCCTCGTCCTCCTCTTCCTCCTCCTCTTCCTCTTCCTCCTCCTCTTCCTTCTCAAAAGCATTTCACTTCTGCTCACCCCCCTTCCTTTAGCACTTGCCACGAGCAAAGCTCTGGGTCAGAAGTATGTTTGGGGACCTTGCACACGTCTGTGTGTACAGGACAAGGTGTGCGGGAAAAGGTGTGTCATGGCTTGATCGTGTAAATGGACAGTTGGACCCTCCAATATGGAAAAGGATATGGGACCATTAAGAATAAAGAGAACTATTAGCGTTATCTTCACCAGGGCCAGGACAGACAGGCCTCCTTCCAGGAGAAGGTTCTGGAGCCCAGCTGAGCGTCACCAGCACCCCTCCCCCCGGCTCTGTGCTTTTCAAGGGCCTCCTTTGTCCTGCGCCCAGACTCTCTGATGGGGGAAAGTGCCGTTGGTTCTGATGTGGTCTGTTCTTTTCTTCCGGTGTTTCAGTGAGGGGAGGGTGGCAGTGGGGTAGTCCACCCTCGGGCTTGGAGTTGCTGCCCTGTC
>NW_006921605.1:3341338-3368905 GCF_000298275.1 Orycteropus afer afer
TTTTTTTTTTGGTTTTGAGCCGGGCACTGAGGGAACAACAGGGACAGGGCAGACCTGCCTCTACTCTTGGAGCTGTATTAGGTTAGGGCGACACTGGACACCCCAACACATACTACTCCAGTCACTGTTGCTCTAAGTATTGAAAAGGTAACAGCAGTGCTAGGAAGGAAGGTGACGGTGCTGATGTAGTCTTGGGGTCCACGAGGGTCCTCATCTGTGGAGAAGTGACATTCAGCTGGCATTCCAGGACGAGTAGGTGTTGGACATAAAAAAGGGAGTGACACACTGGCATCCTGAGGGTTCTCGGTGCAGCTGGGGGGACGGGAAGGCTGGCAAGGGTGCAATGGACTGAGGCGGAGCCAGAGAATCGACAGGGCGTCCTGGCGAGCCAGACGGAGAGTTTAAGCCTGTCCAGGGCAATGGGGAGCTACGGAAGCACACAGAGCAGGGGAGTGGCTGTCAGATTTGCTTACGAAACTTCACCTCCAGTGTGGAGACATCCCTGAAGAGAGGTGGCTCAAAGAACTGTGGTCCGCTGCCTGTTTCTGAGCATGAGCTTTCACTGAGAACGCAGCCATGCCCGTTTCCTTGCGTATTGTCCAATGGCTGATTTTGCAGTACGGGGCGGTGTTGAGTATTTGCGGCAGAGACCACGCGGCCTGCAAAGCCTGTGCATGACCTCTCTGGCCCTTCACAGAAAGTGTGCAAACGCCCGGGTGAAACAGCGGCCTCGGCTTCAGTTGCCCCAACAGCAGGGCTGAGGCCGGGGCTTGGGGGGTGACCCCCGGGACTGAAGCAGCAGGAGAGGGAGCAGCGAGGAGGGCAGCCCAGCCCCCAGGAGCGTTGGGGCTCAGCCGTGGAGCTCGCCCCTTCCATGCAGGGGCCCCGGGTTGGATTCGGGGCCGGGGCGCCCCATGCACGGCCGGCACTGGTCTGGAAGCGGAGGCTTGTGGGGCTGGGATCCAGTGGCGCTCCGGGACTGAGAGGGACTAGGCAGGAAGGAGGTCAGCGTGTGAACGCGCCGCGGAGAACGCCGTGGGTGCCCGCGGGATCTGGGGGGCGCGCGGGACCAGCAGTGCTTTGTGCCGTTGTCCTCGGGCCACCCGCAGCTGGTAGCTGGCAGCTCACAGATGCGTCGCCAGGGCTCTCAGCCGCCCCCCCAGCCTGCACTGCGAGGGAGAGCCCCCGGCTCCCAGGGGGTGTCTCCAGCAGGGCGCTAGGGGACCCTGCCCCCCGCTCAGCGGCGGGGCTGGCTGCCTAATGCTTAATCATGCCCTTCAGGCTGGCACTGAGTCCTGCCCCTGCACTGTGGGTGGCCAGCTGTGGCGTTAACACGCTTCACTCCTCTGCGTTTCCACGGGCGAGCTCGTCTGAAGGGAAAATTGTACCGTGTCTGTCAGGGCTTCACTGGGAACCACCCACAGAGAAGCCGGGTGCTTCCCGTCTCAGACACGTGTCGGAATATGAGGGTGGTCAGGTCTGCTGGGCCCTGTGGGGCCGGGGAGACCCAGTGAGAGTCACCCTGGGTCCTGGGGATCCCCCCGGGTCACTCCCCTTCCCTTTATTGAACAGCTGTGGTGAGATGTGGCATCTGCGGATGATGCAAACGGTGAAGGAGCTTGGCTGGAGGTTTGCACCGGCCCAGAGGCCTTGGGGAGGCCTGGCGATGTGCTCCTGAGAGGTCAGCCATTGACGCCCTGCGGAGCCCGGGGCTGCTGCGGGTGGGGGGCGGCTGCACCGCCCGGCAGCCCTCTGCCATCCCACAGAACATTCCTGAAGCCTCAGGCGGCGCCAGGGCAGGTGGGAGGAACAAAGGCTTGGAGAGCCGCGGCCGTTCAGGTCGGGTGCTGCTGCCTCGTGAGTTCAGGTGCCTGCGTTGCAAAGCGAAACCTGGGGCTCCCAGCACCGGACGGGTTTCAGATGAGCGCCTGGGGGCTCGTCACAGCTCCCTTCACGGAGCACTGTGTATGTTCCGTCACGGAGCTTCGGACTTCATCAGGGCCCATAATGCCTCTCGGAGTCACTCCCCGCCTAGTGCTATGCCTCGTCCCGAGGTCCCGAGGCCACCTGGCTGGGGAGGTGAGGAGCAAGACGTGAGCACGGGGTCTGGCTCCAGTCACACTCCTGACTCTAGGGCCACAGCTTAGCCCCTGTGGACATAGATCAGACCCTCTCTTGCTCCTTATTCTGGTCAAGGTGCAGGGCCTTGTCTAAGGGGCCTGAGGACCAGCTGGGGTGGGGGATGCCACCAGAAGTCCATTCGGACTCCAGAGCTCATTTCTTGAGGGTGAGGGGCAGGGGAAGGAGGGAGGGAGATAGAGAGCAGGAGAAAGGGACGGGAGAGTGAGGGAAGGAAAGGAAAGGAGGGAGGTGGGAGAGAGGGAGGGAGGAAACCAGAGAAGGAGGGAGGAAGAGGGGAAAGAGGGAGGGGGAGAAGGAAGGAGAGAGGCCGAGAGAGAGAGGGAGAGGTGAGGCATTGAGCTCCTTTCCTTGTTGGGGTCTTTAAATCAGCTCTGAAGACCCCTCTAGAAATGTGCCCCCAGATGTTTCAAATAAGGTAGCATTAAAGAAATGCAGCCCTCCATGGTGACAGAAACACTCTGAAGGACAGAACTCTGTTCCACGTGAGGGTCCACTGACCTTCACCAGAAACCAGCCCATTCCATGCCAGGGAGATCTCACACAGGCCCGTCCCCTTATCCCAAGGGCTCTGGGCTGGCTGGACATGCCCGTGTGTACTGGGACTCCAAACTGCGCCGTGGACTTTCTGGGTGACATCTGTAAAGTTTTCCACTTCTTTGGGAGAGGACAGGCAGCTGGCTGAGCCTCCTGGGCGTGCCCAGCCCCCGGGACCTTTCGCGACCCAGCTCTCTGCTTTCACAGGCTGTACCTGGTCTCCCAGGGTCGGTAGCCAGCGCCAGGCCACTTGCTCGAGGAGAGTCCCGTAGCTGTGCGGCAGGTCTTCGGAGGCTGGTCTTGAGGAGTTTCAGTTGCGTAAAAGAGAACGGGTGTTGGAGGCCAGAGGCCTGGGTGTGGGTCCTTGCCCTTGTGTCTTCGAGGAGCCTCTCTGGGACTCGGGTGACAAGTCCACACGATGAGCCCTCAGGGGCCCAAGGGTGCTCCGTGGTGTCCTCGTGCCGGATGTGTTCGATGTAGATTCCCAGGCCTTTCTTCCACTTGAGGTACCTCTGGGTGGACTCAAACCAACAGCGTTTGGAGCAGCGGCCCGTGGGTTAACTGCACCACCGGGGACTCCTACTGCTACGTAAATTGACTGCACTGAGAGCAGAGGAAGGGATTGGGGTGCCGGGGCCTCCGTTGTGAAACCACCCTGCTCCCTCCTGTGGGTCTCGCTGCTGAGGTGTTGAGATGTCCCCTGCTCTGAGCCCTACACCACCCGAGGAGCAGCTGAGAGGCAGGGGGACTTGGATTCGG
This sequence comes from Orycteropus afer afer, assembly GCF_000298275.1. Lineage (NCBI taxonomy): Eukaryota > Metazoa > Chordata > Mammalia > Tubulidentata > Orycteropodidae > Orycteropus > Orycteropus afer. The sequence goes on from NW_006921605.1 coordinate 3,344,774, forward strand.
GTTGACAGGCATCCCAGATGCCTCTGTGCTGAAAAGGCCTCTCCTCCCCGGACTCCTGCAGGCACCCTCTGTTTATCAGCCTTTCGGCTCGGTCTCCCTCATGGGAGCTTCTTCTCGGACTGAGTTTCTAGGCTTTTTAAAAATTAACCCCTGGCAGGTGAGTTGACTTGGAGTTTTACAAGATGTTACATTCCCCAAGGGTGAATAATAGGGACTTTTCATCGTTGAGTCTTCTGACACCATGTTGCATTGAGCCATCAATTTCTGAACAATACCTGGGAAATGCAAACTCTGTTTCCAGTACATCCTGGGTCTCTGTGTGTGTGACAAAAGATTGAGGGTGAGTTTCCCAAAGAAAAATCAATTGTGCATTTTGGGTACATAAAGGACACATAGAGGTTTCTTTTCATGAGAAGAGAGTGGGGTGTGTGTGTGTGTGTGTGTGTGTGGCAAGATACTGAAAACCACCAGCCACTGAAGGGTGGAGAGAGGAGACACCAGGTGATGAAGGGAAGAAGTGGAAATGGGTGGGGGAGAGAGACAGGGAGAGAGAGAGAGAGACAGGGAGAGAGAGAGACAGGGAGAGAGAGAGAGGGCATGAGGTAGCGAGCACGCTGTGGAGAAAGGCCCATGTAGGGAGAAAATGCTTGTCACCGGAGTGCAAGAGCTTTAGCCCAAACCAGTGGTGTCCCTTGGCCGCCCATGTCTTCTGAGTCTCTCACAAACAAATATATGTCATGTTGGCTGCCCATGACCAACCGTTCAGCTCCCTTTCTCTGTGTGTGCTCACTTGATGGGGTGGTTCTAGGGCCCTGGCCTCCTCCTCACTTTGCCTTGCCTCCTCTGCCCGCCCGATGTGGACTTCCCACTGCTGAAGTCCCTCACCTGTTAGGTGAGGTTTGTGGCAGGAGGCCAGCTGCGTGTGAGCCTTGCTGCCGTCCCCCCTCCCCCTCGGCCACACAGCCTTATTTTGGCCACCGAAGTGTGAACTAGCTACCAGAGGTCCAGGTGGAGATAGGTATTAGGTAATTGGACATGAAAGTCCAAGGAATGAAGTCTGGGCATTTGTCAGTTCTTAGTCTCGCTGGCACAAACAGTGAAGCTCTCTACTGCTAAACCAAGGGCTGGTGGTTCAAATACACCCAGAGGCACCACGGAAGGAAGACTTGGAGATCAGCTTCTGACATATCAGTCATCGGAAACCCAACAGAGCACAGCTTCGTTCTGAATCATGTCACCATGAGTTGGAATCCACTCAACGACAATTGGTTAACTGGTTCTATGAGCACGCTTAAGGAAGTCAAACATCAAACAATGAGAAGGGTGTGCGTCTGTTTCTGGGCTCTAGTCTGTTCCATTGACCACACTGTATAGTTCTGTGACAGTTAGACATTGTCCTTAATATATAACTTAATAATAAAAACTCATTGCCATCAAGTCAATCTGACTCATAGTGACTGCTCCTTGCATCTCCGAGGTGTTATCACTACAGAAGTCGATTGCCCAGCCTTCCTTATTAAGTCTTAATGTCTTAACAGTATGAGGTCTTCCAATACATGAACATGTTATATCTCTTCATTTATCTATATCATCTTTAATTCCTTTTATGTGTGTTTTTTAGATTTATTCGTAAATATCTTCTATATACAGCCAGTTGTAAATGGATTTTTAAAAAATCATTTATAATTTTTTTTTGCCCCTAGTACATAAAAATACAATTTTTGTGTATTGATTATATATCTTGTGATTTTGATAAATACACTTGTTAGTTCTAGTACTTGGTTCATAGATTCTGTAGAATATAAGTGACCTTGCATGGCTGACATAAGCCAATTTTGTTAATGCTAAGTTGATATACTAATTTTTTATTCAGAATTTTTGTTTCTAGGTGTATGAGGAATATTGGACTTTGCAGTTCACTCATTATAACGATCGGTTTTTGATGTCAGAGTTATGCTGGCCTCATAAAGCATATTAATAAAGTTATCTCTATTTTCTGCAAACAATTCAGTAATATTGTTATTTCTTTCTTAAACATTTGATAGGATTCAGCAGTGACATTATCTGGGCCTGGAATTTTCTTCTTGGAAAAGTGTTGGATAATGTAGTCAATTTCTTTAGTAAATACAGACAGGGCTACTTAGATTTTCTATTTCATCTTGTGTCAGTTTTGGTAAGCTATGTTTTTTAAGGAATATGGCCATGTCATCTAAATTGCTGAATTTATGGGCATAAAGTTGTCCTTAACATTCTGTTATTAACCTTTTCATAACTGTAGGGTCTCAATAAATGTCTTATCTTTCATTCCTGATATTGGTAATTTGTACTCTCGCGTTTTTCCTGATCAGTCAGGTTAGGGGTTTATCAACTTTATTGCCATTTTCAAAGAACCATATTTTGGTTTTTACTAATTTTTTCTATTGTTTGTTTTCTATGTAATTAATTTCTCTGGTTATCTCTATTATTTATTTTCTTAAATTTACTTTGATTTTATGTTATTTTCTTCAGTTTCTTAAGGTAGGAGCTCTGGTGGCGTAGTGCCTAAGGTATCTGTGCTAACCAGAATTCTGGCTGATGGTTCAAACTCACCAGCCACTCTTCGGAAGGAAGACTGGGCAATCTAGTTCTGTAGATACACTGCCTCAGAAATCCTGGGAGAGGTCGCTATGAGTCAGAACCGACTCAATGGCAGTGAGGGTTTTTTTTTTTTTTTTTTTGAAGTTAGAACTCTACTTTAAATAATTTAATGAATTTTGTAAGCATAAAGCTGTACATTATTCTCTAAGTGCTGATTAAGCTACAGTGCATAAATTTTGATATTTATATGTTTGTTATCATTCAATTACAAATACTTTTTAATATCCTTTATCTAGTGCTACTTTCCACTACTCGCCTGTCAGTTTCCCATGCTGTGGGGGCTGCATGTTGCTGTGAGGCTGGAGGCTATGCCACCAGTATTTCAAATACCAGCAGGGTCACTCATGGTGGACAAGTTTCAGCAGAACTTCCAAACTGAGACAGACTGGGAAGAAGGATGGAGCAGTCAACGTCTGAAAAAATAGGCCACTGAAGGCCTAGGAGCAGTAGTAAACTGTGTCTGATATAGTGCCAGAAGATTAGCCCTTCAGGTTGGGAGACACTCAAAATACGACTGGGGAAGAACCACCTCCCCAAAGCAGAGTTGATTTTAATGACATGGATGGAGTAAAGCTTCCAGACCTTCATTTGCTGATGTGGCACAACTCAAAATACGACTGGGGAAGAACCACCTCCCCAAAGCAGAGTTGATTTTAATGACATGGATGGAGTAAAGCTTCCAGACCTTCATTTGCTGATGTGGCACAACTCAGAATGGGAAGAAACAGCTGCAAACATCCATTAATAACTGGAACCTGGAATGTAAAAACTCTGAATCTAGGAAAATTGGAAATTGTCAAAAACGAAATGGAACACATAAGGATCATATGATATCCTAGCTTTAGTGAGCCGAAATGAACTGGTATTGGCCATTTTGAATCAGAGGCCCATATAGTCTGCTTTTCTGGGAATAGCAAACTGAAGAGGAATGGTGTTGCATTGATAGTCAAGAAGAACATTTCAAGATCTATCAGTACAATGCTGTCAGTGATAGGATAATATCTGTACACATACAAGGAAGACCAGTTAATATGAATATTATTCACATTTACACACCAACCACTGAAGCCAAAGATGAAGAAATTGAAGAGTTTTACCAACTTTTGCAGACTGAAATTGATCAAACATGCAATCCAGATGAATTGATAATTACTGGTGATTGGAATGTAAAAGTTGGAAACAAAGGAAGGATCAGTAGTTGGAAAATATGGGCTTGGTAATAGAAATTATGCTGGAGATTGCATGATAGAATTTTGCAAGACCAATGACTTATTCACTTCAAATACCCTTTTCAACAACATAAATGGTGGCTAGACTCATGGACCTCACCAGGTGGGATACGTAGGAACCGAATTGACTGCATCTGTAGAAAGAGGCAACAGAGAAGCTCAAAATCATGTCAGTACATACACAGGGGCTGACTGTGGAATAGACCATCAACTGCTTACATGCAAGTTCAAGTTGAAGCTGAAGACAATTAAAACAAGTCCACTAGAGCCAAAATATGACCTTGATTATATACCACCTGAATTTAGAGACCATCCGAAGAATAGATTTGATGCACTGAATACCAGTGACTGAAGACCAGCTGAGTTGTGAGATGACATCAAGAACATCATACACGAAGAAAGGAAAAGGTCCTTAAAAAGACAGGAAAGGATCAAAATGGATGTCAGAAGAGACTATGAAACTTGTTCTTGAATGGAGACTAGCTAAAGCAAATGGAAGAATGACAAGATAAAAGAGCTGAACAGAAGATATCAAAAGGCAGTTTGAGAAGACAAAATAAAGTATTATAATGAAATGTGCAAAGACCTGGAGTTAGAAAACCAAAAGGGAAGAACATACTCAGTATTTCTCAAGCTGAAAGAACTGAAGACAGAATTCAAGCTTTGAGTTGCAATATTGAAAGATTCTATGGGCAAAATATGAAAAGATGCAGGAAGCATCAAGGGAAGATAGAAGGACTACACAGAGTCACTGTACCAAAAAGAGTTGGTCAATGTTCACCCATGTCAGGAGGGAGCATATGATCGAGAATCATGGTACTGAGGGAAGAACCCCAAACTGCGTTGAAGGGATGGGGGAAGAACAAGGCTCCAGGAACTGACAGAATATCAGCTGATATGTTCCAACAAACAGATGCGATACTGGAGGACTCCCTTGTCTATGCCAAGAAATTGGAAGGCAGCTATCTGGCCAAGCGTCTGGAAGAGATCCATATATTTCTAAAGAAAGGTGATCCAACAGAACATGGAAAGTGTCGAACAACATCATTAATATCATATGCAAGCACAATTTTGTTGAAAATAATTCAAGACTTGTTGCAGCCGTACACAGGGAACGGCCAGAAATTCAAGCCAATTTAGAAGACGTGGAATGAAGGACATCAGAGCTGACATCAGGTGGCTCTTGGCTGAAAGCAGAGAACACTGGAAAGATGTTTACTTGTGTTTTATTGACTATGCAAAGATTTTTGACTGTGTGGATCATAACAAATAACAGATAACATTGCAAAGAATCAGAATTCTAGAACATTTAATTGTGCTCATGAGGAATCTGTGCATAGACAAAGAGGCAGATGTTTGAACAGAACAAGGGGATACTGCATGGTTTAAAATCAGTAAAGGTGTGCATCTGGCTTGTATCCTTTGACCACACTTATTCAATCTGTATGCTGAGCAAATAATCTGAGAAGCTGGACTATATGAAGAAGAATGCAGCATCAGGATTGGTGGAAGACTCATTAACAACCTGCAATATGCAGATGACACAACCTTGCTGGACATGAAAAAGACTTGAAGCACTTACTGATGAAGATCAAAGACCGCAGCCTTCAGTATGGATTACACCTCACCATAGGGAAAACAAAAGTCCTCACAACTAGACCAATAAGCAGCATCATGATAAATGGAGAAAAGACTGAAGTTGTCAGGGATTTCATTTTGCTTAGATCCATAATCAACACCTATGGAAGTGGCAGTCAACGAATCAAATGACATATTGCACTGAGCAAATCTGATGCAAAAGACCTCCTTAAAGTGTCAAGGAGCAAAGATCTCACTTTGAGGACTAAGGTGCTCCTGACCCAAGTCATGGTATTTCCAACAGCCTCGTATGCTTGTGAAAGCTGAACAATGAATAAGGAAGAGTGAAGAAGAATTGATGCTGTTGAATTATGGTGTTGGCAAAGGATATTTAATATACCATGGTCTGTCAGAAGGACAAACGGATCTGTCTTCGATGAAGTGCAGCCAGAATGCTCTTTAGAAGTGAGAATGGCAAGACTTTTCCTCTCTTACTTTGGTCGTGTTGTCAGAAGGGACCAATTCCTGGAGAAGATGTCACGCTTGGTAAAGTGCAGGGTCAGAGAAAAAGAGCCAGTGAGCTGGACTGACACGGTGGCCGCAGCAGTGAGCTTGCGCGGCAAGGATTGTGAGGACGGTGCAGGGCCAGGCAGGGTTTTGCCCTGTTGTTCATCAAGTTGGTGTGAGTCGGAACCAACTCAGTGGCACCTCAGAACAGCAACAACGGTGCTGCTGTAACAGAAAAACCACAAGTGTGTGGCCTTAGCCACAGAACTTAGTTTTTCCTGTCCTGGAGGCCAGGAGTCAGAATTCAGGATGCTGGCCCTCGGGGAGGCCTTGTCTCCTCTCAGCATCTGCGGGCTCAGCCTTCTTGGAGATCTCCGTGGGTCTTGGCATCAGTCTTCCCCTGGTCTAGGAGGTCCTTAGCTCAGGGACCCCGGGTCTGAAGGACACATTCCACTCCCCACCCTCCTTTCTTGCTGGTAGTGAGGTCCCTCTTGTCTCTGCTCACTTCTCCCCCCTTTTATCACTTGTAAGATAAGAAGTGTGACTCAAACAAGGGTGTGACTTGAGGGAGAGTTTGACTTGATTGGAGTGTGACTTGAATCACACTCTTTGTAAGATGGTGGCTCAAGGTACACCCACACTGATGTGTCTCATTAATATCTAGAAGTTAGGATTTATGACGCATGGAGGCTAATTCCATCAGATTACAAAATGGAGGACAACCACACAATACTGGGACTTAAGGCCTAGCCATGTTGACACATTTTTTGGGACACAGAACAATCCATGACACCTTGTGATTTCTTCTTTGACTGTTTAGAAGTGTGCTGTTTCAATGCTGGCCTTTCGGGGATTTTCCAGAGACCCCAGGCTCATGACTTTGTAATTTGATTCCATTGTGGCCATAGCACATATTCTGTAACATTTCAGCCTTTTGAAATCTGTTAAGAGTTTTGATGGTCCAGCACACAGTCATCTTGGTGAATATGCTATGTACGCTTGAAAAACAGGACCCTGTTGGTGGTTGCTGTGAACCCTGGTGTCCCAGGGCAGCTGTGAGCCACAGGGTGGCTCCTGCACACTGTGTCCATGGCTCGGTGAGCCCAGAGAGTCCTCTTTGGACCTGGGTTAGATCCTGTCCTGGGGAACAGCAGGGAGAAGGCCTCAGCTGCCCTGGAATGGATTGCAGTGTTTTGGGGTTGCACTCTTTCCTATGGGTCCTCATGTGAGGACCTGCAGGGAGCAGAGGAGAGGCACTTTCGGCTTCTCCTGCTCGTCAGATGATGAGATGGGCAGAGACTGCCCCATGGTCAAGTGCAGTGCTCCTGCAGTTCTTTCTGACTCCCACCTGTCTAGAAAGCGGCGTGAGGGCAGTGCTTGGGGAAGCAGGGGGAGGCACGGAGGTAGCTTTGTGCTCAGCTCGAGGCCCTAGCTGCTCCTGACTTTGGTCAGGATGCCAAAGCCAGAGGGAGCCAGAGAACCTCGGTGACAAAGCCATCAAAGACCACTGGCGAAGAGCAATGGACAGAAGTGGGAATCATTTAATGGGTTTTATAGGGGTTTTAGGTACTTAAATGAGGATTATAGACATGCACGATAATCTGTTTGAACAGGAAACTAAGTAGGAGAGACAATAAAAAACCAAACAACTGTGCATTCATACAAGGCCTTTGTTCTTCCGAGGGCGGCAAGTCTGGGGACACTGGTCCCAGAGCGGTGAGCGTGGAGGTGAAGCGCCGGGAAGGGAGGAACCACAGCTGAAGCCCCAAGAGCAGCTGCTGAAGCTTCAGGATGGAAAATTTCAGTGACCTACCTGGCGTCTGGGGTATTGACTTTTCATTACAGTCACAGAGCATGCCCAGTCTCCAGGTCCCTGGGGTGCGAGGTGTCCAGGTCCACTCAGTTAAACAGCAGCAGCCGCTGGACTCTGACCCACACGAATCCCGCTGAAGGCCGCTCACTGCGTTCGCAAGTCTGGGTTCGATCGGCAGCCCCTCAAGCCCAACTTGACCCTCATTAGTCCCGAGGAGTGTTTATAAAATGCCTTTGTGCCTGCGGCTGGGGTGCTGCTGCCACAAGGTGGCTCAGCAGTGAGTCCCAAAGACGAGGGGTGCCACGGGGATGGGGTTCTTTGCCTTCTGCCTGTCCGGTGCCCCTCCCGCATCCCATGCTCCCCGTTTTTGGGGCCTGCCCCACTCCCCATCCTTGTGTTTTTGGTGACTCGGCCGTCTGTGTGTCCCCCCCTCTCCACAGTCTGGCAGCCGACTGCTCCTCACCCTCCTCATGGCAATGGGGAAGGGCTGAGGGACGGTCCAGACTCAGGTCAGGCCAAGCCCTGTCCTTCATGGTTTATACATGGATCCAGGGGAGGTGCCCTCGACGTCTGCTGCCAGGCTCGGCTGGTAGGCTCGGCTGCGGGGCTGGGAGCCTGGACTCTCTGCCTGCTGCCCTGGTCCATGGAGGGTGATCATATGTGAAAGGAGAAACCAGATCACAAAAGGGACAATCAGTGTGTGTGTGTGTGTGTGTGTGTGTGTGTGACAGAGACAGAATAGAGGAAGCATGTGTGTGAGAGAGAGGAAATGAGGAAGGGGTTTGTGTGCATGCATGTGTGTGTGTGTGAGAGAGAGAGGAAATGAGGAGGCGTGTGTGTGTGTGTGTGTGAGAGAGGAAATGAGGCATGTGTGTGTGTGAGAGAGGAAATGAGATGTGTGTGCATGTGTGTGTGAGAAAGGAAATGGGAGGTGTGTGTGTGTGCATGTCTGTATGTGTGTGTGAGAGAGGAAATGAGGCATGTGTGTGCGTGCACGTGTGTGTGTGAGAGGAAATGAGACGTGTGCATGTGTGTGTGTGAGAGAGAGAGGAAATGGGAGGTGTGTGTGTGTATGTCTGTGTGTGTGACAGAGAGAGAGGAAATGAGGGAGAGGTGTGTGTGTGTGTGACAGAGAAAGAGGAAATGGAGGAGTGTGTGTGTGCATGTGTATGTGTATATGTGACAGAGAGAATGCACACACGTGCTGAACCTCTGAAGCCAGCTGTCCCCTGCACTTCCCATTGATGGGAGCCCATGAGTTCTCCCTGATTAAGCTGGGTGGGTTGAGTTTCCAGGACTTGCTACCTAAGTATTTCTGACTTTCTGCTGGGTATGTGACGGTGGCCGCTCAGGCTCTCATGCCTAGTGTCTGCACCCGTTGCCTCGGGGAGTGACTTTTCTGTCCTCGTAGAGGAAAGTGTGGAGCTCAGCTCCCCTGTGTCGACCCTCAAGTGTACAGACCACCATGAGGACTGCACCCTCCTGCCTGTCTCCAGCCCCTCCTCCGCATCCCCTGGCTTCCTCCCTCCATCCTGTCCTCTCTCCCACCAATGACCCTCGCTTGTATACAAACCCTGTGGAATGCCAGATGGTGGCGAGCCTATAGACGATGAACCAAGGCCACTCATGCTTTCGAATATTAAATTCCACTCAGAATATTAAATAATTTCCTCTTCAATGATCCCAGTAAATTTAATTAGCTCTTGTTCTCCCAATAGAGTTGTCTCTTGGCTTCTGAGTGTTGCATTGATGAGGAAAGAGACATACACTCTGTGGTGTGTGTGGTGGGATGATCTCCCTTGCTGTGGACCCCATTTCATGAGCTCCTCTGAGACTGGGGGTGTGAGTGGGCCAGGTGAGTCAGAGTTCCACCCCCTGTGAGCCACCCATTTTTCGAGGGGACTGCCACCATCTTTAGGGATCTCCTAGGTACCACTCATTAAGGTGCAAGGCAAGGGCAATTTATAGATGGCACCCTGGGACCCCAAGAGCTGACCTGCTTCCCCTGGTGCCAGAACTTTCTTTGAAGACAAGCTGACTCACCTTGCCTAAGTCTGGGAACTAGGCCCATGGCAATAGGTCTCTTTCAAGTTCACCATCTTCTGCCCAAGAACCTGAGCAAGTGGCCTTCTGATGAGTTGCCATCTTGTCCTGAGATGTGACTGACTTATTGGAGAGGTCTCAGAGGGACTGCTGTGATGGGAAGAACCTTCCCTTGGGGCCTTGAGGAGGTAAGACTTCCGTGCTAAGGAAGCAGTGCATGATCAGGTGTGTCTCATCTCTTGTCTGCTGGAAACTGGGAGCTGAGGATGAAGGCCAGGTCTCCCCTGGCCTGGGAGGTCCTCCTCTGGCCTGAGAGGTCCTCCACCTGGGCTGGGAGGTCCTCATGTGGGCTATTAGGTCCTTACCTGGCCTGGGAGGTCTTCAGCAGGCCCGGGAGGTCCTCACCTGGGCTGGGAGGTCCTCACGTTGGTCTGGGAGAACCTCACCTGGGTTGGAAGAACCTCACCTGTCCTTGGAGATCCTCACCTGGGCTAGGAGGTCTTTCCTTGGCCTTGGAGAGCCTCACCTGGCCTGTGAGTCCCCCCCACCTGGCCTGGGAGATCCTCACCTGGCCTTGGAGATTCTTACCTGACTTGGCCTAGGAAGGACAGTGGATGACTCATCAGAATGGTGTGTCCTGCTGGCACCAGGTACCAGGTTTATGCTAAATCTTAAGGATAGTCTCAAAAAAAAAAAAGCTCCTTTCACTTTTGTTTAAAAATATTATTGCAATATGTCTTTCAAAAGTTTTGGCAGTTCAACATTTTTCAAGTATACGATTTGTCACCATCAATTACATCAATCATGTTTCGCAACCATCATGTGTTGTTGGCAACTTTCCCATCACCATGACCCCTTTCACTTCTGTTGTGGGAGACCCTGGGAGGTGCGAACAAGGAAGGCCCTCAGCTGTTAACCAGAGTGTTGGAGGTTGGAGTCCACCGAGAGCTGCCTTGGAAGAAAGGCTGAAAACTCAGCCCAGAACACAGTTCTCTGACACACATGGCGTCACCAGGAGTTTAAATCTGGGTTCATTTCTGTTAGCTGCTGAAAGCCTGACTCACCTTATTGGGCTGCTCTGACTTCTCACACCTTGTTCTTGTCCATGGGGGCATTTCCAGAAGGTTTAGGTATGCCAGCCCATGTTCCCTCCACCTTTGGGAATAGCAGAGGCACATGTGGTGATCTGGAAACACCCTGATGTCTTCCCCGCCCCTGCGTGTGGGGGCTGGGTCTAGAGCAGTGGTTCTCACCTGGTTTCACACTGGACTTGCCTGGGGAGCCTCGCCCAGGAGGCTGATCTTTGGCGTGAGGTGCATCCTGGGCATTAATCCTTTAAAGCTCCCCAGTCAGTGGCATGCGAGAGCCACTGGTAGAAAGAGCACTTCCTTGGAGCCAATTGGAGCTTGGTTCCAAGACCTGCCCTCATGGCTGTGAGGTAAGAAAAAGACTGTGGCCTCCTCCTTGGGGGCTCTCTCTCTCAGGTTGCTTGCTTTGGGAGAAGTCAGCGGCCCTGTTGTGAGGTCACCCCTTGGGGCTGGACTGCTTAGCCTGCAAGGATTCAGTTTCCTGATCTGTAAGCCGGGATCAATAATGCTTATGTCATAGGGTTATTTTGAGGGGTTATGGGTTCAAGTGTGCTTACCCCACAATACGTGTTGGAATCCTAATCTGCGGATAAGACCCTGTCTGGAATCAGCGTTTCTTTGTGATGTTCAGTAGATCACACATGAGTAGGGTGACTTCTACAACAAATCCCTTCTCAGTTATAAAAAGAGCTGATTAGACGCAGAGACACATATGAAAGAAGACAGACACCGCGGGAGGACCATCTACAAGCCCAGGAAACAAGGAATGCTGGGACTACCGACCAGGAAGGAGCCCACACGGCCGAGACCCTGGTTTGGACCGTTAGCCTCCAGAATTCGAGAAAACAAATGTCTGCTCCTGAAAGCCGTCCACGTGGGGTGTTTCTGTCAAGGCAGCACTAGGAGACTAGGGCAGAGGGTAAATTTAAGGTCCATGTTGGGTGCCTAGCACAGAGCAGCGACCCATGCTGTTCGTTTCCCTTTGTTCCTCTTACAGGAGCCCTGGTGGCATGGCTAACCAAAAGGTCAGTGGTTCAAACCTACCAGCCACCCCACGGGAGAAAGACAGGGCTTCTGCAGACATGAACAGCCTTGAAATCCTGGGAGGCAGTTCTGATCCTTGCAGTGGTAGTGGGTTTTTTGGGTTTTCTATTCCTCTTGTGGATGGGAGCTCTGGAGGGGCAATGGCTAAGTGTTTGTTTGTTAACCAGGTCGGTGACTTGAACCCACAGTGGCTCTGTGGGAGTAAACACTTGAAGACCTGCTCTGTTAAGGATTATAGTCTAGAGAGCCCTCGGAGGAAGTTCTACTCAGTAACATGTGGGATTCCACGGGTCGGAATTGAATCAACAGCACACAGCAACCACAATGTTCCTCTCACGAGCCCTGAGCTTCAATCATGTTTACTTTGTACTGATGGAACTTCCAGAACTTCGGTCCAAATAACCTTAAACCCACGTGTGGTGGGCAGTCTTCTCAGAAGAGCCTGATGGAGGGCTCCTAATGCGTGGTTGGCCCATGAGCCCCGATGACATTGGAGACCTCTGAACAGTCTGATACCATCAACTCAGTTTCAATCACAGTCTGAAAGGGAAGGCCAGGAGTCTGGACTGGGAGCCTGTCAGCAGACCTTCCCTCCCAGAATAAACAGAGCTGTCCCTTGCTCTTTTATGTAACTCCCCCCAGCCCTGCCCCCTTTTTTTGGCTTGACCACTGAGCAAAACGAAGGACAACAGCCCCAGGAGGAGCTCTCCGTGATTAACCAGTGGCTGACTTGCATAGTTAGGGCTGGATGGAGTCCCTGTGTGGCTGGCTGACCACTTCCTCCTGAGGCGTCCTCCAGAGGTCATGGTCAAAACGGGGGCCTGTGTGTGCAAACTCTGCAGATGAGTCCTCATGGGTCTCTGAAACAGCCTTCTGCCTTCTCCCCCTGGAAGCTGACACCTTGCAGGGGAAACGCGGAGGGCATGACATTTCTAATTGAACCAAAAAAAAAAAAAAAAAAAATCCTCTTTACTAAGTAGGCTGAGCTATCATTTGGTTCAAATCTTCTGGAAGTTTTGGGTTGAGGTTTAAAGATTATCTCAGGGCAATGGTGTCGGGTGTTCATCCAGCCTCAATGACTGCCAAAGTTCTGGATTCCATTGAGAATTTGAAATTCTGCTCCATTTTCCCCAAGCTCCCCCCTTTTGATGAGGATTCTTCTACAGAATCTTAGTAGACCAGGTCTGGCTTGACCTTTGTGCTATCTCGTAGATTGAGTTGTTGTTGTTGTTGTTATTTGCCACCGAGTTGGACCCAATTCATGGCAACCCCTCCTTGGGTTTCCGAGGCGTTATCACTACAGAAGTAGATTGCCCAACCTTCCTTCCGAGGAGTGGCTGGTGGGTTTGAACCGCCAGCCTTCTGGTTAGTAGTCAAGTTCCTTAGGAGCTAGGTGGGATCAGACTGACAACAGCATCTGGAAAGCTTACATGAGAAGCTTAGGGGCAGTGACTATGTTAATGGCAGTGGGGTAATTTGGAAAAGGGCAGTGAGAACAGTTACACAACTTGAAGAAGGAAAAAGATGTCAGTGAATGGCGTATGAATGGTAGAGTTTGTCAAAATGGCATAACCTGTACTGGGTATATTTTCACAAAAAATTAAGTTAAAAAAAAAAAAAGATCCTCATTTTCCTGACTACAAATATAATCTAGGTCCAATGTAAAATATCTAGAGTACACAATACAATTCAGAAAAGTGAATAAAAGAATGACCTGTAACCCGTGCACAGAGGGAACGGTGGCTGACCCGGGGAGTCTGTCTCCCGGCCGGAATTTCAGGCCTGTGGCGGGTAATTGGGATTGTCCCGCACGCTCTGTTTTGTAAACCTTGTCATCTGACGGTTTATAAACACTTCGCTGTGGCATCCAATATTTCCCTAGGACAGGATTTTTAATGAGTGCACAAATTATTTACTGAGTGCCTGGAGTTGGGTGTTTGGTTTGTTTTTAGTCTTTTGATATCATAAGCAGTGCTGCAAATATTCTAGAACAGAAATCTTTGAGAAATCTTTGCATTTGTCCCTGAGTTTCCCCTCAGGGTAAATTCCTACGCATGGAATTGCTGTGTTAAAGGTTAAATGCACTTTGAGAGCTTTGGATCCAAGTGCCAATCCAGCCCTGGAAGGAATATGGCCCCTCGGAATCCCACCAGCAAGCCAGGAGACGGGCCCTTTGCATCCACCCCGAAGCAGCAGGGGCTGTCAGCATCTTCAAAAGTGGGTGCAGAGAGAAATGGAAGTGTGGCTTTGTTTGGATTGCATAGTTTTGGTGACTGATGGGATTAGACATCTTCCTCACTGTGGGGCATTTTTCGGTCTTGTTTGGTGTATCATTTAACTGGTTACCCATCTGTTCAACCCAGCTCATGGCAGGACTGGATCTTACTGTGTGGGCCCAGGGCCTAACCCAGTGCCGGGTACTAAGAAACACTTCCGTGAGTTTCCTGGGCTGCTGTGACTAAGTGCCACCAACTGGGTGGCTTAAAACAATAGAAACATTCTGTCTCTCAGCTCTGGAGCCCAGATGTCCCAAATCAAGGCTTGGGCAGAGCCACAGTCCCTCTGAAGGCTCTCGGGGAGAATGCTTCCTCATTCTTCCACCTTCTGAATGTGCTAGGTGTTCCTTGGCTTCCGGCCACATCACCCCAATCTCTGCTCTTCACATGGCTGTCTGTCTTGGTTCTCTAGTGAAGCTATAACAGAAATTCCACCAGTAGATGGCTTTAGGAGGCTAGAAGTCCAAATTCAGATGCCAGCTCTAGGGACTGCATGAAGGCCCCTCAGCCTTGGGATTCAGCTCTGCCTCTTGCTCCTGGCCCCCTGGAGCTGGAGGCATCTCCTAACTCAGGCAGCTACTGGCTGCTGAGGCTGACGAACCCAAGGTCGGCAGGTAAAATGGCACAATCCCAAGACTGGCAGGCAACACAGCAGGCCACTGGTTCAAGCCCAGGAACTGGAGATGAAGACTTGGCCAAATGCAGGACCCAGACTGTGCCCAAAAGCTCCAGACCGTTCCCAAAGCTTCTCCACATATTCTGGAAGCAGGCCACACCCCAAAGGCGGCTCCCTTTTTGCTGCTAAATGACTCACAGCAGATTCCACCATGGAGCTGATTACACTCCATCCTGGGGGATAACTACATCCAGCTGCCCAGCCAGGCTGACAGGCAGCCAGGCTGACAGGCAGCCTTAACTACCATTCCATCTACCCTCTGGGTCTTCTCTTAAAGGGGAACCGGTCATATTGGATTAGAGCCCACCTACTCCAGTATGACCTCACATTCATGAATTACATCTGCCAGGACCCTGTTTCCAAGCGAGGTCACGTTCACAGGTACCAGGGGTTAGGATGTGTATGTGGTTTTGGACACACTTCAACCCACAGTGCTCAAAGGAAGTGTGTGGAATAGCAAATGAGCCAAGACCCTGTCTGGGCTACTCTTGCTTTTGGGCAAATGGCAGAATTGCCCATGAAGCCATTGAGGACACTGCTCTGCTCTTCATGTGACCTCTCAGAAAGTTCCTTCCCCCTTGAGGAGGGTAAATGGTTGAGCCTCAAAGCCAAGGATGGTGTGTGATCCTGTTCAAACATGCCTGGTCCTCTGGGCAGTAACAATGGGAGCACTTCACACTTACTAATTTAGCATCACAGAGTGCAGTGTCCTCGGGGCTGGCCCTGCACCTGGCCACTTCAGGGGGCAGGCACATCACGATGGCCAGAGATGCCCTGGCTGTGATGAAGCAGGGAATGGCACCTGTGCACCCAGATCCTAGTGTCCTGTCAATGCCCAGATCACAGCCAGAGCCCCGCAGTTGGCACTGGTTTGCAGAGAGCTGAGCAGGGGGGGCCAGGCCCATTCCTTGGTGTCCAGGTCTCCCCAGTGGTGACTGAAGCCAGACAAGGTGGGGGCTGTGGGGGCAGAAAGGAATGAGGCTCGGCCCAGTTGGTCACCCTCAGGCCTGTTCTTGTCCAGTGCTAGAGCATAGGAGGACACTCGAGGGTGGAAGGAGGGCAAGGGAGGGACGGGGCCGGGGGCCATGGCCTTCACAGGAAGGGACAGCATGTCTGTCTGTCTGGAGTCAGACTTCCTGGAGCAGAGCAGGGGAGGAAGCCTGCAAGGGACATTGTTGGGGACATGCCCTGGGCTGGGCCAGCTGTCTTGAAGATGCATTGGGTGGGGGGGTTACAGGGTGCAGAGGGGATGGCCCAAAGAATGTCGGGGCTCGGGGTCACCCTCTACTATTGCTGAGGACAAAAGAATAGATTCAACACGACCAAGGTTTACTCCTCTCGAAGGGCCCTGTGGGTAGAGGCACAGCCAGCATATGGTGGGTGTGGCACGTGCCCCGGTGGCACTGAGGAGTTTCCATTGCTTTCTGCTGCCAGCTGTGAGAGCTCATCCAGCAAGTTAAATGAATGCTCCCGCACCTGAGAGCCTCCGCGGGGCAAGGCAGGCTCTGTGATCCTGCTTTGCCGGGTGCAGAAAGAGAAGGAACCAGAAAATGACTCTGAGCACGTAGTGGACCAGTTTGCATCCGTGAAGACAAGGACAGCACAGTTGTAATTTTCATGTACCATCATGTGTTAAGCAAAGGATGAATGAGCTTGACTTGCACTTTTGAGCCAATATTACGGTAATATTATCTGCAAGATGGGTGTTAGATATTTGCACAGGGGTGCAATTCCAGTGCTTGTAACGGATGTTATTTTCTGTAGATGTGTCTCTGTCTGGGGCAGGGATGGACAACTTTGCTGGACAGGAATGTGGAAGGCTTGGCCAGGGTTCTGGCTTGTTGCACCCCTATGTGCAGCCCATGAGGGCCAGACATAACCTGTCTGAGTCAGAAGTTGTTGGTTGGTTGGTTAATCTGCAAAATGTCAGAAATGTTATCTGCACAGCCTCATGTACGCTGAGACCACAAGAACTAGATGGTGCCCCGCTGTCACTACCAACCATTCTAATCAGGGCCACAGTCCATGGGCCCTGACAGAATGGGAGAAAAATGTGGGGCATAACTTCAAATTCCTAACAAACAAACCAGACTTACTGGGTGGGTTGAGGCTGGAGGGCTCCCCAAGTCTATTGCCCTGAGATACTCTTCAAACCCTGGTCTAAAACTAACCTTTGAGGTCACCTTATAGCTAACTAGCAGATTGGCTCACAAAATAAGCAATACCACACATGAGTACTGTGCTTTTTAAAAAATACCATCTACATGAAACCAGAGGTCAACAATGGCAAAGATGAGGCTATATGGGGACAGGGAAGTTAGATGAATGGAAACAGGACCACCAGAAGGGAAATCATGTGAGTGTACCTGCATTGTGATCAGTATAACCAGTATCCCTGAACAACGGGTGTGGAAATTGTCAAATGGCAACCTAAACTGCTGTGCAAACTTTCACCAAAAACACAATAAAATATTCTTAAAAATTACATATGTCTGCCCAGTCCACCTCCCAGCTTCTCTCTGAGGTTCCACACTGAATCGAGATGGTGAGTGCTGTTTTGTTGGGTTTAAAAGGGGCTGAGTGTGATGGAGACTCCAAGGACAGACCCTTCAACAGCTCAGAAGTTTGTTTTTCTTGGAATGACAACCCTGAGGCAGTGGCTCAGGTCCACGAAGGCCTCTAGAAGTCCAGGCGCCTTTCTTCTGTGGTTTCCCACCCTTGGTCCTAGATCACCATTCATACATGTTCCTTTCTCCAGATGGAGGAATTGGGAGGGCAATTCCCTTCCCCATAAGAGGCTGCGGGCATCTCTTCCCTTTACATTTCATTGGCCAGACAGAATCATGTGATCACACCTCATTGCAAGGGAGGCTGGGAGCAGTGTAGTCTTCATCTTGGACAGTGATGTGCCCAGCTCAGGGATTCTGTTATTTTAAGAACGTCTCTGGTTGTCACAAATGGTTTGTGCTCCACTACTATCCCCAAATAGGAGCCCTGGTGGTGCAATGGTTTAGTGCTTGGCTGCCAACCAAGGTGTTGGTGGTTTGAATCCACTAGCTGCTCCAAGAGAGAGAGCTGTGGCAGTCTGCTCCCATAGATCTGTTGTTGTTAGGTGCCAGCAAGGCAGCCCGACTCATAGTGACCCCATGTACAATAGAACGAAACATTGCCCAGACTCACAATCCTTGCTATACCTGAGCCCATCATTGTAACCACTGCATCAATCCATCTTGTTGAAGGCCTTCCCCTTCCTCACTGACCCTCCACTTGACCAAGCATTATAGCCTTCTCCAAGGAATGGTCCCTTCCACATGACCAAAGTAGGTGAGACGAAGTCTGGACATTCTTGCTTCCAAGGAGCATTCTGACTGACTTCATCCAGGACAGATTTGTTTGTTCTTCTGGAAGTCCACATACTTTCAGAATTCTTCACCATCACGACAATTCAAAGGCACCAACTCTTCTTCAGTCTTCCTTATTCATTGTCCAGCTTTCACATGTGTGTGAAGTGATCGAAAAGACCCCGGCTTGGGGTAGGCGCACCTCAATCTTCGAAGTGACATCTTTGCTCTTCAGCACTTTATAGAGATCTTTTGCAGCAGATTTGCCCATAAAGCTTACACCCTTGGAGACCCGCTGGGCAGTTTTACTCTGTCCTATGAGTCAGAATCGAGATGGTACGTAACCATAACCGATCTGAAGCATGGCAGCTGGAATCCACCAGCAGGGCCTCAGACGTCAGGCCTGGTGACCTGTTCCCACAAAGATCTCAGCCAGAATAACCCTGTGTGCAGTTCTACTCCATAACACAAGGGGTCTCCGTGAGTCAGAACTGACAGACTGCAGTGGGTTTGGTGTTTGGCTTCTTATTGTAAGAGAGAGGAGAATGGATTCGTGTGGGCATGGGCAGCCCCTGCCACAGATGGAGGAGTGTTTGTAAACCCTACGTGATGATGACAATGGTTGTAAAGGAAGGTGCACTATGGTATTAAACAGGCTCTGCCCACCTGCTGGTCACCTGAAGCAGGGTCGAGAGTGGAGGTGAGGCTGGCTGGGGAGGAAGGCTCTCCCGTCTTTTCTGGATTCAAGCCTGGAGAACGGGGCAGTGCGTGCTGGTGGCTGAATTGGAGGGACAGGGTAGGGCTGGGGTCTGGGGGTCTGTTAGAAGATGCTATGCCAGAAGAGGGGCCCAGGGAAGCTTCTCCCCCGCCTGACCTGTGGCCCGCCTCTCTGCCTCACTCTCATTGACAGTATGAAGAAATGGGACCATTGCTGCCCCAGGAGTGAGCTCCACGCTCTGCTGTTCTGTTCACTGCAGTG
The DNA here is from genome assembly GCF_000298275.1 of Orycteropus afer afer. NCBI lineage: Eukaryota > Metazoa > Chordata > Mammalia > Tubulidentata > Orycteropodidae > Orycteropus > Orycteropus afer. The sequence continues at coordinate 3,363,985 of NW_006921605.1, forward strand.
AGCTATTTCCCATGAACTCTCTGTTATCCTTCCTCTCTCCTGGAAAGGTCACAAATATGTAAACAGTTCCTCACCCCCAAGCACACCCTGCTCCCTAAAGTCTAGGTTTTCTGCTGGGGATAAGGAATGCTCCGTGCCTGCCCTGGGGACCACGCTGTCCACCTGTGTGGAAGACGAGAGAGAGCCTGGCCTCAGCTTCACCCCAGTCCACGGCTTGATTTGCAGCAGGCCCGAGCTGGAAACGACTCCGATGTCCATCAACAACGGCCAAGCCGACGGTGGCAACCTGTTCTGTGGAGTACTACTGAGCAGTGAAAAGGAATGAAGTCTGATTCACGGCCTGTGGAGATGACTCTGGGGGGTTATGCTAACGAAAGGAGCCAGATAGACAAGGAGCACTGCATCGTTTTACTTACGGAAAGTTGTGGAAAATGCAGACTGATCCAGAGTGACAGAAAGCAGGATAGGGTGGGCATGGGGATGGGGGGTGCAAGGAGGGAGAGGACTACACCGGGCCAGGAGCGGATGTCTGGGAGGCGGGAGACGTTCACGACTTTGACGGTGGCACATGTATATGTCAGAGTTTATGAATCAAGTGCTTTAAGCACATGCGGTTTCTTGTCCATCAACTGTGGTTGGTGTCCAGCCCCACAAGTCCGTTTTGGCTCATGTCAACGCCATGTGACAGAGTACAACTGCCCCAAGTGGTATATTAGGTGTAATCTCTGCGGAAGCAGATGGCCAGGTCTTTCTTGCAGAGCAGCTGGGTGGGTTCAAACCGCAGATCTTTCGGTTAGCGGCCCAGGGCTTAGCTACTGTGCCACCAGCACTCCCTACATGCCAATTCCACCTCAACAAAGCTGTTTAAGATCAGCCAAGAGCCCCTCCCACTCAGGGACCACATGCAGGGGGTGGGGAGTGCGCTGTCCTGAACTTGGCACGCAGCCAGCACACCCAGAGAGGGGGTTCCAGATCCTTCTCCCTGAGAGGTGAGGATGTGGCCCGGGAACCTGAGGCTGATCCAGGAGTGGGAGTACCTCCTCGAGGAGGAGGAGGACAGGATGTTGTCGTCGTTAGCTGCTGCTGAGTCAGCTCCGACCCACAGCAACCCCGTGCACAGCAGAAGGAAACACTGCCCAGTCCTGGGCCAACCCCATGATCCCTGCTACACCTGAGCCCATCGTTGCATCACTGTGTCAGTCCGTCTCGTTGAGGGCCTTCCCATTTTTCTCTGACCCTCCACTTTACCAAGCACAACATCCTTCTCCAGGAAATGGTCCCTCCTGACCACAAGACCAAAATAGGTAAGACAAAGTCTGGTCATTCTTGCTTCCAAGGAGCACTCCAGCTGCACATCTTCCAGGACAGATCTGTTAGTTCTTTCAGCAGTCCACGGTACTTTCAGCATTCTCCACCAGCACCACGGCTCAAGAGCATCAGCTCTTCTTCAGTCTTCTTTAGTCATTGTCCAGGTCTCACAGCATGTGAAGCGATTGAAAATACCATGGCCTGGGTTAGGCGCACCTTATCTTCAAGGAGACACCTTTGCTCTTCAGCACTTTAAAGAGGTCTTTTGCAGCAGATTTGCCCAGTGCAATACGTCGTCTGATTTCTTGACTGATGCTTCCATGGAAGGAGCTCTAGGTAGCATAGTGCCTAAGGCACTTGACTGCTAACCAGAAGGCTGGCGGTTCAAACCCACCAGCTACTCCTTGGAAGGAAAGTTGGGCAATCTACTTCCGTAGTGATACTGCCTCTGAAATCCAAGGAGGAATCACTATGAGTTGGGACCGACTCGATGGCACGTAACAACAACAGCTTCCATGGATGTTGATCACGGATCCAAGTAATATGAAATGTTTGACAACTTCAATCATTTCTCCATTTATCATGATGCTGCTTATTGGTCCAGTTGTGAGGATTTTTGTTTTCTTTATTTTGAAGTGTAACCCATACTGCAGACTGTAGTCTTCAATCTTCATCAGTAAGTGATTCAAATTATTCTCACTTTCAGCAAACAAAGTTGTGTCGTCAGCCTATCACAGGTTGTTAATGAGTCTTCCTCCAATCCTGATGACACATTCTTCTTCATATAGTACAGCTTCTCGGATTATTTGCTTAGCATACAGATTGAATAAGTATGGTGAAAGGATATAACCCTGATGTACTCCCTTCCTGATTTTAAACCATGCAGTATCCCCTTGTTCTGTTCAAATGACAGCCTCCTGGTCTATGTACAGGTTCCGCATGAATACAATTAAGTGTTCTGGAATTTCCATTCTTCTCAATGTTATCCATAATTTGTTATGATCTACACAATCGAATGCTTTTGCATAGTCAATAAAACATAAGTAAACATCTTTCTGGTATTCTCTTCCTTGAGCCAAGATCCATCTGACAACAGCTATGATATCACTCCTTCCACTTCCTCTTCTGAATCCAGCTTGCATTTCTATCAATATAGTGCTGCAACCATTTTTTAATTATCTTCAGTAAGATTTTCCTTGCGTGTGATATTAATGATATTGTATGATAATCTCCACATTCTGTGGGATCATCTTTCTTTGGAATGAGTAGAGATATGGATCTCTTCCAGTCAGTTGGCCAGGTAGCTGTCTTCCAAATCTCTTGGCATAGCCGAGTGAGTGCCTCCAGCATGGCATCCATTTGTTGAAACATCTCAACGGTATCCCATCAATTCCTGGAGCCTTGTTTTTGGAACACAGGTGGGCCAGAACAAATGGCTACCTGTGAGTTCAGGAGAGGCAGGACCCTATTCCAACAAGGAGTGGGTGCATCTTTCCACACCAGACAGCAGAGTATGCCAACTGAGAATGGGAGCGCGAACCCAAGAACCAAGGGAAGGAGGAAGCTCCTGTTCATAGGCCCAAGAATCCAGCAGTCAACCTTAATCAGCATCAAAGGCTCCACTGGAGGCAGGTGCACCTGCTGGATACTCACAGACGGTGAGTTCCTTGGATGCTCAGCAGGTGTGGTGGGAGTATTATGAGCACACCCGTTTGTGGGGAAGCTTCTTGACCAGGAACAGGTTTGTTCGTTCTTGTGGCTTCTTTCATCAAAAAGTATTTGCCAAATGGATGAAGGCTAATGTTTAGTGAGCACGTATTTGCCGAATGAGTGAAGGCTAATGTTTAGTGAGCACGTATTTGCCAAATGAATGTAGGCTAATGTTTAGTGAGCACGTGTTTGCCGAATGAATGAAAGCTAATGTTTAGTGAGCACATATTTGCTGAATGAATGAAGGCACTAATGTTTAGTGAGCACGTATTTGCCGAATGAATGAAGGCTAATGTTTGGTGAGCACGTATTTGCTGAATGGATGGAGGCTAATGTTTAGTGAGCACGTGCTCTGCCTTGAGCTGTGTTACAGGCTATGGAACCAGAGAACCTCTCTCAGCTTCAGTAGCTCAGGCCTCACTACACATACGTTCGTGCCATTAGTGGCTCAGCAGTAGAATTGTCAGCTTCCATGAGGGAGACCCCGGTTCGATTCTAAGCAGCACCCCTTATGTGCAGCCCCCGCCCGTCTGTCAGTGGAGGCTGGTGTCCTGCTGTGAGGTTGAACAGTGTCAGCAGAGCTTCCAGACTGAGAGAGACTAGGCAGAAAGGCCCAGTGACCAACTTCTGAAAATCAGCCAATGAGCACAGCTATCCAATCAGCACTGATCGTGGGGGCGGGGCAGGGCCGTTGAGGATGGGGTCGACTTGACGGCCACTGACAACAGGCACACATCGATATAAAGCAATAATGATGTCTAACTGTCCCTCTCAGATTCCTATCTTTGTGTACCTGTAAGATGTACCACAGGTGCATGGTGCAGGCTCCAGGTGAACGAGGGGGCTGTTGTCCCACAGGAAGGGCTGTCCAGGGAGGCCTGGGCCTTGTCCTCATGGGGGCTCAGGCAGAGCTGGCAACACCCTTCCAGGGAGATGTAGGAGCAGCTCCCGGGTGAGGGACTCGTGGATCACGATCCTCAGGGCCCACCCGCTGGGAAGCTGGCCGACTCTTCACAATCCCTCTGCCTTGGCCCTGGGTGGTCTCTGCACATTGCAAAGGGGGCAGCTCTTGGCAGTTGCACCCCAGTGTCCTGAAGACCTAGGAGGCTGACAGAGAGTCCCTGTTGTTTTTCATAATGTCCCCCACCTGTACCAAGATACCTCATGGTCACCGTCAGCATCTTGGTGTCCCCAGACATCCCAATATCACTAAGGCTCGGACGGCGTCACCGTGTGAGCCGCTGCTTGCTTTTCTCGCTTCCCTCTCCTCCCTCGGGAGCACCACACACGCTCGATGCCTGGCATTCCTTCCCCGCCTCCCTGCTCCTCACCTGTCTCCTGCCCCAGCGTATCTCTTCCATCCCTCCTCTTCTCTTTCCAGGCTCTTGGTGAAGGTGATGATAAAACTGGAGGAAAAATAAAAAGGAGAGAGTTAAAATTCAGACGGGTTGCCTAGCCACCCTCCACATCTGGATCTTGGGGAGCATGGTGGCATCTGATTGGTTTCCCAGTGTCCAGATGTGTCTCGCCACGTAGACCCCCCCCTTCTCTGTCCTCAGAACATCCTCTCGTCGGGCGCGATGTGAATGCCTGCAGCGCGTGTCTCCGCTTCCCTTCTGCTCATGACTTTTGCTTGGATCTGGCTGAGCACACGCACACAAAAGGAACAAGGGCCCCACTTCTGGGGAACACGCCTGGTGCAGCCCTCTTCCCACAGGATTGCGGGGTTGCTTAGCAATCCAACACCACTCTGCCGCAGCAGACGGGCGCCTCCGATTGCTTCCTCCTATTTTTAATTTGTTTTCAGGCTGGGTATTTGCAATCACAGGCTTAGCTCAGAGATGTGGTGTGTGTCCTACCCCACACAAGTGGATCGGGAAGGACCTGCTGGCCTGCCAGTGGA
>NW_006921605.1:3371245-3371864 GCF_000298275.1 Orycteropus afer afer
AGTAGGTGACGTGTGTGTTTGTGTTTATGAGAACGTGAGTATGTGTGGTATATGTGTGTGGTATGTTTGTGTATGTATGTTGTATGTGGTGTGTGTGTGAGTGGCGTGTGTGTTTGTGTTTATGAGAACGTATGTGTGGTATATGTGCCACATGTATGTTGTATGTGGTGTGTGTGTGAGTGGCGTGTGTTTGTGTTTGAGAACGTGAGTATGTGTGGTATATGTGTGTGGTATGTTTGTGTATGTATGTTGTATGTGGTGTGTGTGTGAGTGGTGTGTGTGTTTGTGTTTATGAGAACGTGAGTATGTGTGGTATATGTGCCACATGTATGTTGGATGTGGTGTGTGTGTGAGTGGCATGTGTTTGTGTTTGAGAACGTGAGTATGTGTGGTATATGTGTGTGGTATGTTTGTGTATGTATGTTGTATGTGCTGTGTGTGTGAGTGCCGTGTGTTTGTGTTTATGAGAAAGTGAGTATGTGTGGTATATGTGTGTGATATGTTTGTGTATGTATGTTGTATGTGGTGTGTGTGTGGGTGGCGTGTGTGTTTGTGTTTATGAGAACGTGAGTATGTGTGGTATATGTGCCATATGCATGTTGTATGTGGTGCGTGTGTG
>NW_006921605.1:3372524-3377552 GCF_000298275.1 Orycteropus afer afer
CTGGCTTCCGCTGCCCAGGAGTTTACAAGAGCCCCTCTTAGGGCGTCAGTGGTGTTATGGGTTGAATGTTGTCCCCACTAAGGGCTGTTGAAGTTCTAGACCCCTGTGAACATGACCTTGTTTGGAAAGAGGGCCTTCAAAGATGTTACCAGTTGCATCACTTAAGGTCGTACTGCAGTGGGGTGAGTTCTAATCCAATTTGAGTGGTGCCCTTATGAAAAGGGAGATGCAAGAGATTCAGATAGAGAGGAGACAGGCGATGGTGGGACATGCTGCAGCGGCACTGCGGCCCCCACAAATCCAGAGAGACAGAAAGGATTGTCCCCAAGAGCCTTTGGAGAAGTCATGGCTCCACCAACACCCTGAATTTGGACTTTCAGCTTCAGGAATTTGGACACAATAAATTTCTGTTACTTTAACCCATATACTTTGTCGTATTTCTTATGGCAGCCAGAGGACACTACGGTAGTCGCCAAGGCCATGAGTTCCTGGGGAACGGGGGACCTACCCCAGCTGGGGCATCAGCAGGTTGAGGGGAGCAGGTTGATCTGCATTTTCTGCTTCTTACTTCACCGTGGCCACCTGTCTTGTCTATTTCTAAGAAGAGATCGAAGGAGACTACTTCTGAGGGGTGAAACGAGCGTCTTCTGCACCCAGGTGGCAGTGCCTGAGGAGAGAGCAAGAACTCCATCAGAATCAGGCCCAGGAAGGCCAGGCACAGAGAAGGGTCTGGGCCAGCTTAAAAGGGCAGCACGGTTGCAGGGGCATCTTGGGGACCAGATGAATACTGGCAGCTGGGGGTGTCACTGTCCTGCTCTTACGTGATGGTGACCTCTCGCCTGGTGCACGGTTAAACTCCTGCCGCCTCCTTTGTCTCCCATCCTGTGTTTCACCTCTTTTCCTCTCTTACCGAATCCGCTGTTGCATCAGGCCCTGTCTTTCTCTTACGTTCTACACCCTTGTTTCCTTGGAACACATCCTTCAGTAGCTTCCCAAGCAATTATGCACAGGAAGTAAAGTTTTGTGAGACCTTGCGTGTCTGCAAATGTCTTTATTCTAATCTCACATTAGATTGTTCATTTGGATAAGCAAGGGATTTTAGGCCAGAAATAGTTCTCCTTGAGCATCTTGAGGGTACATTAGCTTCCCCTGCAGTTGTATGAAGTCTGAAAACTGAAACAAACCAAACCCACTGCCATTGAGTCAGATCCGACTCATAGCGACCCCTCCTTGGGTTTCTTATTGCCACCCCTTCATGTGGGACCTGGAAACTTGTGGAAACTTCCCTTTGTCCTCAGTGTTTCCCTTTTCATACCTTGATGTCAGTCAGTTTCCATCCATGGTGTGGGGAATGGTGTGGGGAACCTGGAAACTTATTTCTGAAAAAAAATTCTTGAATTAAGTCATTGAAGATCCCTCTTCCTCCACTCCTTATTCTTTTTTTGGGATTCTTTTTATGTCGGTAGGAGCTCTGGTGGTGCTATGGTTAAAGCATTTGGCTGCTAACCAAAAAGCTGGCAGCTTGAACCCACCAGCCACTCTGTAGGAGAAAGATGTGGCAGTCTGCTTCCATAAAGATTGCAGCCTTGGGGACGCTATGGGACAGCTCTACTCTGTCCTATAGGGTTGCTGTGAGCCGGAATTGACTTGATGACAGTTGGTTTCATAGGTGTTGGACTCCATGAACTGATCATCTAATTATCTCATCCCTGCTTTCTTATTTCCTCCCCTTTGTCTTTTTGCTTTGGCTTCTAGGATATTTTACCTTCCAACCTGTGGGAGTTAAGGTTGTGTGTCATCTTGCCTGGGCCTAGTTTTGATTGTCTGGGCAGCTGGACGTAGTTATTCCCCGTGATGAGACTGGTCAACTCTATGGGGGCATCTACTGGAGCCTTAGGGATGTGGTCTGCTTCCAGTATGTCAGAAGAAGTTTTGAGCAAGGCCTTGAGCTTTTGGGCACATCTGGACCCTGCATTTGTCCGAGTCTTCATCTCAGTGACCTGCCATGTTGTCTGCCAATCTTGAGACTGTTTCTGAACTTCAACTAGTGGCCTGTCATGCTGCTTGCTAATTTTAGGACTGCCATTTCACTTGTTGATCTTGGGTTTGTCATATTCAGCAGCCAGCAGCAGTTTGTATTAAGAGAATCTTCTAGTTTCAGTGGGCTGGGAGCAAGAGGCAGAGCTGAAGCCCACAGTTGAGGGGCCTTCACCCTGCCCCTAGAGCTATCACTTCAACTTGGACTTCTAGCCTCCTAAACTGTAAGAGAATAAACTCCTGTTTGTTAAAGCCACCCCCTTGTGGTGTGCATGTTATAGCAGCACTAGAGAACCCAAACACAACCTGCCTGTCAAGTATTTTGGTTCTGTTCTTGTGTTTTAATTTCCAGCCCCTTCTGCCACTCCTCGGAAGGAAGGTTGGGCAATCTACTTCCCTAGTGATACTGCCTCGGAAACCCGAGGAGGGGTCACTATGAGTCGGGTCCGACTCGACGGCACATAACAACAACAACCTTGTTCTCAAAGAGTTCTGTTTGAAGGAACTTCCCACGCTTCGTCCATGGATCTTCTCTGATCTTGCTGCGGTTATTAAAAATGGTTATTTTTGATATAAGGAGCTCTGGTGGCATAGTGGTTAAAGCGTTTGGCTGCTAACCAAAAGGTTAGTGGTTCAAACCCATCAGCTTCTCTGAGGGAGAAAGATGTGATAGTCTGCTTTCCTAAAGATTTGCAGCCTTGGAGACTCTATGGGGCAGTTCTACTCTGCCCCTCTAGGGTCACTACAAGTTGGAATTGACTCCACAGAAGTGGGTTTGGTGTTTTTTTATTTTTTAAAGTATATATTCCTCCCTGCTTAATACCTGCCTCCTCACAGTTGCACCCCTACCCTCTGACCTGTTTATTTCTCTTAAAGGCTTCAGCTGTCTGGTAATTCTTGGTTGTCTACTCACATGTAAGGGAGGGCTGCAAAGCTGATTGGCAGCTCTGAGCAGTGGGTGGGGCTTATTCCCCTAGCGTTTCCCTGTGGAATGATTGGCTGGGTTCTTTGCTGGGAAACAGCAAAGTCATGCCATTAGGTTTCCCCTCTTGGACTGATCAGTTCCCCCAAAAGAGGATAAAGGGTTGCACGACAGCACTGTGGGGGCCGGTAGGGGTGTCAGCCTTCAGAGCGTGGGATACCCCTCCTGTCTGTATGCCGCGCATGAAGGTGCCAGGACCTCTGCTTGCCCCTGTGCAGAGAGTAAACTCCCAGGGCAGCTGCCCAAGGGTCGGGAGTGGGCGGGTGTCCAGGGTCCAGTGGCTTCACTGAGCAGGTTCCAGCCACTTTTGGCGCCTTCCCCTCCTTTGCAGGCGTCTGGCCCACCGGTCTTGAGTGGTGGGAGGACTCCGTGGTGTGAACTGTCTGCTCTCCGCTGCCCCGCTGCCCGACTGGGACTCAGTTCTGTCAGGGTCACTGCCATGGGCTGTGCTCTCCTGCGCCATTGGCGGCTGCCTCCTCTCCGTGCTCCAGGCTCTCGGGGGTTTATACCTCTCAACGTCCCTCTTTCTTTCTGGAGTTTTCAGAGGGAGCCAACTTCAACACGTGCGTCCAGTCGTCATTGGAGCCCCCAGGCTGTGCCTGCTCTTGCTTCTGGGCTAACTGTTCCTGCAAACCCCCCTCCCAGCTCTTTCTCACAGCTCACTTTTTCTGTAGAGGCGCAAACCAGAGGTTTGTAATGCTCTCTTAGGTGCCGTCCCAAGCCGGGAAAGTTCCTCTTCGTTCTGGCAGACAGGCTGGCCCTCACACGCTTCTCTGGCGGAATCCCTATTTCATGGCAGCTGGAGCCAGAGGGGTGGCCTCTCTGGGGCTGGTATTGAGGCCAGACTCAGCTGGGGTCTATCTCTCAGGGGACCCTGGTGCAGACGCCCTGTGGCTGCTCCTTGCCATGGTACCAACCAGCATGGTCCGGGCAGGCCTACGATAAGCCCCGCGCTGGCTGGCTCTGGTGGAGGTTTGGAACAGGGTTCGGCGTTGTCTTGAAGCAGCTTTTCCAGAATGACTCAGAGGTCTGAGTCGCAGGAGCCCCTATCTCACCACCACCCGCCGACCCCGCCTCATGGTGACGCCATGTGTGTCCTGGTGGGATCGCTCCATGGGAATTCTGAGGACTGATCCTTCAGATGTAGCTTGCTAGGCTGTTCTTCCAAGCACCACCGGGTGGACTCAAACGTCCAACCTCCTGGTTCAGCAGCCAAGGGCTTAACCAATGTGCCACCAGGGTTCCTTGCTTACCTGAGACGAAGCGTTCATTTGGTGGTTACCTGTATGGCCCAGCAGCTCACATGGAATTGTGGAACAGGTCCCACTGGCCAAGGCAGAGCGGGGACCCAGATGGGCTGGAGAGCCTGAAAGGAACAGCATTGAACTTTGAGGGGTTACCAGGCACTGGCCTTGGAAGTCTTCCCTCCTCACTTCACAGGAGGACAGTCAACAAGGGCCTGCTGTCCTGCCCTTCTCTGCCCACCCCAGCCAAGCCCCAGACGCCATGGTGCTCTTTGTGTCCCGCAGGGAAAAGTGGGACAGTGGGGTGCAGGAGGACTCCTGCAGCACCCAGACTTCAAAGCAAAATGGGCTGATTTCTCATGTGCTTGATTTTACGTTGGAGTTGCCTTTTGCATGTCCAGCCCACCTCCCCTGGCTGCTTTGAGCCTCTTCCCAGCTCCCAGCACCCATCCTCCTACAGAGAAGGTGGTCAGGCTCACCGGCCTGGTTTGCTGAGGACGGTGCAGGCCCGGGGACCTGCTTGTGGAGCTGAATGCCAGTGGCTTGTGATGCGGGCCTCACTGTGCTGCTCTGGGGCTCTCATGCTGCCTGCCAGCCCAAGGGCCCCACTTTCCGGCCCCCAGTAGCCAGCCTGGGCCTTCTTTCCGCTTCCCCTCCCAAGGCGGGACCCTGCTTCCTGCCAAACCAGAACCGCTGGCCCTAGGTCGGAAGAGGCTGAGGCTGGGGGTGACTCTGAGCTTGGGAACCCCTTGGCTGACCTGGGAC
>NW_006921605.1:3378632-3400423 GCF_000298275.1 Orycteropus afer afer
GGGGCGATTCTGTGAATGGGAAGGCCCGGGGGTCGGGCTCCATGGAGATGCCGGGGAGTCCCGCGCGCTGCTTGCTGGTGGCGGCGGCGACGGCGGCACAATGCCCGGCGCAGGGAACTCCCCGGCGGGGGGAGCAGAGCCGCGCGGAGATCCCGGCCCCGCGGGGCGCGTCGGCGAGGCGGTCAGAGCCCGCGCGGGTGGCAGCAGCGGTGGCGACCCCGCGGTGGTGCCGCGCGCTTCTCTCTGGCACCCAGGCCCGCAGTCCCTGCCGAGCCCTCACGAGGAGCGTTCCATGGAGAGGTTGATGGCTCAAAGGAGCTGCGGAGGAGAAGGGGTGACCCCAGCTTCCGAGAGCGGAGTCGAGCCCGCGGCGCCGCGGTGCAGTGGGCGCGAGCTGGCCAGGGACAGACTGGGGGCGCTCCCGGACTCGCCAGGCTCTGGCAGGAGGCGAGACTGCTTATCGGCCGCCGTGACTGCATCCCCTCCACCCGGAGCCGGGGCCGCTCGGCTGGGGAAGCTGGCGCCAGGGGGCCTGGCACACCCGTGGCCCAAACTTTCTGCCCTGGCGACCCTGGGAGGCGGTGGGATCGCGGGCGCGTCCGGGTTTCGCTCCCTCGGGAGGGCAGTCTCCTGCGGCGCCCCGGGCGTCGGCCTGAGGCCAGTCGTCCTTGGGGTCCCGCCGATGGAGCTTCCCCGGGGCGCCGAGCTTCCCGGGCGCGCAGCCCCGCAGTAGCCCGGGGCGCTCACCCAGCGGGCGCGGGGAGAGGGCGGGGCACCTGGCGCCGAGAGCCGTTGGGACCCCCGACCGCTCTGGAGGGACTCCGGGGTCTGATGCCCCACCGGGAAGGGTCTGAGGTCCAGAGCTCCGGCGTCCACGGGCAGGAGCGGGGCCCAGAGGAGCAGGGATCCCTCAGCGATGGGGTGACGGAGCTGCCGCCCCCTCCTCCCCCTCCTCCCCTCCCCTGCTCTTGGGAGAGACGCGATTCGGTCCTAGACGGTCGCTCCGAAAGGCGAGTCCGCGGCGACGCTCCTGCTGATGCGTGATCCCCCACAATATCCTGGTGGCAGAGGACAGGGGCCCGAGGGGTCCGTCCTCGGGCCAGCGCGGCTCTCTCCATCTCCAGGTGAAGTCGCTTCTCGGGGCGCGCCGGGTCGCTAAAGTCCTGCTACAAACGCTGGCTGGGCTCGGGGATGCCCCGGCGCGCATCCGGGGGGAGCCCGGGGTCTCAGCGCAGAGCAGATGTGGTGCTAGTGAGTGGGGTCGCCCATAGTGATTCCTTTCAGCCGGAAAAGGGCTTTGGCTTGACTAGTCTGCAAAACATAATGAAAGGAAAAAAAAAAAAAGGAAAAGCCACGAACGTTGCGGCAGAACCTGCTCATCCAGTGTGCAGGGGCGAATGTCTTAATTAGGCTGCGTTGTTAACGGGGATATTACACTAATTAAAACCAGACCCTCTAGGTGAGCGAAATTGTGTGAAGAGAGAAGAAAAAAGTTGCCATGAAAGCTCTGGGCACAGGCGGGTGGGGGGCACTTGGAGAACCCCGAACACCCATGCACTGCGGGGAGGGCTGTGGGCCGCGCTGGGGCAGAGGGGCGCTGGAGGAGGGGTCCTGCCCGGGGGACCAAGCTCTCGCGCCCCCTCCTGCCCGCCTCCACCTGCAGGGACAGAGCTCCCAGCAGAGCCTGAGTTCCTGCCAAGGGCCCAGGCTGCCGCCCCCGGACCTCCCTGGGGATGGCAGGCCTCCCTACGTGGGCACCTGGCTCCCTGAGCTGTCCTAGAAGCAAGGCTTAACCCTTCGTTTCCTGGCTGGGGCATCTGGGAGTGTAAACGCATCCTGATGAGGTGGTGAGTGGTGAGCCCTAAAGGGGTTGAGGAGCAGGTAGCATTGAGGGGGGCACTGGGCCGTGACAGGCCGTTTGGCCCAAGGGCCAGCCGCGTGTAAGGGGAGCGGCTGTTGCTGGTGTGGTGTGTGGGCTGTTTGGATTTTCTAGCACCAGACACCCATTTCCAACAGCTACGCTCTCCCCCCTAAAAGCCGGCCTAGGCCGGGGCTCTGACGTTACACTCAGGAATGTGGGGCTCAGAGGGACAAGCGTCCACTCCGGCCTCAGGTCATCTCAGGTCTTCCCTGCCATAGCCGGCCTCTAGTTGTGCTGGGGCTTTGTTGCAAATGCCCCTTGCCCCCTGCTGAGGGGCCGGCACCGCAGTGGGCTGGGTGTATTCACTGCCTTTCCTCAGGGACCCAGGCCTGGCGGGGAGAAAAGGCAGCGCGAGCTCAGTGGCTGCCAGCACCAAGGACAGGGCCAGAGGCGCCGGTGTGCTCCGGTCCTCCAGCCTCAGACACCAGCCTGGGGCCGCTGGGGGCGCTGCGGGCGCTCTCCCTCTCCCTGAGAGGGGAAGGGGACCGCTCCTGGGGTCCTTTCAGAGCCAGGGATGCCAGGGCCAGAAGGAGGGAGGGACATGGGCCTCCGGGTTCTGTTCAGAGTGGGCCTCTGTCATGTTCCCATCGTTATTCAACTTGGCGCATCACTGACGGCTCGTGGGTGAATCGAGAGAGGAGGTTACCCAACTCTGGTATCTGGAGATGAACTAGACAACACAGTGGCCAGAGAGGACACATCCCACTTCTGGATGCTTGGAGCCCAGCCCAGCCCAGCTCCAGGGCCGACTCTCGCCTGCAGCCCTGTCTGACCCCCACTTCCACCTCTCAGTCCAATCGTGGCTGGAGACTCCTCCCCTCCTGCTCTGTGTAGGAGCTGGGGGTGTGTGGCTTTTTAGAGGCTGGGGTCTGGGTGGGCTTCGCCCCACCTGCCCCGGTACAGGCCGGGCTGCCCTGACTCATGCTTATGGAGTGAGGTGTCAGGGTGATGAGGCTGGTGGTGGCCAGGGAGGCAGCAGGGGCGGAAGCGGAGGGAGCCAAGTCACGTGAGATTGAAATGTTATTTATCGAGGGCTGCAGTGCGGCCTCCCCGCCCCTCGCCCACCGCCCTCTCTCGTCTTTGGCCGGCTGTCTCTCTGTTTATTATTTCTATGCTCTTCAGTACTGTCTTATAAAGACAAATGGGGCCTGACATGTGGCTGCCATCAGTGAGGGATTTTTTATTTTTGAACAAGTGAAGGGGAAAAACCATCCTGAAACTTTGCCCCATTGCACAGAGCTGCTCATCTTCGGGAAGCTGCCTTGCTTCGGGACTGTCTGCGGCGGCCTCTTCTGGCGCGAGGGACAGACTTTATGAAGACACCTCACTTGCACCGACCTCTTCTGACTAGTGGCAGTCTCTCCCCACGTCCTTTTAGGAAGCAGTGCGTTGTTTTCACAGGTTCACATTCAGATGGCCTCACCGTTGTGTTTTCTGCGGCACTCTGAAGTTGGCTTGTCCTCTCTTTGTCGTTTATAGCGTTCTGGGTCCATCTCTCTGTCTCCCTGTCCCTCTGTGTCTTCCTGTCCACCCGCTCTTATTTTCCTCCTTGTGCACTTTCTGAGCTGTGTGGGCACTTAGCACATGGCTTTCTGCTAGTCTGAGAGCTGAAGAGGGTTCTCAGTGAGTGAGTGGTTGGATGGAGGGCGTGATTGGTGTCTGTCCTGTGTTGGTTGTCAGCCTACAGACAGACAGACGGTGTTACAGATGGAATCATGTCCTCCTCCCCAAAGTGACATGGAAGTCCTAACCCCATATCTGTAAATATGGGTCTGCTTGGGAATGGGGACTTTCTTGTGTTATGTTAATGAAGTCACTATGGAGTGTTTGGGTCCTAAACCCGATCTCTTCTGAGTGGTCTCTTACCCAAAGAGCAGAATAAACCCAGAGCCCCACACGGGAGGAGATGCCTCAGGTACACAAATGAGCAGCAAAAGGACACCAAACACCACTGGCCCCAGAGGAGTCCACCTGGCCGAGGCCCTGGTTTGGACTTCCTGCTCCAGAGACGTGAGAAGTCAAGGTCTGTTCTTGACGCCCTCCACTTGTCTTTGTTACGGCAGCACTAGAAGAACAAAACCGTAAGAAGCTGCTTTGTGACACGCACTAATTTGGTTTATAAAATACATATTCTTAAATGCGATGCACTTAGCAAGTTTGTTTGCTATCACAGCTTCTCCAACACATAAGTTGATACCAAAACACACCTTTGAAGGTGACTTGAGATAATAAAGAGTACAAAGCCTGTTACTTTATCTGAAAGTGTTTCCTAAAATAGCCCCTCCCCCTAGCAAGCTCACAGCCTCTAAATTACGTTTAGAAAATATTGCCAGAGCACAGGCCAAGCTGTCCAGCACGCTCCCAGCTCCGGAGTGAGGGGAGCCGTCGTGAGGGACAGCCAGCCACCAGGATTCCTGTGACCCAGGAAGAAGATCCATCAACTTCCTTTTAAATTTAAGGGCCTAGAGATGTGCTCCAGGGCAGTTTCAGCAGGAGGATTCCCGCCTTCCGTGCAGGAAACCCGGTTTGACTCCTGGCCAGGGCACCTTGTACACGGGCACCGCCCATCCGTCAGCGGAGGCTGCTGTGTCGCTGTGATGCCGACCTGTTCCGGCCAAGCTTCCGGACTCAGACAGACCAGGAGGGAAGACCTGGCAATCTGCTTGGAAAGTCAGCCAGTGAGAACCCTGTGGGCACAACGGTCTGATCTGCAACCCATTATGGGGGTGGCCCCGGCTTGGACAGCATTGCATTATGTTGAGGATGGGGTCACCACGAGTCAGGGGCTGACTCGGCAGCAGGTAACAATGATGACGCACATCTGCTTGCTTGAACCGTGGGGACTCTGGTGTCTGAACCCACAACAGAAAATGAAAAATATCGGGCACAAAGCTCCATTGCCTCCCAAATCCAAGGGCTGCCCTGAGAGCTGAGTTATCGTCCCCAGGCGCTGCCCACAGCTCTTACCTGGCACAGAGCCGGGCAGCCCCGTCCTCCTGAGGTTCATTCTGACTTGTCCCTGTGTCTTGGTCTTGATAGGCAAGTGGCTAAAGATGGTTCCCTCGCCCATCTTCCTTCCCCTCTCTGTGGCCTTCCCCGGCAGGAAACTGGCAAGAAGATGAACATCAAAGGCTCCGAGGAAGGTGGAAAAAGTTGGGGTTGGGGGAGGACAGAGAAGTGAGGGCCGAGAGGTCCACCTGTGTGGAGAGGCAGGGCCCATGCTGGGCAAGGCATCAGGCTGCGGGCTCTGGGAGACTCATGAGCAAAGACAGGTCTTCCTTCAGACCCGGTCTCCACCCTTTCTGTGTCGTTCGGGGCAGGTCCATGCTAAGCCCATCGGCGAGGTAGGTTGTAACATGTTGGCATCAACTTACACTGGATGGGTGAGGGCATCAGGGACTAAGAGCAAAGC
Organism: Orycteropus afer afer; assembly: GCF_000298275.1. Taxonomy (NCBI): domain Eukaryota; kingdom Metazoa; phylum Chordata; class Mammalia; order Tubulidentata; family Orycteropodidae; genus Orycteropus; species Orycteropus afer. The sequence continues at coordinate 3,383,966 of NW_006921605.1, forward strand.
AGTTCTAGTTGCAAGCTTTTTTTTTTTTTAAGTTAAGAACATGTTCAAGGTCAGAGTGTATTCCCAGCAGGAAAAAGAAGGAGGGAGAAAACACATATTTTTAAACAGTTTTACTCATTCACTGCTTTGAGTGTTGGCTGTATTGAGAGCATTCTCCCACGATTGTAGAAGGGCAGAGACATATGTGAGGCAACTTCACGGCCCCCCCAGACACACGCAAAGCTGCCCCCAGGAGGCCCACTCCCTGTTGTCATCTCTGTGGTCACAGGTCCCTGCTCGGCTGTCTTCTTGGGGCTCTGGGCAGTGAGCCAACCCTCCTGGCCCAGGTCAGTGCTGGTATGCGCCTGGAGACCAGGAGGAGAGGCACGTGGGCAGTTGTGTCTGTTTGGCCCTAGGAGAAAACAGTCCCATTTGTAAGCCCGGAAGCTGCCTGGGGACAGAACACCTGCTACCAGCCGGGGCCTGCAGTTTCACGCCCTTCTGCGGGGGGCTGGGGTGAGATCATGTCAGGTGTCCTTTGTCCCAAAGGCAAGAGAACGGGAGTGCTGTTATTTCTCCAAGGAATCTTGTCTTCCTTCCCGATTCTCCCTCCACCAAAACAAGCAAACACGAAGCAACCCACCCTCAGGAAGGAAAGAGGAGAACCAGCGAGATGTTGAACAGACCCAGCACACGGTCTCCCTTCTCTCCTTCTCGCTGGAGGCTCGGCGTGGATATCCATCCTGTTGTCTCCCGATCAGTGGTCCCTTCCCTTCCCTGAGCTGGTGGAGTTCCTGGACAGTGCTAACTGAAGGATTGGGGGTTCGAGTCTACCTACAGACACCTCAGAAGTAAGCCCTGGTGATCTCCTGAAAATTCAGCCCCTGCAAGCCTGCCGAGCACAGTGTCCTCTGACACACGGGTTGGCACCCCACTGGACTCAGTTCCCTGAGATGGTACAGCCTAAACCCTCCCTAGCCAGCTGGTGCTTGGTGAGCCGCCCCCCACTCCCAGGGCACACACCTTCGATGCACCCTGACGTGGACCACAACTTCTGAACAAGGTTGCTGCTCAGTGACCCCAAAGCCATGAGCAATGCTCTATGAGACCAAATGGGCAGCAATGACTAAAACACAGTTGAGAACATAAGGGGTAGGGAGACTAGATGAATGGAAACAGGACAACCAGAACAGATCATGAGAATGCTCACCCACCATGAAGAATGGAACCAATGTCACTGAACAATTGGGGCAGAAATTGTTGAACAGGAGCCTAAACTATTGTGTAAACCTTCACTGAAAACATAATAAATTAGTATTTTAAATAGTATTTAAAAAACAGAAAAAACAAAACCAGTTTCAGATGAAGTTACAGATGCCGGGTGAGAGCCACGCGGTGCTTCCTCACCCAGGTGGGGGCTGCACGAGGCGCTCCCTGCTCAGTCACATGGCCTGAACATGGCCTGGGAGGTGGCCTAGCAGCTCATACTCTTGGGGAACACTAAGGCCTGGCACAAGGTCCCGTCTGTAGTGCCGTGGACATGGGAGTGCACTGACAGGGGCCTTGGGGATGGGGTGATGGGGTGTCTCCTTGACGGTCCTCTCTCCATGCCTCCACTTCTGGGCAAATGTCAGAGGACCCCCAGGAGAGGAGGTCACTGAAGCTGGTCCCTTTGTGTCACAGGAGTGGCCTTGGATTATAAGAGGTGGGGGCCCTGGGCCAATGCCATCTGGATTTTCCACAAGTCGGGGGACAGGGAGAAGAATCGCGACTCCCTTCCCGGACATACCTTGAATTGCACACTGTGGCCATACTGTCTCTTGGGCTGGATTCCATCCCTGCCTGCCTTCAGGGCTGGGTCAGCTTTTTGGTTCTTAGAGTCTAAGGCCTAAAAAACCAATACACGGTTTTGTAAAACCCACGAGACATACACACAGGAAGGGTGCATCGTGTGACTGCGTCGTCAGCTCTCCGTCTTTGAAGGGACCATGGGTGTGAGATAAGGTGCTGCTGGAGGGACCTGCCCACAGGGTGGGTGAGGGCACGGGGCCCCTGATCGCGTGTCCCCAAAGCTGCTCTAGCAGAACCGGCAGGGCCTGCCTTTTCATTGAAGAGGGGTGGTCCCAGAGTCCATTCGTCAGGGGTTTTGGATTCTTAGCAGGAAAGAGAAGTGCTGGAGAAACTTTAAGTGAGAATGCTGTTGTCACTGGTGCAGTAGTATAACCAGCACTCACAGGCCACCAAAGCTGGGTCGTAGCTTCTTCTTCCCGAATGATGGCTGTGAACCTGGAACTGGTGGACCCCAAGGAAGCCAAGAGAGGAGCTGGGCAAGGACCCTCCGTACCCTTTTCTTGACCCTAAAGGCTCTCATGATGAGGTCTGTTACAACTTTTGTTGTTGTCAACTGCTGGTCCCCAGCTCCTGCTGAGCCCATGCATGGCCGAAGGAAACATTGTCCTGTCCTGTGTCATGCCTGTGGCTGATTGTGGAAGGGACCCTTGTGATTCACAGCATTTGCCTTCTTTCTTACACACACACACACACACACACACACAGCCCTTTTTATTGTGATGTGGGTGAAAGTTTATAGAGCAGATTAGTTTTCCATTCAACAATTCCTGCACATTTCGCTTTGTGACATTGACTGCGGCCCCCACAGTGTAACAGCTCTCTTCCCTCATCCCCCTGCTGTTTACTGTCTTCGTTTGTCCTTCTGTCCTAACCGTCCTGCCTTCTGAGGTGCACCCCTGGGCAAAGGCTGCTCTTGCGGATCCCTCTCGGTGACTGTCCTCAGGGGTGGATCCATGGGCTCTCATTGGCTGCTTTGTGGAAGTGATTGCCAGGCCTTTCTTCCTGGTGGCTCTTAGTCTGGATGCGCTGCTGACACCCGTTCAGCATCCCAGCCACACAGACGCCACCACAGACAGACGGGTGGTGGCCGCACACGAGGTACCCTGGCTGGACTCGAACCCGGGCCTTCTGCGTGGAGGGTGAGCGTTCTCCCACCGCGCCCCCGGCACCGCAATGGCACTGCTTTCTGGGAAGATTGTGAGAAACCCAGCAGCGTGTGCGCTTTCCTTTCTCTGCAGCAGATCTCTACCTGCCGCGGTTAAAGCCACGCCCCTCGACTGTGGCTTCTTCCCACTATTTCTCACGGACGAGGGACCTGCTACAGTTTGCCTGTATCTTGGAAAATACATGGGTAACCGTGTGTGCACCAGTGACACTGCAGTCATGACCGTAATTGTCAGCCTTCAACGTCCCTGTGCTTCGGCAGTCAGACGAGTGTTGCATGGGTACTTTCTCCTCCCTCAGCGTGAAATTTCATTTTAAAAATAGAGCCATCTCTATAGAACAGACGGCAAATCTAAAACTGGGTCATTGATAATGATATCTGTATTTACATGTTAAAAGCACAGCCAACAGTCGCCGCCCTCCCCGTCCTAAAACGGGGTTCTCTCACGGCTGCAGTCACCCAGGAAACTCGGTCAGGGAGGGCCACTCTCTTGGCCCTCGGCATCATGGACACGAAAACACAGTGTGCTCACAGCCCGGGAGGCAAACTCCCGAGACCTGGCTCGGAAAATTCCAGGCCCCGAGGATCATTTCCCCGAGAGTCATGAGCACTGGAAAGCGAGGGCCCTAAAGGAAGTCTTTGGGTAGTAATCCCACCCGTGATGTGCACCACTCCGAGATGCATTAACATACGAAAATGACAGAAAATAGGAAGGTGCGTGCTCGGTGCCTGGGGCTGCGCGCACCCGGGGCCGGCTCTCGGCTTGCGGCCGCCGCTGTGCAGGGTGCCCTCGCCCGCCCCGGCTCTTGCACAGATCCACAGCTGGGGGATCCCCGTTCCCCTGGCAGGGACCAGCTACTGCGTGAAGGAGGCTTGATGGGACATATTATTCGTCCACGCCAGTGGCTTCCTTTCGGGGTGGCGCTATTTTATAGTCAGTCAAGGGGGTGCAAGGTCTCGTCCAGGGCTGACCCATTTCCTGGTCCTGGCTGCTCAAGAGATGCGGTTGGCCGGGCCAGGTGTATAGACACCTGCCTGGGAAGGCCAAACACGGCATACCTCTGGCGGCTGCCGCCCCTCCCCTCACTGTGGCATTGGTGCATGTCAGGCGCCAGCTGCCTCTGGGGTGCTGGGGTGGCCAGCACCTTGTTCTGTGTTTCTTGTGCTCTGCGCCCCCCCTGACACCCCCAGACCCTTCCTTCTGCACCCCACCCTCCCCCTTCACCCTTTGAGCCAGCAGGCCTCTCCAGGCGGGCTGCAGGCGGCAGGCTGGCAATCGGAGGTCAAGCAGCGCTGAGCTGGGAGGGCCGGAAGGGAAGATTTACGGCTCTTCCCTGCTCCACTTGATGGACAATTAAAGTCCAGCCCGGTTGGAGGAGAGCGAGGTCGTTAAGAGTCAGGATGGGAGGATAAATCAGTCACCTCCACTTAGACACAGAGCCAGACGCTTCTCGGGGCCTCAAAGTGCGGATCCCTTGGGGGTGGATTTGAAGGCTCTGGAATCAACTGTTCAAGGATCTGACATGTTCTGAGCCCTATCAGAGTCGGGCCCAGAGACCTCGGGGCTCCTTGCAAACCAGGGAGGTGCTGTGGGACGTGGGGGTGAGACTTCCCGTGACATATTTGCAAGGCACTTTGTTTCCTTAGCATCTTGCTGCTGTGAGGGCCACCGACCTGAACGGGTCAGAATAGTGGACCCCGACCTGCATGTAGAGTGTATACACATGTGCTTGCACACGTGCACACACATTTGCAGTGCATACATGCACACACATGTACACTTGTGCACACGCACACACACCAGTGCATGTATGTGTATGCACATACACACATGAGTATTGCATGTGCACCCACATACATGTGTGTGCGCACATGTGTGTGTGCACTGCACTCACCTGTGCACATGCATGCGTATGGGGTCACTTCTTGAAGTCTTGTAGAGCCCGACGTGTCTTTAAACTGTACACCCCTGAGTGGAGGCCAGGGGCAGGTGACTGGGCATCGTCCATGCCTGGGGCCGTCCTCCATTCGCTCTAGGCCTTCTTTCAGTACCTTAAAGACTCTTGGCAGTTTCCTCAAGGAAACTTTGCAGCAACGAGATGCACAGAGCTTGGCGGCCCTCCTCCTGGCTAATTGGCGATGTGGTCCCGCGTGGGAGGCTTGTCATTCCTGGAAGCGAACTTTCTTCCTCATCTTTCCCGCCTCCATCCCGCCCCCCACGCCCACCGCCCCGCATGTGCCTTGACTCCTACACCGGCTGCAGTGCCGCTCTGTGTGTGGCGCAGCCGTGGTGGTAGCCGGCATTCAGTCAGCCGGCACACAGGCCCTTCATTAACTTGGATACTACAATTATGTGCGCCGAAAGGCTGAAAGGGCCATTTAGGACTTTTCTCTCTTTAAAAAATACTCCCTCTTCACCGTCGAGTGGCCCGGCCCTCTGCGACAGAGAGCCTTGTGCTGGCCACCAGGCACTTGCCGGCTCTCGGTCTGTAACCACACAACGTTCAACTGGAGACGGCTGCCCGGGGCGGCGGGGCCTGAGCATTGTTCTGCTCCGAGGTGCCGTGCAGACAATCTAGGCAGCGTGCCCTGCGGACGAAAGCTGATGAACCAGGGCTCGGGAACCCAGGTGTGTGTGTGTGTGTATGTGTGTGTGTGTGGGGATGCAGACGTGTGCACATGTATGTCTGTGCGTGGGTGTGCACATATCTGTGTGCACACATATCAAGTCGTAGGCGGTGTCCCTTGGCATAGAAAGCCTGCTGCTGTGACACTCACAGTGAGGGGCCTGGCCCAGGGCAGCTGTGCCTGATCCCCCCACCGAGGCCATGAGGCCTGGGCATCGAGGGCAGCGGGCTTCCCAGGGGTAGGTGCTGGACTGCCGCTTCCCGTGGGGACATAGCACACACTCACCTTGCACGCACACCTGCTGGTTCTCCCATGTGCACATGCGTGTGCAGACATGAATCTGTGTGTGGGGGACACGGTCCTCCAGGGTGGCTGGAGTGGACGCTGCAATCCCTGCGGGGTCTGGGTTGCAGAGAGCAGGACGCCAGAGTGGTTTCTGTCCCTCTGCAGACACCTGGGGGTAGGGGTGGGGAGAGGCTCACCTTGAGCAGGTAGGAGGTGGACAGGTCCAAGGCCAGAGCCCAGACCTGTGACTCTGGTGCAAGATAGACTTGCACCCCTCCCCCACAGGTGATTAGAAGCTGACAGGCAGCTGCTACCTTGGATGCTGGGCCAAGAAGGCTCGTCGCGGCACTGTGTGGGGACCTCGTTATCCTACAAAAGAAGGAAAAGCCCAACCCACAGAAGCACCAAGCAGCAACCCAACAACTCACAAACTTATTTTTTTTAAACTTCCCTGAGGTTGCCGTGGTTACCCGCACGCGCAGTCCCAGGTGTCTGCTTTAGCAGAGAGCTGCTCAGAGCAGGAATGAAAGCCCCCCCCCCCCAGTATCCGGAGTGGCTCCCCCTCTGGAGAACCACCGGCCGTTCTCCTCCATGGAGGGAGGGAAGGGGCCGGGGTGGGGGGATCTCGCAGGCCGTGGAATGTGCGATTCTCATGTAACACGTCTGAGATATGGGAGGCAGAATTGCCCTCCCACGCTAAAATAATTATAGCCAAATGTATCATTCTCAGCTAAGGTCCTTAACAACGCAGAGGGTGCACATGCGTGTGTGTGCTTGTGCATGGGAGAGTGTGTGCGTGTGTGCACGCATGTGTGCATATGCAGATGCATGTGTGTTCAGTCCCTGCATCCTCTGTCTTCTCATGGAGAACACTCCTGCTGCCTGGCTGCACCTTAGAACCACCTGAGGCACCCCCATACCTGGGGGCTGCCCTCCAGCAGGTAGCACCCTGTGGGCTGTGCACAGGGGCCTGGGGAGGACGGGTAGTGGAGGGATGGTGGGAGACGACAGATCAGGATGGATAAAGAAGCCGGACCAAGGACCCCTGTGGCCTGTCCTCTATACTTGTCTAAGGGTGGGGCCCACAGACAGGGATGGGCTGTACCTCCTGTCTGCCTGGGTTCCATAGGGGCCCTGGTGCCCACAGCCCACACTCAGCCACACTACCAAGAGAACCAGCTCCGAAGAGCAGTGTCTAGGACGCTGCCTATTGGGTGGTCTGCGTGCTGTGGTTTTCTCCCACAGATTGATGGAGTGGCTGGTGGGCTTCATGATGCACCCGTGATGTGGGGTCTCTGCTCCCTGCTGCCCTAAGGGTGAGGCCGCTCTTCCTATCCCCCACCCCTGGAGGGCAGAGGCCAGCCTGGGCTTCTGTGTGGACACTCAGCAAGTGACTGTAATGAAGAATGTCACTAGCACTTCTATGGAAGGCTGACATGTCCCAGATGTGGTCACTCCCACATCTGTCTCCAGTGCTTCAAGCCAGGAACCGTCTTGTCCCTACAGCACCTAGGATGGTCCCCTATGCACAGTAGGTAGTTCTTGATAGTTATGTGTTGGTGGCTGGCTGGCCGGGGGGTGGGGAGAGACAGACAGACAGACAGACAGGGTGTCTTAGTCTCCCAGTGCTGCAGCAACCAAATGCCTGGCTCTCAAGAACAGAAGTGAGTTGTCTCACAGCTCTGGGGCCTGAGAGTCCAAACCAGGGTATTAGCCACGTTGACTCCATCGGAAGCACCGAGAGCATCTCTGGCTCCTGTGGTTTCGGGGAACTTGGCTCTCTGTGGCTTGCGGCTGGGCCTGCCTTTGTTGTGACAGGAAGCTTATCATTCATCCATCTGTGTCTGCAGTCTTTACGGGACACCACACAGATGGGATTAATGCCCACCCTGCTCCTGTGTGACCTCATCTTAACTGACAGCATCTTCAAAGATCCTGGTTCCCAACAAGGCCACGTTCACAGGGCCAGGGGTTAGGAATGCAGCATATCTTTTGAGGACACAGTTCAATCCATCACAAGGGGCTTCTGAGCCTCCCTTGCCCTCTGTCCTGACTGGCCCCCTGGTGAGTGACCCGTTGGGGATTTCCATGTCATCCTTTCTGCCTCTAGTGGCTTGGCTGGATCTGCCGGTGTTGGGTGTGCGGGAGACCTTGCTCTCCGTCTGGCTGGTCAGCGCTGGGGCTGGGGTGCCCTTTGTACCTGGCCTGGGGTGCTCTGCCCAGAGGAGCAAGGCACTTGCTGACCTGGGCAGGAGCCACGAGAGGACATAGGCCCTGGTTCAGCCTGTGAGCTTGGCAGCAGTGAGGCAATGCCCTGCAGGCCTGATTGGGCTGCTCACCAGCCACTGAAGCTTCCTTCCCTTCAGCCTGGAAGTGAACCTTGGCGTGTATGCAATTGCGTTCCCAGCCCTGGAGTCGCCTGCCAAACAGAGCAGAATGCCTCCAAGAGGGGGGCATCGGATGTGTGTTCCAGCCTCCTCTCTTTCCTGGGTATGGAGTGAGGGAGTAGAAAGAGAGGACAACATAGCAGGAAAGAGCCGGACTGTTCTAGAAGATGCCAGACTATTCTGAAAGATATCTTGAGACACCTCCAAATGCATGACCCTGGAGCTGGCTGCATCCTTTGAGGGTAATACAACCCATCTAGAGGGGAGTCAGCTCATGATTATTGATGCTAATGGAAAACAGGAGTGAAATGGATAATTCAAAATGGCAGACAGATCAATATTATTTATATTTAGCTTGTGAATGCATTGAATATTTCTCTGCTGGCAGATTGGCCTTCATGATGATGTTTTGTGGAGTCCAAGAACCTGCTGCCCACAGGCCAAGGCCTGCCACCTTGCTTTCCCTCTAGGAGAATTAGTGGAGTGTACAAGAACCCCTCATGACTTGGCGGCTGGCACAGAGTGAAGCGTCAGACCCATCGTCCCCCGCATCTGCCCTCTCCCCACTGCATGCCGGGCACCTGCTGCTCTCCCAAGACCTCCCCCACTGGCAGCGATTCCCCTTCAGCAGGGATTGGCTAAAGCCTTTAAAGAAATAATGGTCTATTCATATAGCTGAGGAAAATGAAAGTCCATGAGAGCCAAAGTATGACCTTGCATATATCCCACCTGAATTTAGAGACTATCTCCAGAATAAATTTGACACATTAAACACTAACGACCGAAGACCAGAAGAGGTAAAAGGTCATTAGAAAGATGGGAAAGAAAGAAAAGACAAAAATGGATCTTTGAAACGCACTCTTGAATGTAGAGTAGCTAAAGCTAATGGAAGAAATGATGAAAGATCTGAACAAAAGATTTCAAAGGGCGGTTCGAGAAGACAAAGTGAAGTATTACAATGAAATGTGCAAAGACCTGGAGTTAGAAAACCAAACGGGAAGAACACGCTCAAGCTGAAAGAACCGGAGAAGAAAAAAATCAAGCCTTGAGTTGCAATATTGGAGGGTTCTATGGGCAAAATATTGAAAGTTGCAGGAAGCATCAAAAGAAGATGGAAGGAGTACACAGAGTCATTGTAGCAAAAAGAATTGGTTGACAATCATCTGTTTCAGGAGGGAACATGTGATCAAGAGCCAATGTTATTGAAGGAAGAAGTCCAAGCTGCACTGAAGGAATTTGTGAAAAACAAGGCTCCAGGAATTGACGGAATACCCATTGAGATGTTTCAACAAATGGATGCAATGCTGGAAGTGATCACTCATCTATGTCAAAGAATTTGGAAGACAGCTAGCTGGCCAACTGACTGGAAGAGAATGATATTCGTACACATTCCAAAGAAAGATGATCCAACAGGATGTGAAAATTATTGGACAATATAATTAATATCACATGAAGATAATTAAAAAATGGTTGTGGCACTATATTCAAGGGAACTTCCAGGAATACAAGCTGGATCCAGAAGAGGACATGGAGTGAGGGGTTTCATTGCTGATGTCAGATGGTAAAAGCAAAGAATGCAATATGTTGTTTGATTTCTTGACTGCAGCTTCCAAGGGCATTGATTGTTGATCCAAGTCAAACGAAATATTTGACAACTTCAATATTTTCTCCATTTATCATGATATTACTTATTGATCCAATTGTCAGGATGTTTGTTTTCTTTATGTTGAGATGTAATCCATACTGATGGCTGTAGTCTTTGATGTTCATCAAAGATGCTTACTTGTGTTTTATTGACTATGCAAAGGCATTCAACTGTGTGGATCATAACAAATTATGGATAATATTGAGAAGAAAGGGAATTTCACAACACTTAATTGTGCTCGTGAGGAACCTGTACATAGACCAAAAGACCATCATTTGAATAGAAAAATACTTCATGGTTTAAAATCAGGAAGGGAGTGAGTCAGGGCTGTATCCTGTCAACCATACTTATTCAAATTGTGTGCTGAGCAAATAATCTGAGAACATGGACTATATAAAAAAGAACATGGCATCAGGATCACAGGAAGACTCATTAACAGCCTGCAATATGCAGACAACACAACTTTGCTTGGTGAAAGCAAACAGGAGTTGAAACTCTTACTGTGAAGATCAAAGACTACAGTCTGGATTACACCCCAACATCTAGAAGATGAAGATCCTCACAACTGGACCAATAAATAGTATCACGATAAAATGAGAAAAGGTTGAAGTTGTCAGGGATTTCATTTCACTTGGATCCACAATCAACAGCCATGGAAGTAGCAGTCCAGAAGTCAGACATCGTATTGCACTGGGCAAGTCTGCTGCAAAAGACCTCTTTAAAGTGTTAAGAAGCAAGGATATCACTTTGAAGACTAAGGTGCTCATATGACCCAAGCCGTGGTGTTTTCAATCACCTCATATGCATGAGAAAGCTGGACAGTGAATAAGGAAGACTGAAGAGGAACTGATATGTTTGAATTACGGTATTGGCAACTAATATTAAATATCTCATGGACTGCCAGAAGAACGAGCAAATCTGTCTTGGAAGAAGTATAGTGAGAACCCTCCTTAGACGTGAGGATGGTGAAACGTCATCTCATGTAGTTGGGGCATGTGATCAGGAAGGACCAGTGTCCAGAGAAGGGCATCATGCTCAGTAGAGTAGGAGGTCGGTGAGAAAGGAAGGCCGTCCACGAGGTGGAGTGACACCGCGGCCGCAGCGATGGGCTCGAGCTGAGGCGGGTGCGGGCCCAGCAGCGTTTCGTTCGTTGCATGCTGCAACACGGGGTCACTATGAATATGGAACGACACCGAACAACAGCCGTACGCAGTGCTGCACAGACATGGAGGGAGGGCCCCAATGCATTTCCCCTGAGAAAAGACCATGTCAGAACGTGTCTGCAGTGGGACCGCTGGGTTAGTGGTAGACTCCTTGGCATCCACTGAGAAACCCAGGTGAGATTTCCAGCGAAGCCACCCCCAGCGCAGCCCCCACCTGCCTGTTGGTGGAGTCTTGTGTGTTGTGATGCCAAACAGGTTTCAGCGGAGCTTCCGGACTGAGCCAGGCTAGGACCACAGGCCTGGGGATCTGCCCCTGAAAACCAGCCAATGAGAAGCTCAGGATCCAAACGACCCAGCCCAGCCAGTCATGAGGCCGGTGCAGGGCCCAGCAGTGTGTTGTTCCATGTGCCCAGGGTTGCTTTGGGCCAGGACACTGGGCAGCTAACAGCAGTAGCTGTATTTAAACATATGACTATCTGGGCATCGTCTTGGCTTCTGTGGTATACCCGGGGCCTAGCACAGTGCCTGGCACGCTGTGGGTGCTCAGCACAGAGTTGTTGGGGGCAGGTTGCCAGATCGGGGAGGAGGGAGCTCCCTATCACCTGCTCAGGGAAGTGGAGTCCTGGGTGGGTAGGACCGGGTCTGCCCCAAGAGCTTCTCTCGTCACTGGCCTCTGCAGAGAGCTCGATCTCACACCTGGTGGCTCCATCGTGGTCGGTGTCGGCACTCATGAGGGGCAGGGCTCTTTCCATCGATGCTGTGACTCCTGGCTGGGTCACCAGTCCTTCCAGGGTGATGTGGGGGTGGCACCTTCAGCATCCCTTGGGACATGTTCTTGGTGAGGCCCCAATGTGCCAACAATAGGCAGGTCTCCTCCCAGGTGCAGTAGCCACTGCCCGTGGGAGACCAAGGAGTACAGGGGGGTGTTGTGCTGGTCAGGCAGAAGTTCCTGGGGCCCTGTGGGCTCACCTTTGGGGTGAGGGGACTCAAAGTCCATGGCCCCTGCAGCATCTCACTCTTGGGACCACACTCTCTGGCATCAGTTACAAATGACCTTTGATTTCTAAGTGGCCTTGAATTATACATCACATTGATTTAGATTTTATATTAAGACCATTGACTCTGCTCACCCTGACCTCCCAGAAGCTGCTGTTGGGTCCTAGAGCCCAGGACAGGGACAGGAACTTCAAGACCCTCGCTCCCATGGCCCTATGGTCCCCATGCTTGGGGACTGGTTTACAGTTCATGGCCATAGGCTGGGGTGGGGTGGGGTGGGGTGGGGTGGTCAGTCTACTTGTCGCCACAGCTCCACCTGTGAGGTTGGAAAAGGGGGGCTCCTCCTGTGTCCTGGAATGTCTCAACTGAGATACGCAGTCAGATGACCTCCATGGCTGACCCGCTGGGGGAGGATGGCGCTGGGAGAAGGGCTGGGCGTTGCTGAGAGAATGAAACACCAGCGATGGGCTCGGATCGGGAGACAGTTCTCCATCCTTCCCCGGCCTGGTGCTCCTGGAGGGTGGGCCGTGTCCTTCACCTGGTCCCTGCTGTCCCGCATGATGTCTGCTCCCAGCTCCATACACACAACCTTCTAGAATGAAAGCATTGTCCCTCGACTCACGCCCTGGGTCTCACACCCAGGGGTTCAGCAGAATCTGGTGCCATTTCAGCTTGGAGCCCTGAGATTCCTTCTTCTCCCAAAGCAGGAACTTCTTGCCGTGGAGGTGAGGGGGACCGCTCCTCATCTCTCTAGCACATCAGTGCTGGTTGCCATGGAGTCAACTCAGACTCCTGGTGACTCCGTGTGCATCTCAGTAGAACTGTGCTCATGGTACTTGGTGGTTGATTTTACAGAAGTAGATCACCAGGAATTTCTTCCAAGGTGCCCCTGGTTGGACTCGAATCTCCAACCTCAGTAGCGGCCAAGTGAGCTAACCATTAGTACCACCCAGGGACTCCTGCTGGCACTTGTTGTTGTGGGTCGTCCAGTGGACTCCAATCCACAGCGCCCCTAGAGGACAGAGTGGACCTGCCCACAGGGTCTCCAAGGCTGTCAGTCTTCACAGAAGCAAAGCCCAAACCACACCCACTGCCTGCAGTCGATTCTGACTCCCAGCGCCCCTAGAGGACAGAGTGGAACTGCCCACAGGGTCTCCAAGGCTGTCATCTTTATGGGAATAAATTGCCAGGTCTTTTCTCCTGCAGAGCAGCTGGTGGGTTTGAACCGCCACCCTCTCAGTTAGCAGTTGAGTGCTTAATTGTTGTCATGAGGGGTCCTAATAGGTGCTTAATACATGTTGAAAGAACGCACAAGGGGGCTGGGCTTTGACCTGAGAACGTCCACAGAAACAGCATCATCTCGTTCAGTTACATCTGCATGAACTTGAACTCTGAAACAAGTAACTCAGGGGGAGGGAGGAGGCGGGGAGGGCTCCCAGGAGGGAGGGAGTTCGATGGCCCGACTCCCAAGGGTCCGGAGCTGCCCGTGCCTCTTCACCAAGCAGCTTTGGTTTCCGTCCTGGACCCTGCTGGTCCCTCTTCCTTTTGATTTCCTTTCCTGGCGCTCAGGACTGGGCACTGGCCGTGAGGAGCACATGCGCTGGGCCAGTGCCGACGGCCAGCTGTCCGGAGCTGGCCCTGAGCAGGCTGGCTATCGGTCTGCTGTTCCTTCCCTTCCTCCTGTCACTTAAAAATCAAGACATGAAAAGAGAGCCAGCATTTGTGGAAGACACAGCCACATCTCGATGCGGGCAGGCCCCTGGTTCCCAGGATTAGGCCATTTCAGACGGTCTTGCGTGAAGGGGGGATTCGTTCCTGTCCTGTGATCCATCCCCCTGCCACTCCTCTCTGCTCCTCCAGGCCCCTCTCTTCTCATCCACCCTTCCTGCTGACAAATGATTCAGGTGGTGCCAAGACGGGGGGCCTGGTTCTGTGACAGAGAGAATCAAGGCCTAACAGCGTTAAAAATGTTATCTTTGCAAGACAGCGGCCGCGGGGGAATCGTGAATTCTCAGCAAAAGCCCATCTGAAGGTTGGGATAAAAACTCGACAGGCATGTGCGGGCATGCCCACATGAGGGGACACAGAGAAGTGGGGCTGAGGGAGGGGCACAGGGCAGGGGACCGCTGGGAGTGGCCAGGGAAGGACGCTGCTCTGTCCTGCCCGACCTGGGGGTCTCCAGGCAGCGTCTGATCCCAAGGAGGGGCTGTCATGTATGCTCTCCCTAGTGTGGACTCCTTTGTACATGGCTGTCCCCCAGAGCTGCTGCCGCCCACCTCCGTCACCAAAGAGACGGGCAGCTGAGAAGGGAGAGAACACCTACGGTGAGGGTGTCCAGGTCCGAACGGTCGACGGCCACACTCCTCACCAGCCTTGGAGAAGGCCTTCCTCTCGGTGCCCAGGGCACCAGCAGCTGCATTTTTACTCCTCCTCTGAGACTGTGCTTTGGGGTCTGCCAGGGCAGGGAAGTGGGGTGGTGGGCATGCTTCTCTTGAGGGGCGAGGTGAGAGGCAGCAGCTCAGCGTAGGGTGGAGTTGAAGGTGACGCTGTTGGTGGCACCAAGGCCGTTTCTCATAGTGACCAGTCTTAGTCTGAGCCTCTAGGGGCGGGGGGTGGGGGCTGGGAGGTTGGTGGAGGGCTCCCCGGTGAGCAGACAACCTCGGGTTTGTCCCCTGGTGTGCACAGGCAGGTCTCTGGGTTCACATCCCATGAAGCCTCTAACAGAGACAGGAAGGGGGTGTCCATATACCCAGGGGCCCCATCTGCCCTTCCCTCCCCTGCAGCCTCCCAGTCCTCAGAGCGACGGTCTGGAGGTGCAGTCCCCGGATGGATCGAGCCCCAGTTGCCCACAGGAATAACCAGTTCAGTAATGCTAAGTACACAGCAAACACACACACACACACACACACACACACAGCCTTCCTGCCACCCCATCTCACTCTCCTAGGTCCCGCACTCGGGCTTCCAGGCTCACTCTGAGATACTCACTCTGCATTCGCAGCTGTGGCCAGCCTTCACCCTTCGGGCCTGGAACATACTGAGTGCTTTACAAATACCGGTGGATGGTGTGTCTGGGGGCCGCGCCCTTCACCCGCAGCCGGTGCAGCTTGCTGCAGGCCCTTGCTTCTGGTGCTAGGCAGCTCACGTGGATGTGGATGGGTGGTCCCCCCACCCTGGCGCGATGTGGATGTGGATGGGATGGTCCCCCACCCCGGCACTGTGGTCCACAATGACTGCTTTGTAGAACACCCTGACCTGCGATGGGAAAGCCCCCCTGGGCTGCAGGCCCCTCCCGAGGTGCCGGCCTCCACCGGGCCCATAGAGCCTCAGTCCCAACCGTACCTGACCCTCGTGTGGACACATCACTCACGTGGACACATGGATCATGTGCACATGTTGAGTGGCCTCCCTGGGGGACCTCACCAGATGCTTTATGTGTCCTGGGGCCCTTGATCCCTAACCCTAGGTTCTCCTGGGATCCATGTCCCTGGAACAGTGAAGGGGTGTACATGAGAGTTGGGCTGGCCAATGCCAGACTAGGCTTAAAATGCACACAGCTCCTTTAAGAAGCCAGGCTGGGGGACAGTGATAGGGAGCAGACCTCCTTCTAGGGGCCTGAGTCCCCAGCCCTGAGGCAGAGAAGTAAGAGGACATCACCCAGGACCGTGCTTGGAGGGGCTGGTCAACGGGGGGAGCTGGCGAATCCAACTACGCATTCCCCGTCCTGGTCTCCCCACTTCTCCACTGTTGTTGGGGGCCTTCGAGCCGACTCCTGTGACCCCACGTGACAGAGCAGACCTGCCCCTGTGGGGTTTCCTAGGCTGTCCTCTCTGCGGGAGCAGGCATCAACCAGGTCTTTCCCCCGCAGAGCCACGGGGTGGGGTCAGACTCCCCACCTTCCAGTTAGCAGCCGTGTGCTTTACCGTTGTGCCACCAGGGCTCCTTGCTGTCCTGTCCAGGGGGTGCACTGCCCATGTCTGGGAGGTTTGGGAGTGGGAGCAGGCCTCGCCTGAGGCTCACATGGCCCTCCCCACCATCCTCTGCTTTCGGGGGCATCGCCACAGGTCACAGGCAAGAACATGGCGCCCAGAGCGGCCTGCAGGCTCCTGTGCTCCTCCTCATCCTCCCGGTGAGGGAGGGGACACTGATGCCCAGAGGCGGAGAGGGAGCACCCGGGTGGGAGAGATGGACAGCCCCCTTACCTGCCTGGCACCCAGGTGGGGAAGGTGGACAGCCCCCCTACCTGCCTGGCGCCCAGGTGGGGAAGGTGGACAGCCCCCCTACCTGCCTGGCGCCCAGGTGGGGAAGGTGGACAGCCCCCTTACCTGCCTGGCGCCCAGGTGGGGAAGGTGGACAGCC
>NW_006921605.1:3401630-3406657 GCF_000298275.1 Orycteropus afer afer
CCCCTTGCAGGCACTGATTGTTTCTTGGGAAAGACACAGCCTAAGGGGGGGGGGGCGCTGAGGCTCAATAGACCACTTGGCACAGTTCAGACTCCCTGTCAATCAGCATACGTTGGAGACAGTAAACTTGCCAGCTACTGTTTGTATTTGGGCACCTGCAGGGTAAGGCTGCCACATTAGGGCATTCCTGCCCTCAGAAAGTCTTGAGTCCAAGTGGTGAAGTGAAGCCCACAACACCTGCTTGTAGCCAGAGTACTTGGGGCCAGACTACCTGCCAGGTGGCTGCTGGAAGGGCTTGAGGACAAGGAGCTCCCCTCTTTGGGACCTGGCCCCCACATTAAGGCTCAACACCTTCTGTTTGTGAACATCACTGTGGGCTCAAAAGCCAGACCTGGTTGGCTCACTGCCTAGCCCTACCTTCCCTGGAAACTCCTATTTATACTTCAAGACCCAACTCTAATGTCGCCTTCCTCCATGAAGCACTCCTGCCTGATTCCTTCAGGGGCTCCCCGACTGTCTTTCATGGCCTTTCTCCCTGCTGCGGGTGAGACCTGGGCTGGGGGTCCTGTGGTTTCCTGGATGGACACCCCACTCTTCATCTGGACCCCCAGCCATGCTTCTCAAGTGAAAAATGCAGGTTCCCTGGCCCAGACTCCCCTCCTGGAAAACAGAGTCATCAGCTCCCCAGGGGGTCCTGACACAGACCGAGTGTGGAGGGCCCCCGTCTAAGGGGGAGCGGATGGCACTGGCTGTGTCCGGCTCAGTCTTCCCAAGCCCCCAACCCTTAGTCTGTGTCTGTGTCCGTGGAGCTATTGAGTCAGTCTGCTGCCCTAGGACGGGGGCCTGCTTGGCTGGGTGACTTCTCCAGCCCTGGGCCAAGGGCCAGGCTGGTGCTCCTGCAGGTTTGTAGATGATGCCAGCCTGCCCCTGGTCATGATGCTGTGGGTACTCCTCACCACCCATCCCTCTCCTGGGCAGGACTGGTCGTTACAGCAGATCGCTCCAAGTCAGGATCAAAGAGCAGGTGTCGTGGTCTCCACCCGCAGGAGCCACTGCAGTAACACAGAGCTGCAGGGGACCAGGTCTGCCACCACCTCCCTGTGTGTCACGGCCTCTTATCTCCTTAGAGCCTCACCACCCCGTCCCTGCCCATCTCAAGGGATGACATGAGGGTCCCAAAGGACATGGTGGCTCAGAGGCTCTGGGAGGTGACTCTGATAGCGACAGCACTCTCCTCCCCAGCACCGTCTTCTCGTTCTTGGGGTCGGAGGTCGTGGGCAGTGGGGAGCCAGGGCACCCCGGTGGGTGTGCGGGAGCCCACTGTCCACCCTTTGCTGGGGTCCACCAGCTCCAGTGTCTGCAGCAGCAAATGTCTTCCTTTTTCCCTTAACTTCCCGCATGGAATTTTCTCAGTTATTCAAAATAAGTTTCATTTCTTTGCGCTTGGCATTCATGTAAGAATTCCAAGCCTTGCACAGATGCCGATCCAGAGTTGTAACAGGAATATTGACAGCAATTACAGGCACATCACCCTCTCACACATCAAATGCCCCAGCTGCCGTGAGAGGCAAGTGTCAGATTTGAAAGCTGGTGCGGGCACTCTCTCCAGCAAACCTGACCAGTCTCTCTGGAGGAGCCCGGGAAAGGATGCATGTTAGAACTCTGCAGGGACGTTCCAAAAGGGTCTTAAATTCCCGGTGGAAAATAGAGAAAACCGAAACACCAAACTCACTGCCGTCGAGTTGTGTCCGACTCATAGCGACCCCTCCTTGGGTTTCCGAGGCAGTTTCTCTGTGGAAATGGATTTTGCAGTCTTCTCTCCGAGGAGTGGCTGGGGGTTTGAACCGCCAGCCTTCTGGTTAGCAGTCAAATGGCTCAGGCATTATGCCAACAGAGTACAATGAACATTTAAACCAAAAATCTCATCAGATAACTGAGTGGTGAACCCTCCTGGAATGGACCCTGTCTCCTGGGGTTCCCGCTAACTCTAAGAAGCAGGTGAAGTTCAAAGTGTCCTCCTGCCCTGGGAGTGGGTGTAGCAGTTGGCCGCTGCCGTCTAACAAACAAACGCAGGAGTCAGCGGCAGCCAGTCACTCTTGCTCGTGCGTGTCTGGGCCTCCAGGCCGGCTGGATGCGTCCTCTGATCTGAGTCACGCTCCACTGACCTCAGCTGGGCTCACTCAGGCATCTGGGGCCAGCTGGTGGGTTGGCTGGGGACGTGACCTAGTTCCGGCTTCACGGGACATGCTAGCTCAGGCAGTGCCACATGCCATTGGAAGGGCTCCAAGGCAGGAAATGGACATGAGCGAGGCCTGTTGAGGCCTGGGTGTGAAGTTGGCACACGGGCACTGCTAGTGCATCCAATGACCGGGACACCACAAGGCCAGCCCTGATTCCAGGGCTGAGGAAGTGGACTCCCCTCCTTTGGGGGGACCTATAAAGTCACATTGCACAGGAAGTGTGTGTAGGAAGGAGTGACAGACAGAGACATGTTGCAAGCAGTCTACACAGTCAGCTGTGCTGATGTTGGGGACCCATCCAGTCCAGAGGGTTGTGGCCTGGGCCACAGGAAGGCCAGCTGCAGCATTGAGTTTGGGGACTTTGTCAAAGCAGGACTGTGTCCGAGTGTATTTTTCTGTCACGTCCCAGATCACTTCGCACCTCCCGCAAAGCCCTCACATTTAGCTTCCTTCCCCAGGCCCTCCGTGCTCCTCAGGCCACACATCGCTCAGACCCCACCTTCTGGGTAGAACCCTCCTACTGTGTGGACTTCCTCACAGCCTAGTCCCCCCTCTTTACGCTCTCCCTGGGCTGGGGCCTGTGGTGCCACTGGGGCTTTGGTCATCACCCAGTGCAGGCTCTCGTGTGGGCCCGCCCGCACTCACCTGCCCATCACCCGGTGCGGGCTCACACACACATAGACACTCCCACTCACACACACAGACACATACTCACACACACGCACACACACACATGCGTGGCGTGGGGCTTCTCTAGAGAGGCAACCTTGCCTCCAGCTCAGTGCATTTCATTAAGCAAAGCTTCTTCAGAGAGGCCCTAGGTCTGTGGCAGGATCAACGGAAACCAAGCCAAGGCCTTTCTGGGCCAGCTTCCGAATTACTTGGAACTGCAAGGGTGGCTCCCCAGCTCTGTCCGGAGCAGGTGGCACCTGGCTTCCCCCACCCCAGGCTGTGTGGGAATCAGAACAGCCCTTCTCCCCTCCCCTCAAGGGAAACCAAATGGAGAGTCTCCCCAGAATCTCGGGTAATGTCCCTGCCATCTGGAGTTAGGATGGGCCAGAGGGTGCCGATGAGACCCGTGCCCTCCAAAGAAAGTATTTTCCCTGCGTTGGTGCGTGCACACCGAAGTCAAAGAGGTGAGTGATTCAATGACTCTGATTGTCTGCCTTTCCTGGTTTCATCTGTTCTTTTTCATTTGAGCCTTGTTAGTGTGCACAAAACACCTGCAATTGCAATCCCAAAGCAGCCTCCCCTTAATTGGGGTCAGCAGTAATGTGGATGGAGCAGAGATAAGGGTGGCCACAGGAAGAGGGGTCAGATAAACCCAAGCCTGAGCATACGTCTTCTGTCTTGTGTCCCTCTGTGCCCGGGAGTTTTATGATCTACATTGGCCTTCAGCGAGTGTTAACAGAGACCCATTTTTGGTCACACATATTTGGTGCTCCTGCGGAACTCAAATGCAATCATGTGACTTTCTTGGGTCCATGACCAAAGTCACTGATTTGTGACTGGAAGCCATGCTTGTCGCTTCTGGGCAGAAGGTTGAAGGTTGAGTATGAGGGTCACCCTGTCCTATTTCCTCTCTGCCGTGACCACTGGGAAGGTCCAGATAAAGACTGCTTCATCAGCCCATGGTGTAAGGAACTCAACTCACCCATGATGGAAAAGTAGTGTGAGCAGGAAAGACCTGTGTTGTTGAAAGTGAGAGAGTCTGGCCGTTTGTTACTGCAGCAGAACCTCACCTCTCCGGCCAATACAGGTGTCTCTTCAGAAGTCATTTTGTCCTTGAACTCCAGGCAGCAGGTTAATTCAGGAAGCACCGACTGAACAACCATTGCGTGTCCCCAGGATGGTGGGGCTAATGGACGGGGCTGGGCTTTGTCTTCGGGGTAGTGGAGTGGACTCTCTGGTTGGGGGTCATTGTTATTGTTGACCAAGTTCTATTTCACTTCTCAGTTGTTGGGTGCGGTCGAATCAATTCCAACTCGCAGTGATACTATAGGACAGAGGAGAACCTCCCCAGAGAGTTCCCCAGGGTATAGATTATGGGGAGAGGTTGCCAGCTCTTTTCTTCTGCAGAGAAGCTGGTGGGTTTGAATCCCTGACCTTTTGGTTAGCAGCTTAACCACTGTACCACTGGGGCTCCTTGGGTTGGGGGGTGAGGTTTTAAATAAGTGAAATGATGCCACATGGTGTAGGTCAAGGGTGGAATGCCGGGAGTCCTTGGCTGATGGGTGCAATCTGATAGCGGCAGGTAGGGGCAAGAGGAGGAAGTGATGGGGCTGGAGCTAGATTGAGTAGCAGAGATGGGATGGTCCATGTAAGCAGGGATGTGAGGAGAGCTGAGCAGTAGGGTGGAAGGATGTGGACTCTCGACTGATGTGCATGGTGTGGAGGTTGGCAAATTTGCCAAGATAAGGTTGAAAAGGCATAAGGGGCGAGATTACCCTGAGGGACCAAAGGTCCTGTGGTACCGAATTCCCATTTTAGAAAAGAGAAAAGGTGAAGTTGAACGGACTCAAGGACCGCCCACCTGGCTCCAAAAGCCAGTGACCACTAAAGCCAAGGGCTGGTACTCAGTGGGCCAAGCTCTGCTTCTCTTCCCGATGGCCAACGGCCTCCCGTGGTCCTGGCCACTGGATGAGAGCTGACCTCTCTCAAGGAAGAAAACCAGAAGGGCCTTGTGTGACTTAGGGTCTCCCTCTTCCCAGTGCGCATTTTGTGGAAACGGTCTACAGAATAGTATTTCCTATGGATACCAGAAAAACGACAGGAGAATATCAAGGC
>NW_006921605.1:3408872-3415155 GCF_000298275.1 Orycteropus afer afer
TTCTCTGAGCAGAAGTCGTCATATTTTCCAAAAGCCAGTCAGGTCTTGTGACCCCATGTTCACAGCCCCTCCATGGCCTCCAGGACTTACTCTTTTTGTACGTAATTGATTTTGTTGTTGTTTAGAAAATGCACAGCAGAAAGTGCAGCAGTCCAACAGCTTCTGCAGACACGATTCAGCAACACTCATCACTTTCTTCTCATCGTGCGGACATTCCCACTCCTAGTCCGAGCAGTTATTCCCTGGGGCTTTTGGGAGAAGGTCTAAGTGCCTCACTGTGGCACGAGACCCTCCCCTCCTGGCCCCACTGGTCGCCCTCCACTCCTCAGCCCTTCCTCCCTCCTGTTACTACACTGGCTCCCTCAGGGCTCCCCAGCAGGTGTGGTTCCTTGGTTGCCACCCCTCCCCGCATCCTCCCCTCCTCCTTCCTGCCCTCCAGCATTGGGCCCCATCCCTCTTTGCAGGCCTCCTGCGTTTATAATTCAGTAACTGAGTTTGAAGAGCTGTGTAATGAGTTCCCTTCCCCTTTAGGCTCGAGGCTCTCCATCCGGGCTGCAGGGAGAAGCAGCTGGGAGCGCGCGCCAAGGTCCTGATGCGGGGCCGCAGCCCAGACTATTGGGCCAGAACCTCTGGGGGTGGGGCCCCGGCATCTGCAGTTTTACAAACTCCTCAGGGGATTCCTAAATGCACTTAAACTTGGGAACCAACGTGTGACCCTCACTACTCAAGGTGTGGTCCGCATCGCTGAGTCACCTGGATGCTTGTCAACCAGTGGCAGCCAGCGCCCAGTTGCTGTTCCGTGGGCGCTGACTCATGGTACTCCCACGTGTGTCCGAGTAGAACTGGACTCTGTGGGGTCTCCGGTGCTGGGCTCCGTGGGGTCTCCGGTGCCGGGTTCCATGGCGTCTCTGGTGCTGATGTTTTGGAAGTAGATCAACAAGATTTTCTTCCAAACAAGGCTCTCCCGGATGGACTCGAACCCCCAACCTTTCAGTGGCAGCTGAGCACCTTGCCCATCTGCACCACCCGGGAGCTCCAGATGCTCGTTAGAGACCCAAAATCTCAGTGCTGCCCAGACCTCCCTGCTCACAGCTTGCCATTCACCAAGCTGCCCACCCCGTTGCGGCACTTTACAGTGAAATACCTGGTGGAACACATGAGCGATGTTGTGGATCATCGTCCTCATTTCTCCTGGGGACCCCTTCCTTGCTTTCCCCACTGCCTGCAATCAGGCTCGCCAGGCAGCAGGCTCCCGGGGCTGCACCCTCTCTTCACAGGCTGGAGAGGGGTGGTGTCTCCCTGCCCAGTCTCGCCTCCACCCTCTAGTCCTGGAGGATGCCAGCCCTGGGAGGAGAAGGCGTTGTTCCCTTGGGTGCTCTTCCTCCCCTCCGGCTCAAGGAGAAGGCCTACAGTAGGGCTGGGGGCCAGGGAGTCAGGGGATGTGGGGAGGGGAGGAAATTCCAGAGGGAGATGGGGAGGCAGAAGTCCTCACGGAGCCTCCACAGCAGGCGGGGGCCCAGCTAGGCTCGGGGGGTCGTTGCCCGGGAGAACCCAGGTGCAGCTGCC
This sequence comes from Orycteropus afer afer, assembly GCF_000298275.1. Lineage (NCBI taxonomy): Eukaryota > Metazoa > Chordata > Mammalia > Tubulidentata > Orycteropodidae > Orycteropus > Orycteropus afer. The sequence continues at coordinate 3,410,439 of NW_006921605.1, forward strand.
GGCAGCATCCACTCCCATCCGGTGGCCACAGCTGCAGGGCGGAGAGGTCTGCCCAGGGGAGGGTGCCTGCTGCAGGGGCAGCACAGGTGCCATGGTGAGCCTCCCTGCTCGGGGCTCCTCTGAAGGCCACAGGGCGCTCCAGGGCTGGGGGCTGCGGGCGCTTCTCCTGAGAGCCCCCCTGGGCATCCTGAGCCCCGCAGGGTTGCAGAACCCGCAGTGGCCCAGGCGGGCCTCAGCGCCCTTCTCAGAGCAGGCCCTCCCAGCTGGTCCTCCCCGCCTTCCTCTCGGTTCCGCGTTCCCAGCCTTGAGGAGGACTTTGTGTGCCTCTGCTTGTGGAAAGGCTCCCCGGTTCAGGGCTCGGCTGGTAACTGAAGGGTAGGTGGTTCAAACCCACTCCACAGCTCCCTCGAAGAAAGACTTGGCCATCTGCTCCCATAAAGACAATGGCCAAGGAAGCACTATGGGCCGTTCCACTGCATCCTGCAGAGTTGCCACGTTTCCGAACGGATGGTCCACACAAACTATTTCACAGAGAACACAGGGGAGAAGGTAGATTCTGGGGTGACCTGGCCTTCACCCCCTCAGAAAATGTTCACAGAGGCACAGAAAGAATGTGTGGGGGGGTGGGGCACAGAGGGAAAGAGGTCCAGAGCCATGGGACACAGGGTAGCCAGATGAAACCCAGGATGCCTAGCTGAAGTTGAAGTTCAACTGTGCAGAATGCTCTGGTCTAAGTCTGTCTGCATCGCCGCATGGACATTATGCCTTGTTTCTCTGAAGTTCAGACGTGTCCCACCCACTGGACTTGTATTTGCTAAAGGGGTAGTCCCACCAGCCCTGAGGGAGATGCTGTGAGGAGCCCCCGGAGGGAGGGCCTGGTGGTGGGGAACCAGGGTAAATATTCCGCTCTGCCACCCTTTGGTTGTTGGTCTGGCCCTTAGAGGCCTAATGGGCAGCCCCTGTACCCCCCTATGCTGTGAGGATGCTGAGAATACACACACTGAAGACTGCCGGGGGCAGGGGAGTGCCTCGTTCCTTTATCAATACCGAGAAAACACCAGCCAAGCCAGCCTCTCACTGGGCACCCCCGCATGCGTGCCCTTTGAGCTGGAGTGAAGGACCCGTTGAGGTGGCCTGTCTCCCTCAGCAAGAAGGGGTGGTGGGCCTGCCATGGGGGGCCACCCCGGGCTCTGCTTTCATCACTGTGTCTGCACGGAGGGCCTCGGGGGGCCGGGCTGTGACCAGAAGCTGCAATCAGGGTCCAACTGTGAACCCCAGCTCTGCCCGCCACCCGTCCATGTTCCTCCGTGCCACAGGCTCCTGCAACATAATGATGATGATGATGGCAGCCGTGGCCTCTCAGGATTCCGAGAGGGTTCGAAGAGACAGTAACCCTCAGCACCTGTTGTTGGCAGGTGCCCTTGCTCAGCACACCTGAGTCCAGCAGGCAAGGCGGCAGCAGAGAGAGACGCCCGGGGAGGGGTCTCAGGCACACACCCCAGACTAACCCTTGTTTGGACCTCTTGTTACCCACTCCCATTGTCTCCTTTCTCCATGGTTTTTCCAGAATTGACCGGTCACAGCCGGTAGTTGAGTGGGGGCTCCTGTGAACACTTGGTGCCTGGACGAGTGGGTGAGCGAGGATGGGGCCATGGAAGGATCTGTGCACTTGATTAATTGACTTGGTTAACTCAGGGTTTAAAGGAGTTGGACTTCAGCCAATTTCCCTTTTTTTTTTTTTTTAAGTAATATTTTATTGTGTTTTCGGCAAAGGTTTACACAGCAGTTTAGGTTCAGTGATGCTGGTTCCATTCCTCACAAGGTGAAACGAACATGCTCATTATTTCATTCTGGTTTTTCCTTCTCTGTTCATCTAGTCTCCCTGCCCCTTACCTTCTCATCTCTGTTTTAAAGTCATTGTAGACCATTTGATCTCCTAGAGGTGATGCTGTGAAGGAGCAGAGCACTTGGGGGAGGGCAGTCACTATTTTATAGCCAATTTGCTGTTGAGCTATAAGGGGGCTTCAGGGGTTAGTTTTGGTTCAAAGTTTGAAGAGTATCTCAGGGTGGTAGACTCGGGGAGTCCTCCAGTCTCAACTGGTCTAGTAGCTCTGTTTTTTTTTTTTTTAAAGGAACTTGAGGTTCTGTGCATTTTTGTCCCACCCTGCCAGGGTCCATGCATTGTGGCCCTCATTAGAACGGTTGGTAGTGGTAGCTGGGCACCATCTAGTTCTTCTGGTCTCAGGGTCGATGAGGTCCAGTCAGCTTTCTAAAACAAGCATAGTCTTTGAGGCTGAGAGAAGAGGGAAGGGTGGGGTGGAGGCTGGGCCTCTGAGTCCCAGGGCCATCAGTCAGTAGGTCAGGATGCCAGGACCTCTGAGTCCCTGGGCTGTCTGTCCCCATGCACAGCAGTGTCAGGATGCCAGGACCTCTGAGTCCCAGGACCGGCTGACCCCATACCTAGTAGTGTCAGGATGCCGGGCCTCTGAGTCCCAGGGCTGTCTGTCCCCAAGGACAGTGTCAGCAGATATTCACTGGATGGCAAACCCAGGCACTGGCTGCTGCTTCTCTGGGAGGGAAAGGGCTGTAGGTGGCTCTCTCTTCTGGGGAAGGGGCATGCCCGGGCGGGTGGGCCCTCGGGCTTGCTCTCTGCAAAGTTGGGAGTGGGTGAGGGATGTCTGCTCTCCTGGCCTCCAGGACATTTCAGCTTTCCTGGGATGGAACAAGGCTGGTAAAACAAGGCCAGGCAGCAGGGAGCAGGAGGACAAGGACGACCTTGAGGGGTCTTTGGATCAGACTCGACTCAGGAGGTGGCTGTCAGGGTCTCCCCATCCGGTTCACGAGCACCTCCCTTTGAAAGGGCTCCTCGTCCTGCACCCTGATTCACTGCTTTTGTGAGACCACGAGATCAGACACTGTATTCGGAGACTTGAAACTTAATTAAAACTATGTATCACAGGTTTAAGACTCCAGGCTTAATGTAACCTGATAAGATTATCCTCAGCTCTTCAATGCCAATCTGAGCCCCAGACTGGATTAGGAACACCTCCTCTGTAATATTCGTGAGGGTGGGCTGCCTCTGGGGGGAAGACCCCAGATGCTGAGGGGAGAGTGGCAGGCAGCTGGCAGTGGGGTGGTGGGGCAAAGCCAGCCTCTGCTGGACCGGAAAGGAGCAGGCCAGGGCTTTGTGTGTGTGGACGGGGTCAGCTGTCAAGCAGGGAGCCCCATCTGATGTGATGAGGGTGGGTTCTACGACGTCCCCTCTTTCTGATGTGTAGAAACCGTAGTATGAGCTTCTTTAGGAAACCATGAGACCCCGGAATTCCCTAAACGTCTCCAGTGGTCAGTGCCTTCGGATGATCGTCCAAAGGGCAAAACCGGAGCAATGACCAGCACCCTTTCCATGAGTTAGCGACAGCGAGGCCAGGGCAGGGCGTGGAGCCGGCGTGACAATGGTCACCTACCAGGAAACTTCATCACAGCTCTTTGGCCCTGCTTCCTCCTCCCTGGCTCTCTGTTTTATAAAAACTCTTTCCTCCCAGGTCCCTCCTCATGCCAGGCAGTCCCTTATCTGCGATGTACAGGCCTCTCTGTCCTTCGTAAGACATGACATGCTAGTTTTTAAAAGCAGCCCACAGCTGTTGCAAGCCACGCACTGCAGCCTGGCCCCATAGCAGGGGTCTCTTGACTTCAGGGCTCCATCTAGGCCTATGAGGTCAGTATTTCTGAGGGTGGGGCCTGCAGAGTGTCCCTTTAAAAACGCTGTCCAGGATTCTGAGGGAGAGCAGGGCTTGGGAACCAAGTGGCAACTGTCCCTGTTGGTGGGGAATATCAGTCAGACACAGACAGGTTTGAGATGCAGGAAGCCTTCCTGCTCAGAGATCCTTAGACTATTGCTATGTCAGCCAGTGGGGTCAGGGAAGTGACGCTTTCTGCCCGCCTGTCTGCTCACCAGCCAGCCACCCTCCCACCCAGCCAGCCACCTTCCCATCCATCCAGCCGTCCTCCCATCCATCCATCCATCCATCCATCTATGCATCCCCTCCACCCACCCACTCATCCGTCCATCCACCCATCCCCCTTCCTCTCTGCCTTCTTTCTGTACTCCTGCCTGTCCTTCCATCTCTCATTCCATCCCTCCCTCCCTCCCCTCCCTTCCTTCCTTCTCCTTCTCTCCCTCCCTCCCTCCTCCCCTTCCTGCCTTCCTTCTAGCCACCCACCTGAGCGGCCTCAGAAGTGGACCTCAGCCACTGAAACATTTTGCATCCTGTGCTGTTGCAGCAGGACCCTCTAGGCAACAGCAACTGGAACTAGTGCTGGTTGATGGGTTCTACCTGCACATCTGGTGAGGGCTTCCGTAGTTTCTCCTTCAAAAGCAGGTATCTGGCTCAGGAGGGTGGGTGGGTTGGGAGAAAGGAGACCTGAAGGGGTCTAGTTTGGTGGCAGCTCTGCTCATCCCCCTTGGTGGCTCCCACTCTTTCTCGATCTCTGAAGGTGAAGGCAGCAAAGGGGTTGCTCAGTCAGTGGCTGAGACCCTTGGAGACCCTGTGGGCAGTTCCACTCTGTCCTCTAGGGGCGCTGTGGGTCAGAATGGACTCCAGGCAGTGGGTGTGGTTTGGGCTTTGCCTCTGTGAAGATTGACAGCCTTGGAGACCCTGTGGGCAGTTCCACTCTGTCCTCTAGGGGCGCTGTGGGTCAGAATGGACACCAGGCAGTG
>NW_006921605.1:3415680-3425777 GCF_000298275.1 Orycteropus afer afer
TGTGTGTGTGTGTGTATTTTAGATTTTACTAAATAGTTTCTCCTTGTCAAAAATAGAGAAAGCATGGAAAAGTGTAAAGGAAGCTACGGGTCCAAAGTCAGCTGTAATTTCCCACCCAGAGCTAACTACTTTAGCCTTTTGGTATATTTCCTAATAGTCTTTTAAAAACAAACAAACAAACAAAACCCAAACTCACTGCTGTTAAGTCAATTCCGACTCACAGTGACCCCTCCTTGGGTTTCCGAGGCAGTATCTCTGTGGAAGTAGATTGCCCAGTCTTCCTTCCAAGGAGTGGTTGCTGGGTTTGAACTGCCAGCCTTCTGGTTAGCAGTCAAATGTCTCAGGCACTACACCACCAGCACTCTTTCTTTTAAAAACACGTATTCTAGAATAAAGCTAGGGTGACGTTGATCTTTAGTTTGCACGTTTGCCTCCTGGGTCACTCAGTGTTACATGGTGAGCGCCACTCCATGTAGCCCAGCATCCAGCAAACACCCTGATCGTTAGCAACTGCTGACTCTTCTGCTGTTTGGATGCCCCTAAGATCCTGATTTACCTCATCCTTCTCATACTGTTGGCTGTTTGGGTTGTTTCCAGTTTTCTGTGTTATAAATAGTCCTGTGATGAACTTCTTTGTACTTAAATCTTGGTCTGTCCTCTGATGACTCCTACAGCAGGAATTCCTAGAAATAGACTTCCCGGGTCAAAGGAAACAGACATCCCTAAGGGTCCTGAAACGGGCCATGGCGTGCCCCCAGGAAGGGCTGTCACCTGTGAGTGTGTGCCCATCAGTCTGTGCCAGTGAGCTAGCGAGCCCAGTCAGGACAGGCTGTTACCCTCCCAGACTATCTTCACCAACTTAGTACGTGGAAATGTTAGCACCAGCTGTTTTAGTGTGGGTTCCCTTGATCACTGGGAAAGGATAACTGACCCTTTGGTCTTTCTTCCCGGAGTGTGGACCCGGCAGACAGTCCAGCATGCTGTCCCAGCCTGTGCTTTGGCACAACATGGCTGACATGTTTTTGGTTAACATCTAGCAGCCACCAAGTCTGCCCCTGACTCATGGTGACCCCAGGAACAACAGGATGATATGCTGCCTGGTCCTGCCCTGTCCTTATGGCTGTGGATGGGACCATTGCAATCCACTGGATTTTCATTGGCCGATTTTCAGAAAGAGACTGCCAGACCTTCCTTCCGGGTCTGGGAACCCCTCCAAGCCCTGGTCCACATCCTAGCAACACATAAGCCCTCCACTGACAGATGACTGGTGCCTGCATATGGAAAGCACGGACCGGGGATGGAACCTGAGTTTCCCGCGTGGAAGGTGAGGGTTCCACCACTGACCCCCCACGGCCCTCAAGCTTCTGAGGGTGAGCACTGTGTGTTCCAGAGCTCCCGGCCCCCAGAACACAGGGACAACTGATTCAACAAATGATGAAGGTCACAGTGGGTCCCTCATCTGGGTTGGAGCTGAGCGTTGTGGTGGGAGGGAAGAGGTTAAGACACGCACGGGGCATGAGCGCGGAGTCTGACAGGCAGTTAGCCTGAGATATTTAGATTGGGTCATGTGCCCCAGCAGTTCATGTTGAAGTCCGAATCCCTGATTCCTGGGAATGGGACCTTGTTGGAAATAGGGTCTTTGTGACGATGTTATCAGTTAGGGTTACATGGGGTCACCCTGGAGGAGGAAAACCAGAACAGCTGCCATTGGTGACCCCATGTGTGTGAGTACAACTGTGCTCCGTAGCGTTTGGTTTGGAACTTTTTGTTGTGATTTAGGTGCAGTTTTGCAAAGCAGATTTGTTTTACCTTCAGCCGTTCACACACATTTTGTTTTGTGACACTGGTTACGTTGCCCACATCATAACAGCTCCCCACCCTCCTCCCTGTGGTCACCCCTTCCCTGTGTCCTTCCCACCAGAGCATTCCTGCCTCCCTCCCTTTCTCCCTGTGTGAATGCTGCCCTTCTGACTGCCCCAGCTGACTGCTCCAGAGAGTGCATCTCCCTGGTGTAGTTGATCAGCTCCTAGGGCTGCCCATCGTTTGGTTGAAAGTCAGCCACAGGAGTGAGTCCAGTGCCAGGCCTGGAGGGTGACTAGGAGCCATAGTCTCAGGGGTTTCATCAGTCTCTATCCAACTTGTAATCCTGTTCTTTTTTTGTTTTGTTTTTTAAATTTTGTTCCACATTTTTCTCCCACTCTATCCAGGATCTCCGATTTGAACACTTTCTGAGTGGTTGACAGTGGCAGCTGGGCACCATCTAGTTCTTCTGGTCTCAGGGTCATGCCGGCTGAGGTTCCTGTGGTTAGTCCGTTGCACTAATTGTTTCCATGCATTTTTCCTTTTCTTCATTCTTCTTCGTTCTGGCCTCCATAGGGTTTTCAGTGGCTGAATTTTCAGGAGTGATTGCCAGTCCTTTCTTCCAAGGTGTCTGAGGGTGGACTTGAATATCCAACTCTTTGGTTTGTGGCGAGTGGGTTGTTGTTGTTATGTGCCGTCAAGTCAGACATGACTGATAGTGACCCCTCCTTGGGTTTCTGAGGTGGTATCACTACAGAAGTAGATTTCCCAACCTTTCTGAGGAGTGGCTAGTGGGTTTGAACCACTAGCCTTCTGGTTAGCAGTCAAGTGCTTTAGGCACAATGCTACCAGAGCTCCTCCCGGTGAGCCAGGGACATTGGAAAGGATGGGTCCTAATCCCATCTGAGTGGTGTCCTTATAAAAGAGGAGAAGAGACACAGAGAGACAGACAGAGGGAAGACAGCTGTGTGAGGATGAAGTCAAGCTGAAGCTGTAAGTCCAGGAATGCAGGGGCAACCAACAGCTGAGAGGGACAAGAGAGGACCTTTCCCTCCGCTTACAGAGAAAGCATGACTCTGCCGTATACCCTGAGTTCAGACTTCTGGCCTGCAGAGTGAGTACGTTTCAGTTGTTTTAAGGCCCCCAGTTGGTGGCACTTCGTTTCATCAGCCACAGGAGACTCAGATGGTGCCATTAGTTAAGTGTCCTCATCTATATGAGGACTACCGAGTATGAGGAAATCCGTTCCTCAATTCCATCCTCCGTTTTGTCCATCACTCACTAAGTGCCTGCTTGGTGATTGACAGCAAAAAGGGGTCACGCCAAGAGAGAAGCAGCCACTGTCTGACTCGAATTGCAGGCCAGTGGGGAGTTCAGACAAGCACGGTGAAGAGGTGCTTTCCCTCCAAAGGAGGAAGGCACACGCACAAACACCCACTTTGCAAAAGCAAGTACCTCCTGTTTCTGCTGTCCGCTATGTGGCAGAATCTCACTGGTCGTCAACTCCATCTCGCTTTGTCTGTATCATAGGAGGGAAGATTTTTTTTAAATGCTAACACTCAGTGCTGGCGAGGATGTGGCGAAATGGGCACTTCTCTAAGTTGTGCCCTGCCATCACGTGTCCTCTGTTGGTCAGTGAAGTCAGCACCTTGAGAAGTGGCCACCTTTGTTTTCAGCGATGCAGTGGGGTGGGAAGGGTGCAGGGGTGTCAGAATCCAGCCCCCTCCTTGCCAGCAGAGCGAGGGGCTTGGTTTCCCGCCTCCCCGGGCTCTGGGGCTGGCAGGGTCAGTGTCTGCCCCGCAGAGGGGCCAGCCTTGGGCCTGTTCCCCTCTTCCTTCTCACTGAGCTTCCCTTGGGGATTTTCATTTTGTCAAGGGCCTATTGACTGCATCTCCACGTTCAAAGCATCTTTCTGTGAGGTGATTTCTGTAGGCTACTGATCCCTCTGGCTTGTTTTTGGAGATCAGCTCCCTCTCAAACGTTCCTAAAGGCAACTTCAGGACAAACCAGGGCCTCCTCGCTCCCCCTCCCGTTCTCTGCTGCCACGTTTGGGCCCAGGCGGGGGAGTGGGCGTGTGCTGTTGGCAGAGGGCCTCATCTCCCGGTTCTGAGCTGAGCTGTGATTTCCCCAGGCAGGTGAGAAGGTTGGCGTCCAGCAGGGCTCTCTGCACAGGGGAAAACAAGCACAATTCCAGCTAGTCCTTCCCGCCGGATCAGTAGGGGGTGAGGGAGCAGGGCCCTCACCTGGGCCCTCCACCTGGGCTGTGTCCACTCACTCATCTTTGCATTGGATCATGTTCCTTTGATCTGGTGCCTGGGAGAAGCAGAACCTCAAATGGAAGGGGGCCACGTCGGCCCCCACCCAAGTCCCCACCCTCCCTGGCTATTCTCTGGCATCCCTGACACCAACACTGAGGTGACAGGGACAGCCCGGGAGGTGCACTGTACAACATGTGTATTTTCAGAAGCTGTGGAGAGGCCATGTGTGCAAAATTAGCATTGCCTTGTTGGCCCCTTTCAGACTAATTCAGAGTGAAATGTTTTAGCAATGGTGGGCTGATTCTATCAGGAGAACAAGAACTAATTAAATTCCCCCTGACCATCAAGCAGTAAATTATTTATATCGAGACAGATGTAATCTAGTCTCTAGCATCCAGCTCAACCCAACATGTATCCTACTTGATTTTTCAAGAAAGAAAAAAGAAAACATGCAAATATTCAAGAGAGAAGAGAGATGTCAGGGAGAGCCATGACTCTCGAGCCTGAGATGCACGCAGGAGTCTGAGGACATGGGTGGAGGGCCAGGACTCCCCTTTTCTGGCTCCCACTGGTGACCAACATGCCATTCGTTGCAGGCAGGAATTGAAAAAACAAAACAAAACAGCAGTCCATAAGCCGTTGGACAAGGCTTTGTTTAACATGATCTCAGCTGTTTGGGGGGAGAATTAATTTCACTAATGAATTCCCTGATATATGTCACAGAGACTTATGGGTCTGCCCCTTGGTGGCCCATGGTGGCAGCTGAGTGGCTGCCAGCTTGCATTTTGGGATGGAGTGATCAGCTTGGGCCCCACAATGACGGTTTAACCCTTCCCACCCCCACCTCGTGGTGGAGGCTTGCGACATCCCTGCCTTGTCTCCTCCGCCACCCACCTTAGGGGGACATGCTTGGGTTTGTTATTAGAAGCCCCTGAGTCGGCTCTGCCTCGTGGAGACCCCACGGATAGCGGCAGAAAACGTTGTCCAGTCCCGCTGCGTCTTTAGACGGTTGGTGTGTTAGTGTCTGTCGCAGCTGCCGTGGGTCCGTCTCACGAAGGGCTTCCCTTGTTCCACTGACTCTCTGCTTTGCCAAACCTGACGTCCTCTCCCAGAGGCTGGTCTTTCCTGATGGCGTGTCCGCGGTGGGCTGCAGTGTCAGCTTTCTGGCTTCCCAGGGGCGTTCTGCTTGTACTCCTGGTGTCTAGGATACAACTTGGAATTCTTGAGACCTGTGTGTGGAAACCGGACAGGTTGCACCCCCCATGCCGAGTCTCTGTGTGTGTGTCCATCTGTGCTGGACGCTCCCGTCCCTGCTGGACGTGGGCCGGGTTATGAGGCCAGGCCTGCTTTGGGCATGCGTTCCCACTCTCGGGGAGAGCTGAGCACAGCTCATTGCTGGCCCTGTAGTTCAGCCCGGCTGACTGGGAAGGACTCCTTATACAGTGCTCACGTGGACAAGCGCAAGCACATTGGCCTGGTGTGACACCCAGCACGCTGTGTGGCACTCAGTGCTGGCCCTGGCACTCCGTCCAACCTAGCACCTGTTTGGCTGAACAGGTCTTTGTGTTGGGAGTGAGCACCTCTCCACACCCTCTGTGCCTGGCTCTCTGTCCTCTCCATCTGCCCTTTGTCATGCCGGTCCCTCCTGTGTGTGGCTGCCTTGCCCCCGCATCTGGACTCTACTGTCCCCGCTGTGTGCCTGCAGGCTCCTGCTGCCTCTGCTCCCTGTGGGTGGCAGGGATATGTGGTTAACAGGCTGACTAACCCAATCCCCACCAGGCAGCATGGAATGGCTGCTCCAGGAAATTTCCAAATGTGTCCATGTTGGCGCGGGTGTTTTTCTCAGCAACAGTGAGCTCCCCGTCCACTTGACCTTCCCAAGCCTTTGCTGAGAGCAGGTGTCCCCCCCTAGACTCCGTGAGGAGGAGAGCCATGTGGGTCACCTTTCTGACAGAGTTCCTCCGATGCAGATCACAGCGTCCACCCCAAGGCCCCCAGGAGGACTAGCAAGCTGCCCTGCCGGCCCCCAGCCTCCTAGACCTTCCAGACAGTTCTCTGCTCCGGTCAGTCAGGCTTGGCGTTTGGTGGGCTCTCATGCACACACAGGCTCTCTCGCTCCTTTCGTTTGAGCGGTTTTTGTGTGTGGACTCTCCGCTCTGTCTCCTGTTTCTGTTGCAAGGACTCCTGGTGCCCGTGGGGCCTCCCAGGTACCGCTCGCCACCTGCACTCCCCCTCGCTGCACCTCCATCCCCCATGAGACATGAGTGGGCCTCCTTTCCAAGGCATCGCAAGCTTGTGCAGGGTGGGACGGCCCTGGGCATCTCAATGTGACCTGGGCTTCCTCGGTTCAGAAAATACCTATTTCCGGCTGTGTTTTCTTTTCCTCAGACTCGAGCATTTGCGATTTTCCTTGAAGCTGAATCTCAGTTTACTTGGGAGCCACTTCTCTTCTGTCTGGGTTGTTCCTGCCACCTCCCTGGTCCCAGCCAATGACTGCGACACCCACGTGCTTGCTGTCCCCGGCAGGACGCACCCATGCTCGATCTGTGCACTTTCAGCTCATTAGCCAGGACATTAAACGGAGCTGGGGCCCTGGCCCCCAGGCGGCCCTGAGACACACCCCTCCTGACACGCTGCCCTGGCTGCCAGCCAGTGTGCATGGTGTTCGAGACCCGCCCACACCTAGGTTTAAACCAGAGTCAGCCTGTGGCAACACCATAAACACCATTTCTTGAGTTCCTTTTCTCTGATGCTTCCCCAGACCACACCAATGCAAACCAAACTCACTGCCATTGAGTCGACTCTGACTCATAGTGACCCCCTTTGGGTTTCTAAGGTGGTAAATCCTTATGGAAGGAGATTGCTGAGTCTTCCTTCCGTGGAGCAGGGGGTGGGTTTGAACCGCCAACCTCTGGTCAGCAGTCAGATGCCTCAGGCTCTGCGCCACCAGTGCTCCTGTGATGCTTCCCCAGTGACCCCTATTTGGTGCAGTGTGTGGGATGCGCTCGTGGCAGTGGCTGGAATTTGTTCCCATGGCTCCCATAGACCTCAGGTGGTGTTTCTTCATGAATGTTCCCTGGTCCCCTGACTGTGGAGTGGGATGGGACATGGGCAGGTTCAGACTCTTGTGTTTCCTCAGTATCTGGAGAGTGGCTTTGGTTGGTTTACTCTCATCACTGGGTAGCGGAGGAGCCAACAGAAAGCAGTTCAAGGTCAGGTGCTTTGGTGGGTCCTGCTGTGTTGCTAACTGCTGTGGAGTTGACCCCCTAGTTCGTGGTGACCCCAGGCACAGTGGAACGAAACACTGGCCAGTCCTGTCCAACCCCGTGATTAGCTGTGAAGCAGACCACTGGGCTCCATGGGGGCTCTCATTGGCTGGCTTTCAGAAGTAGGTGGGCTCCACGGGGCTCTCATTGGCTGTGAAGCAGACTGCTGTGCTCCACGGGGCTCTCACTGGCCGGCTTTCAGAAGTCGATTGCCAGCCCTTTCTTCCTAGTGTGTCTGAGTCTGGAAGCTCTGCTGAAGCCTGTTTGACGTCTTAGTACCAAGCAAGCCTCCACTTCCAGACATGTGCTGGCTGTGCAGAAGGGGCCTTGGCCAGGCCTCAGACCCAGGTCTCTTGCATGGAAGCTGCCAGTTCTCCCACTGAGCCACCAGCGCCCCTGGGGCCGCACTGTCCAGATTCAGCTCCAGACCCGGCCTGATCGCTGGATTTCAGTTCCCTGGGAGGGTTGTAATCTACAAGCCTGGGGAGCTCGCTCCGGGCATGGCACCCATGAACTCAGTGGATAAGCCGTTCCTGCTCATACACAGGACATAGTTCCTTGCGTCCCCCCAGCCTCCCAGCCTATTCTGGTGGACTCGGCCTACGGGAAGAAATGACCTCCCAGGAAATCGCCACCTCGAGGCTTTTACTATGTGCTTTGCATTCTCAAGCATTTTCTTATTTTGCCTTTTGTCAGTGGGTAGTTTGCAGGTCTTCCTTCTCGTTTATATCTTTGCATGCTCAGATGTTAAATTAGGGGACTCCTAGAAGCCATGATGCCAGGCCATCCCTCATCTGTAGACTGCATTGCCCCCCCACTCGCCTTGATGTGTTTACAGCTCTCTCTCCCGTCGCTCACTTCTCCTAACCAGCTTGTGTTGCCCATATGTTTCTCCCCGGGCCTCGTCCTGGGCAGCCCACCACCGCACTTCCTCCATCAGCCGCGTTTCTGGCATGGGCTTTCTACCATCCTGGGTCTTTGGAGCAGGGCTTCACGAAGCCACGCCGGGTGGGTCCTTTCTCCCCTGACACCAAGCGGAAGGATTATCTGTTGTGCTTTGTGGTTTGATATTCCTCCTGTGTTCGATTCTTCAGCATCCCCAGGACCCAAACCAGAGCCCTGAATGGAGTAAGCTCTCCCACGGTGTTTGAGGGAGAGAGCAGAGTGGAAATAAACGTGGTTTGGGATTGTGGGTCTCTTCTCAGCCTCGCCAGGAGCAGGTATGAGACCTCGGGTAAACGCTTTCCCCGGCTGGTCCTCGCCCCCCATCTGTAAGATGGTGCCACTGTGGGGGTGATCTTCAGGGTCCTTTCCTGCCCACAAATTCTGTGCATGTCTGTTCCTCAAGCACTGTGGGCATTTGTCCTCCTAATGAGGCCTGTTTTACCATTACAGGCACTCCTCCCCATCTTTGAAAGTTCACTTTACACCACTTTGCTTTTCTGAAAGGCTATGTTAGAACCTACTTCGCCAACTGAAAGAAATCCAAAGAGGGTTTTCACTTTTACTAAAAAGGCAAGAAGCGAAACTCGCTTTTAGCGTTTGTTTTGCAGTGATCCGTTAAAGAGGCGGTATGCACCCCGAGCAGCGAGAGTGGTGTCACCAAGCACCTTCCCCTGGAACTACACTGTGCATGTCATATTTCTATTTTATTTAGGCTGTGTGTTTATCATATCATGCCTGCTTCTACTATATGTTCGGGGGAGTTGGTATGATCTGCTAGGTTATTTTTTGAGTCTGGGAATGCTAACAATTTTCCTGTATAAATTAATGGTGATTGCTTCTTCACTTCATGCCATTTCAGCTTACAGACGGTTTCATGGGAACACTGGACTTTCAGATAGCAGAGGAAACCTGTATCTGATTGGTTTGGGTGGCACTGTGGTACTGGAGTTCTGAGATAATATAATTGTTGTTACTACTATCACCACCCCCACTACTACCATTGCTGCCACAGCCATTGCCATCACCACCACCACCACCATCACATCACCACCACTGTCACCATCACCACCATCATCACCACTGTCATCACCATCACCACAATCACCATCACCATTATCTCCAACATCACCACCATCACCACCACCATCACATTACCACCATTATCACCATCATCACATCACCACCATCACCACCATCATCACCATCAGCACCATCACCACCAGCATCACCACCATCATCATTATCTCCAACATCACCACCATCACCACCAGCATCACATCACCACCACTATCACCATCATCACATCACCACCATCATCACCACCATCATCACCATCAGCACCATCACCATCAGCATCACCACCATTGTCATCACCATAACCACCATCATCATCACCATCACCACCACTATCACCATCACCACCATCATCATCACCATCACCACTGTGATCACCATCACCACCATCATCACCGCCATCACCATCACCATCACCACCATCATCATCGCCATTATCTCCAACATCATCACCATCACCACCATCATCACCACCATCATCATCACCACCATCACTACCATCATCACCATCACCATTATCACCATCATCACCATCATCATCACCATCATCACCATCACCACCATCACATCACCACCACCATCACTACCATCATCACCATCACCACCACCATCACCATCATCATCATCATCGTCATCACCACCATCATCACCATCTTCACCTCTATCATCTCCAACATCACCACCATCATCACCACCATCATCTCCAACATCACCATCATCATCACCATCACCTCTACCATCACCACCATCATCA
>NW_006921605.1:3425927-3443584 GCF_000298275.1 Orycteropus afer afer
CACCACCATCATCTCCAACATCACCATCATCATCACCATCACCTCTACCATCACCACCATCATCACCACCCCCTCCGCCATTGCTACCATTGCCATCATCATCACTATCACCATCACCACCACCATCATCACTTCCACCATCACCACCATCACCTTCAACCACCAATATCACTTCTACCACTGCCATTATGACCGTCACTTCCACCACTATCTCCACCACCATCACTGCCATCACTGCCAGCTGCTGAGTGCTCACCATGGAGCAGGCACAGTGCTGAGTGCTCATAGATATCATCCCATGAGATTGCTTATCGTAGTCTTGTGCAGGCGTGAATATTCTCTCCTCATTTTAGAGGTGGGACAGTTGAACCATGGAGAGGTTGGATTACTTGTTGTGGGTCTCACTGCTAGTAAATGGTCAATCTGGATTCAGATTCAAGTCTTTCTGAGAACAATGCCTGTGCTCTGACTCCCTGTCTTTGTTCTCATGGGCTCTCCTTGTTCCCCACACACTAGCTTCCTTTTCTTTTTGTGACTTTGCACTGTCTAGCACTGATCTAGGAGCACAGACTTCAGACCCAGGAGGCTCGGAGTTCTGTTCATGAGGAGTTATGTGACCTGGAAAGGTCCTTAACCTCTCAAAGCCTAGGTTTCCTACACTGAGCAATGGGGAGAACAAACCCACCTCACAGAGTTGTTTGAGGATTAAATAAAATAATGTTTGCCAGGCGCCAGCACAGTGCCTACCCTAGAATAAACAGTCAAATCTTAATTTCACAATTATAATTATTACACCAAATAAAGTCCTTAGCCATTCAGGAATGTTTTCCACAGATTTATTGAAGCCTGTGTGTCAGAAACTGTGTTAGGCAGGTGACGTAGAGAGATGAGCAGGATACTGTCCTTGACATTGAGAAACCCAGTCCAATAGGGAAGACAACAGTAAATAAATATTTACAATGCAGTCAGATCCAAGTCACAGAGTGGTGGATGAGGCGCCCACAAGTGAAGGACCAGCTGGGCCTGGTGGGGGTGAGGATGAGTGTGGGTAGAGAAGACTCACAGCCTTAAGCACAGTCAATAAAAAAGACAGAACAACAATAAACGTTACGCACATGACTCAAAAAGATAGAAAAAGAACAAAAAATAAACTGAGGGGTAGCATTAATGAAGTTAATGGAATAATGAATGGGTTACAAAATAGAAAAATGGGACCAATAAATATAAAACTGTTGTTTTTCTAAAGTCAATAAAAGAACCACTAGCTAATACAATCATGATAAGGGAAAAGCACACACACACACACACCCCAAATAAGAAATAACAAGATTAGAAATGGAAACACAAATACACACACATACATCAAATAAGAAATAACAAGATAAGACAGGGAAACATACACACACACACACACACCCAAATAAATAATGAGACAAGAAAGGGGAACATGCATACACACACACACACACATACATGCTAGATAACAAGGGGAAATGTAATTTACCCAAACTGACCAATTTCCATGAAAGATAGAAGTCTTTCAGCTACTCCTATATAAAGCACAAGGTCTCAATGGTCTTGCAGAGGGATTTGCACCAAACCTTCAAAAAGCAGGTGCTTCCAAGACCATGTAAACTGCTTCACAACAAAGGAAAAGAGATGGCATGTCTAGATACATTTGAGAAATTGGTGATAATCATGTTTTCAATCTGGCAAAGTTTGTACAAAGAAAGAAAACTACCGACCCATCTCACTTATGAATATTGATGCGTACTATGAAATAAAATATCAGCAAATAGAATCTAAGCATTTGTTAGAAGAGTAATACCCTATGTTTGTGTGGTGTTTATTCCAGGAAAGCAAGGATGGCTTAATATTAGAATGTCTGCTTACATCAGTTCATTCACCATAGTGATCAATATAGAGGAAATGTCCTATGATTATTGTTTTTGATACTGAAAAAAGCATTTGGTACAGGCATATGAGTTGAACATTCACCTCAAGGTGATATACTCCTTGGAGAGAACAATCATGGGAGAAGGAAGGGCTGCTTATGCACAGGGAGACAGCTCAGGGGGCAGGAGTATATGGAGGGATGGACACTGGAAAGAGGTAACTATGGGGAGGAAGTGGGAGGGGAGCTGTTGCATTTTGGTAAACTGTGGTCAATGACATGAGACAAAGTATATGTGAACTGCTGTATGGAAAGTGAATTTGCTCTGTAAATCTTCACCCAAATCATAATAATAATAATAATAATAATAATAATAATAATAATAATAAAAAGCATTTGGCAGAACTCAACCTATTCCTGAGAAACACTCAGTAAATTGGGGATTGATCAACACTTCCTTAGCATGATTATGTATAATCACATCAAAACCCAGTACCAGTCTTAATGTGGAAATACTCAAGTGTTTCCAGACGTCTGCTGTTGCCACTACCATTTCATACTGTGCTGGACACAGGAGCCAATGCAATCAGACAAGAGAAAGAAATGAGAGGAACCACCATTGGAAAGGTTGTTGTTTTAGGTCGAGTTGATGTCAATCCCTAGCGACCCTCTCTATGGCAGAATGAGATGCCGCCTGGCCCTGTGCTACCCTCACAACCCTTGCTGGACTTCCTCATCGTTGCAGCCACTGTTTGGATCCATCCTGATGAGGGTCTTCGCCTTTTTCACTGACCCTCTACTCTAACAAGCCTGACATCCTTCTCCAGGGAATGGCCCCTGCTGACAACATGACCAAAGTAGGTGAGACAAAATCTGGCCATTGTTGCTTCCAAGGAAACATTTCCTACATGGAATGTTCCAAGAAAAGTTCCAGCTGCACTTCTTCCAGGACACATTTGTTAGCTCTTCTAGCAGTCCATCTTCAGTATTTTCCACCAACCACAACTCAAAGGCATCAACTCTTCTTCATTCTTCTTCATTCGTTGTCCAGCTTTCATATGCATATCAGATGATTGGGTTGGGTCAGGCATATTACTCTCTGTAGATGATATAATTACATCCATACACACATACATACATATAATTACATACCTGGAAAATGCCAGAGAATCAATGGGAAATGACTACAAATAATAAGATAACCCAATAATGTATATCACAACAATGTTGTTGTTATTTGTCGTCGAGTCAAACCAACTCATAGTGACCCCTCCTTGGGTTTCTGAGGTGGTATCACTACGGAAGTAGAATCGCCCAACCTTCCTTCCGAGGAGTGGCTGGTGGGTTTGAACCACCAGCCTTCTGGTTAGCAGTTAAGTGCCTTAGGCACTAAGCTACCAGAGCTCCTATATCACAATAGAACAATATAATGGAAGAAGAGACTCCTATTTAGAATAACAATAAAAATAAAATAAGTAGGGAATAAACTTAACAAGAAATATACAAAGTGCATGTAGAGAAAACTTAAGACTCTTCTAAAGGACACATTCTACACCTGAATACATTCCAAATGGAACAAAGATTTATTTAAAGTCATCCATTCATCACGTATCTCCTGGGTGCTTTCCACATGACAGGCTCTGTTCTGGTCTCGGCATATAGCCAAGGGTAACACACACAGAATCCTGCCCCACAGGGAGCTTGCCTTCTAGGTGGGAAAGATGCAGTCGACAAAATAAGTAAGAACATCATATTGTATCTTCTGTAGAAACCGATTGTTGTTGAGTTGATTCTAATTCATAGCAACCCTGTAGGACAGTGGGACTGCCCATGGGTTTTCCAAGGCTGTCATCTTTTTAGAGACGGACTGCTGCATCTCTCTCCTGCAGGGCAGCTGGTGGGTTTGAAGTGTGGACCTTTCGTTAGCAGCCAAGTGCTTAACCCCTGCACCACCAGGGCTCTGTACTGTTTTGGTCTATTGCATTTTAGTTAGTGATCATTCTTATGGCAAAGTGTACAGCCGGGCTGTGGTGTGGAGCGGAGGCAGAAGTGATGGGGTTTTGCTGAGATGTGGTGCTGAGCCGTTTTTCAATTCCTTTATTGTTTAACTTGCATGTGTTTGGACTGTGTCTCAAACTCGCTCAGGTTCTAAGTTCCATTTATGTCAACAGAGTATCATCCTGTCCATTGATCATTGATTAACCCATTGATCGATCAATTGATCCATCCATCCATCCACTCACCTCCTTAGTCATTCATATTGTTCCACCAGTGTTCATGGCATGCATACATACTCTGTCATGGCAATGGCATGCTACATATTCTTTGACTCAATGTCAGGATGAAGGGCCTACCTGTCCTTAGCCCCAAGTTGAGTCCCATGTTCTTCTGTGTACCGTGTTCTTCTATGGACATGTTCCTCTCCGGACCATGTGCTTCTTGGCCATGAGCAGGTGGATTTGCCTCTGGAACCCTCTACCCTGATCCCAGGGCTCCACATTTTCCAGAATTACTTGAGCTTTCCTTACATCTTGCCTGATTCGGTTCTGTCATTCCTCCCACCCTAGATGGTTGATGAGCAGCTCACACGGACACGACATGGCTCCGTGAAGCTGCCCCTGAGCCTAGAGTTTGTCATGGGTTTAGCTTTTGTGGTGATGCTCCTGGATTGCATCCTGGCCTCTGGGTGCCAGCTCTTCATTCCCAGGCCCCCGTGTTCCTGCCTAACCTCTCGTGCATGTGCCTGCATTCCTTTCCCAGACCTGAGTGGGCCCTGCTTGGCAGGACTGCCCTGGGCCAGTTTTCTGAGGGTAGAACTCGGAGGCTAGGGCCAGAGAAGGAAGGCCTGAACGGAGAAGGCTCTCAGCGTGACCCAGCCCAGCACTGCTTCTGACTCTGCCTGCAGTCTGTGAGCCCACATTCTGCCTGGGAGGTTGAATTCCCATGGGCCTTTGATGGTCTTCCCAGAACATGTGGGCTTTTTAGGTAAACGGCTTCATCTGTCAAGAGTTCATGGATGATGCAAATGGCTGACCCACTCAGCCCCCTCGGAAGGGTGTATCAGAAGCAAAGCCTGGTGATCTATTCTGACCACCATGTGTAGTCCTGACACACGTGAGGTTGCCACGGATCGGGGTCAACGCAACGGTACTTGGGTGGGTTGGTTTGTTTGGGTTCATCAGTCCTGTTGCTGAGGGCTGAAGATTGCTGACTGTTGAAGTTTATGACCATTCAACTCTTCTCAGCTCTGACCAGGCTGTGCCTGGCCCAGGGATGCTCCGGGTACTCAACTCTGCTGTCTGGCCGTGTGGGGAAGGCAATATTCATGTTGTCTCTGGTCCTCTCGGCCCCTTTCCTGCCCCCCTTCCTTCCCCTCCTTCTGGGGGCGGGAGGCAGGACCACCAGGCACAGTGTGGTCTCTGTGTCAGCTCTGTCTTGGGGGCTTCCGACACGAGTGCTTCTGTGAATGTCCCAGCCTGCTCTGCCGAGGCCTCTTCATGGTCCTGGCAGCCGAGTCTCCCTGGGGACTGCAGACCGACTCACCGTCCTGTCAGCAGACACGAGCCTTGGTTATGATCTCCCTGAGAGGTTTGCTGGTTCTCTAACCCCGTGTCTGATTGGAGCCATCTCTTCAGTCCCAGTGGAGAGCCGCGCTCCCTGTCATCACTGCCACACTAGTGCCTCCGCCCTCCCCAACCCGGAGGACAGGATGTCGTCTGGTCCGGGGCTTGTGCTGGTTCCACCAGGTCAGGGAGGGGAACTCAGTGGGCACTGCCTCAGCAGCCTCCTCCTGGTGGGCTGGCCCGGCCCGCCGCTTCCCTCAGGACCCCTCCAGGGGACACATTGGAGCTGGGAGAGCCAGAGCCTCTGGTACAACCTGGAGTCTGTTTTCTGTCCTGCAGTCTGTTTTCTGTCTTTCGCCAAAAACCTTCCTTGGCCTCCCTGGAAGTAGATCAAAGACCCCGGTCCAGCCCGGTCGCTGTCAGGTTGACTCCAATTCCTGGGGACCCACGCATGTCAGAGGACTGCACCCACGGTTTCCATTGGCTGATTTTTCAGACGTAGATTGTCTTTCTTCCAAGGTGCCTCCAGGTGGACTTGAACCCCTGCCCTCTGGTTGGTTGGTAGCGGGATATACTCACTGCGCTGGCCTGAGACTCCATAGACAAAAGACTGGCCTGGTTATATTGGCATTGGTCTGATCTGGGGCAGGGGCAGTACATCTCCTGTCCAGAGAGCCTCGGCTTCTCCACCTGCAAAATGCTGATGATGCTAGCATAACCGAGGCCCTTGAGGGAAAGAAGATGTGGGATCACGTAGACAGAACCAACAAGCATCCATGCAAGTGTGCACACACACTCATGTGCATACACACACACACATGCACTTGCATACACATGTGCACTCACACACACATGCACACACACTCATGTGCCTACACAAACATACACACATGCTCTCACACACTCACACACACATATATTCACATACATACACACTCACATGCACACACATTTACACAGATGCACTCACACATATACACATGACACATGCTCACATACACACACTCACATGCACACACAAACATATACACAATGCACTCACACACATACACATACACTCACACACACATGCACTCACACATAGACACACTCATGCACACACAGACACACACTCACACAACACACACGCACATGCACACACAGTCACGTGCATACACATACACACATGTACTCACACTCACATACACTCACGCACCTTTCCAATGAGTTATATAGGAATAATCAGTGGGGAGTCTCCCATACCCTCAGTGAGACCCCTCAAAGACAGCTGAGTATGCTGAGTGAATGAAGGGTGAGTGTGAGCACGTGGCCATGAGTGTGCCCAGAGGCTGACTTGACCTTGCCGTCTGCAGCTGGCTGGGCGAGCTGGGGCAGGGTGGTCAGAACCCGGAGCCGCTTGGATCAGGCAGACACGTGCAGACCGTCTCTGCTGTGAGCTGGGTCGGACGCTGGACAGGGCTCAGGCATCCAGCCAGGAGCTGCGCTGGCTCCGGGGCTCTGGGGAGGGTGGCGGGGCGCCGCAGGGGGAGCGGGGAGCGGCCTCCAGGTGGGTCTCTGAGGCTGCCCGGCCCTGCCCCAGCATCGTGTTGGGTTTCGATGAGGCTGGACTTGGCCTCTGGACCCAGCAAGCAAACAGCCCCCTCTTCCTTTTCTGTCGCACGTGCTCCTTTGTGAGGAGAGGAAGAGCACAGGGCTGGGCCCTCAACACGGCCTCCTGAGCTCAGTCCTAACGTCCTCTCTTCACACGGGCCACAGGGCACCGGGCTGCCGCGCAGACACTGTGGGCTTCTCTCTCTCTTTTTAAAATAAGAAATAATCAAAGTCGCCTTCAGCACTGAGTTGAGAAGGTAGGGGAGGCTGCGTTGGCTCCCTCCCTGTGTTTCTGCCCCCCCCAGGATTCATTATTGTTTTTCTAGAACGAGAAGGAAAGAGTTTTATTTGAAGGAGTCTTTTTTCCCCCCTTTCTCTTAATGATGTGGTGGGAGGTAGTGGTAACATGTTTTTATTTTATGTTATTTTTCATCCCTTGCTGCTTTGGGGGAGGGTGACAAGGCTTGAGTTTGGGGTGCGGGCGTGTGGGGGCAGGCGTTCTCTTGGACAGGAACAGTTTGAGCAGATGTTACACCCCCGCGTCTAGAAGATGAGGGGGGTTTGGAGGGTGGTGCTGCTCGGGGGTGAGGACAGACCCGAGTTATGTAAGAGGACAGAGGCGGTGGCTTAGGGCACGCTGACGCAGCCCAGGGGTACAGGTCCAGGATACAGCCCCAGGATACAGGATACACTGCATCCTCGAGGAAGGGGCCGTCGAGCAGGGCCCCTGGGTGGCAGTGGAGTGGCAGGTACAGCATAGACAAAAAACCTGCTGCTGTCAAGTCAATTCTGGCTCAAGATCGTACCTCACATGACAGCGTAGGGTCCCCAAGGCTGTAATCTTTATGGAAGCCGACTGCCACATCTTTCTCCTGCTGAGCGAGTGGTGGGTTTGAACTGCTGACCTTTCGGTTAGCAGCCTGGTGCTTAGCCACTGTGCCACCAGGACTCCTTGGGTACAGCGCAGGCGTGTGGATATCGAGGTGGAGAGGTGGGCAGGCAGCAGTGTGAAGGGAAGTATTTCACCAGGAGGCGGACTCTGCTGGACCCTTCGTGGAGGACTCCTTCCTTCCCTGCTAATGTGCCTTCCCCACACCTGTGAAGATGGACCTCCTCATCGCCTGTACTTCCTCGATGCTTCCACGCTCCACGGCATGCGATCACCATGATCACAGAGCAGGCACATGCAGGATGTTTGTCACGCCAACCCTGCAGGGCCCGGGCACAGTCTCAGGGAGCCTCACATACTTCTCAGGGGAGATTTGGGCACTCTGCCATTCATGATGAGGCCCTATCTGACCTGAGAGGTAGGATGACCTGGCCAGGTGACATTGAAACAATGACAGGCTGGCATTTTTCAGGTAGCATCACTGACTCAGGAGCCCTGGAGGCACAATGGTTAAGCCCTCAGCTGCCAACCTAGCAGTCTGCACTCAACCAGTGCGTTGCGGGAGAAAGACCTGTGATGCACTTCCATAAAGATGGTCATTGTGTGCGCTGCTGACAAGATTCTCTCTCATGGTGACCCCACGTGTCAGAGTAGAACTGCCCACAGTGGAAACTGCGCTTCCTGGAGGGCCATCTTTATGAGTGTACATTTCCAGGTCTTTCTTCCATGAAGTAGCTGGTTGGTTCGAACCACCGACCTTTCCATGAGTGGCTGAATGCCTAGCCATTGCACAACCAGGACTCCTTCCAAAAAAACCCTCTTAGGCAGTTCTGCTGTGTTGCATGGAGTCACTATGAGTTAGGACCAACTTGATGGCACACAGCAGCAGCCCGTTGACTAGCTCTGGGGGCACCACTTAGCCTCTCTGCCCTCAGTCTCCTCACTGACAAAAGGGGTCCCCCTACCTTATGAGGTTGCTGTGAGGGTGACAGCAGGAATAGCTGGAGGGCAGCACACCAGCCTCAGTGACAGGCAGGGGCCTGTGGAAGGCCTGAGATGGTGGTGGGTATCCGAGCTCCTCTGTTCAGGACGAGCTCCGTGGCCACACCTGTCTTGGCCCTTCCGTTACCCTCACAGCCACTTCCTCACTGCTGGGGACGTCCCTGTCTTTGTAGGCTCTCCCGGGACTCCTTCCTTGCCCATTTCGTGCATATTGGCTGTTCTTTCCTGGTGAACGTGTAGCTTTGAATTTCAACTGGGCAGTGGCCAAGAATCGTGCTGGGTTCTGGAATTCCAACTCTGCATTAGTGAGTTCATGGGCTTTGCAGCTAAGACTACAGTGCTGGCTGGTACTCAGTGTTTCCTCTTTGATGATGGTTTTATCTCCATTACTTTGTGGGTAATTTACCTGTGTGTTTGGGAACCACCAAAGGGGGTGGGACTGTGAATTGGGCAGGAAGATCTTGGTTTTGCTTTTGGTTGAGTAGCCAGATGTCACCCAAAGTGAGAAGCAGGGGTAGTGGGTACTAGTGTGGCCCCAAGAGAGCTCCCTTTGTCAGGAGAGAGAAGTCTGCCCTCCAGGGTTGAAGACACACATTCCTGCTCTCCACACACTGTGCACTTGCTATGAGATCTGGGGCAGCTCTACCCCAGCCTCTGTCTATTAGCGGGAAACACAATGGGAAATAGTACTTGCGTCATAGAGCTCTTGAGAGGATGCAATGAAATGGCACTTGTGAAGGTCTTTGCTCCCAACAGAGAAGATGCTCAGTAATGATGATGGGGGTGGGGTGGGGTGCGGTGATTTTTCTTATGTCCTGGTGGTGACCTTGCAGACTCGCGTGTCAGGAAGGTCGCAGAGATCCATTTCCGAGGGCTCGGGGTGCTCCCTTTACTCCTCAGGTGCCATGGACTGCGTTCCGTGTGGCCAGACGTTCATCTTCTGGGATCAGCTCATGTTTGTAGATGACACTGTTGTGACAACTGATGTGTCCAAGATGGCGGCCACCAGCCAGGGGTGGCTGTTGAGCACTGGAAATGGGATTGGTCCAAGCCGAGATGGGCAGAGTGTGTAAAACACTTACCAGTTTTAAAGAGAGAGCACCCAGAAAGACATAGAATGTCTCGTAGCCTGTTAACAATGTCTTATATTGATTACATGTTGAAATTATGGCATTTTGGACATGGTGAGCTGAATAAACTACATTGCTAAAATTAATTTCACCCATTTCTTTTTACTTTTTGTAAGTGTGGCTAGGAGTCTGTCAGGTTGTCGTCCCAGGTGGCTCGCATGTGGCTGTGGTGCTGGGTGCTGTGCCGACGGTGTTTCAAATGTCAGCAGGGACCTGGTGGACAGGCTCAGCAGAGCTTCCGGACTAAGACAGACTAGGGAGAAAGCCCTGGTGGTCGGCCACCAGAAAACCCTGGCTACGAGGAGGCTATGGCTCGGAGGGTTTTGTCCAATAGTGGGCTGGAAAACTGTCCCCCAGGTGGGAAGGCACTCACAAGTCAGTGATCTCAGCAGGGGACTCGCGAGGCCTGTGAGTACAAAGATGGCACCAGACTGGGTGGCATTTCCTTCTGTACGTGGGGCCACATGGGTCAGGGTTTACTCACAGGCAGCTACAACACCCGGAAAATGAGGTTTGGTGATGTCGATTGCATGGGGCTGGTCTAGAACCCGGCTAGGGTGCCCTCTAATCTCTCAGAGCCCTGACTTCTTTATCCATGAACGAGGGTGATTTTCCAGGACAAGTATCCCATGATGTGATGGCGGTGTCCTTGGGCCTTGTTCACAGCTTCAGCGAACAACTATGTGAGTCTGAGAAAGGGCTTTCAGGAGGTTGGAACTGCCAACTCTGAGAGGTTCTTGAGTTGTTTCCCTCCAAGTGTGTCCCCGTTAGACATCACTGGAGTTTTCTGGGAAACACCCTCCCGCCTGGTAAATATCCATTAAAAAAATAAAAATAAATCCATTATTTTGTCAACCTTACCAACCACCCGAGCTTACAAAACGCCTCTCACAAAGAGGTCTTGGGGCGTTACACAATAAACACTACACTAAAAAAAAAACAAGTCGACATTCACGAGGAGTTTGGAGGCAGCAGAGAGCGTGATTCTGTAACTCTAAAAAGAAATGCTGACATGAATGCCCGGAGCTGGGGCACGAGGGAACCAGAGGGAGGCCTGTGTGCCCTGGTCCACCCGGGGACAGCTGGCAGGAGGTGTGCCCTCTGCCCTTGCGGCTCGTGCCATCGGAGGGCAGGTAACCCTGAAGCAGAAGCGCTAGGGAGAATCTGAGAGAACCTCTGGAGAGCGACGAGGACAGTGTGCTGCCAAGGATGAGCAACGCTGCAGCGAAACTCAGAGTCGCCGGTGGTGCACGCAGTGAACGTGCTGGCTGCTGACCGAGAGGCCGGAGGTGCGAGTCCACCAACAGCTCCTCGGAAGGAAGGCCTGCTGGTCTGCTTCCCCCCAACCCAGCCACTGAGAACCCAAGGAGCCCAGCTCTGCTGTGCACACGTGGCGTCGCTGTGCGGTGGGGCTGACTCCACTATGGGTATAAAGACAAAGCCCAGGGTCTCCACAGCAAACCCGACGGCGAGGTCTGTCTCTTTGGAGGAACTGACCACTGGGTTGGAAGTCCTGGAGCTGCTCAGCTGCCTGGTGTGGGGAGGGATGGTGGCCTTTGCCATCACGTGAGTCCAGAGGGAGAAGCCAGGCCCCTCTGCCGCTCTGGATTTCAGGTGGCCGCGAGTACCAGGAGCCAGGCTGGCACCTGGAGAGAGGAGAGGTGGCCTGCGGTGCCGCAGGCTCCGGATGCAGAAGGCGCTTTGCAGGCCGCAGGGTGGTGCCTTCCCGTCTCTTTGACTTGGTCTCCTGTTTGTCACGCTGGCCTTTAGCGCGTTCCACGCTCCCCGCACAGCTGTTCAGTCACTCTGTTTATTTAGTGTGAGTGTTTTTGAGAGCTCGTTCTTACCTTGGTGAAAGCCATGCTTGCTCAGGGGCACATAATGAAATTGCATAAATATACCCTTAGCTTGGAATCTAATTTATTTTTCCTGTTCATTACGGGCTAGAAGGCCATTATGAAATGCATAACTTTTTCTTTTTTTTTTCTGATGCTGGAATTGAAAGGCTGCGACTTGGGCTCTTTTTATTCCGTGATTTCGTCCTGATTCAATTTGAATCTGGTTAGAACTCAAACGCGAGCGCATAATTGACAGAGATCAGTGTGGGGCATAATGCTTATGTCTTGTCTGCGGCTTCCGCAACTCCACAAGAGCAGGCCTTAAACAGCTCCTCCAGCGGAGGACACGTGGCCTCAAGGAGAGAAGTGAGAACGCTCCCATGGCCACTGGCCGCTTGTCTCCGGCTGCAGTCAAGGCTGGACACTGGTTGTTGGTGTTGCTGGGTGTTGTCCAGTCAATTCCAACTCATGGCGATCTTGTGTGACACAGGAGAGCTGTCCCAGGGTTTCCTGGGCTGTGGTCTTTACAGGAGCAAGTCAAAGTCTTTCCTCTCGCAGCGCTGCTGGTGGGTTCAAACCACCAACCTTTTGGTTAGCAGCCGAGTGCTTAGCCATTGCACCACCAGGGCTCTGGACAGTGTGGAGGGGCGTCCATATGGCACAGGCTGGACTAGGCAGGCTGGGGACACACGACTGATCCCCAAATGTCAGAAATGTTAGCAATCCTTTCAAGAACATGTCATCCCGCTGCCGCTTTTACAGATAGGGGAACAGGTGCACAGGATGGTTGACCACTGGCCAAGGTCGCCCGAACTCCAGGCTGGAATTGGGCATCCTGTTCTCAGCCCCTTGTCAGCTCCCCAAGGGAGAAAATGAATAACATGGAAATAAGATGCCAACATAGCCTCGGCTAGAAGCAGACACTTAGGCCATTCTGTTAGTCTGGTATGAAGTTCTAGGCCTCGTGTGTTCAGGGCTGGGAGCAGGACAGAAAGGAGCACGTGGCGGCCAGGTAACAGTGCAAGATGCCAACCTTGGCAGAGATGTGTCAGTGCCTCCGTCCAGACCAGTGAAGAGGAGCTGGACCCCTCACGCTGTCTCCATGACTGTGGCCTGCTGATTCCCTGGCTGCCTCTGCCTTGCATGCACTGCTAGGCTCAGGGCTCAAAGCTGGCAGGGCCTGGGTCCTGGGTGCATGTCTGTGGGCAGGACAAGTGTGCTGTGACATCCCAATTCTCACCTACAGACCCTGTCTCATGCTGAGTCCTCTCAAAGGGTCGGTCCAGCTCAGTGGATGCTCCCTTAGAAGGAGAAAGGACAGCAAGGTATGATGAAGACCCTCACGTGCGTGCGCACACGCACGTGTGTGTGTGTGTGTGTGTGTGTGTTGGATGCTGTCAATTCCGATCCCTGGCGACACAGTAGAACTGCCATATAGGGCTGTCTAGGCTATCGTGTTTATGGGACCAGATTGCCACGTCTTTCTCATGTGGAGCCTCTGGGTAGATTCAAACCACTGACCTTTTGGTCAGCAGCCATTGTGCCACCAGGGGTGACTGGGAGACACAGATATTGACATGAACATGGCAGAGTTCCATGAGGGGCTGGATATGAGCCACAGGGGAGCCTGGACTCCCTCCTTCTTCCTCTCCCCCCATTACCGGGGTGGCCAGGAGGGACACAGAGCCTCCAGGGAATTTGAACTTCAGAGAAGCAGCAGAGGATTTTTTGTGTGTAAGTGTGTGCCAAATGTTACACGGGACATACTTGGCTTAAAAATACTTGCACTGTTTACCTGAAATTCAAATCTCACTGGTGGCCTGTGTTTTCATTTGCCAAACCTTGCCCTCTACTGGAATCAGCATAAGTGGTAGGAGGGCTTCACTGGAAATGATTCCTTACTTGTTGAAAACGTGTAGTTGTTTTACTATAAAAGTAATCACCTAGGTGTCACTTCGGCTGTATAACTTCCTATGATACAGACAGGTCTAAAGTGAAATGTCCCCTCCCCTTTCCCTCCCAAGTCCATTTCTTCTGTGGTGACTGCTGATGACAGTTTGAAGTGTCCCCTCCCAAATTTTCTCCCTCACCGACATTGACACATACATGTTGTTGTTGTTGTTGTTATGTGCCGTCGAGTCGGCCCTGACTCATAGCGACCCCTCCTTGGGTTTCCGAGGCAGTATCACTACGGAAGTAGGATTGCCCAACCTTCCTTCCGAGGAGTGGCTGGTGGGTTTGAACCGCCAGCCTTCTGGTTAGCAGTCAAGTGCTTTAACCACTATGCTACCAGAGCTCCCGACACATACATACACGTATGTATATGTGTACACACACACACACACACACACATATCGCTTATGGGCTACATATTTTCCTGGTACTTTTAGCTTTAGTGGAGAAAATTCCAGAAGTAGAATTGTTGGAGCCAAAGGTACATCTTTAAAATTTTAACATCTAAAAACACTGGAAATATTTATACGTCTCTGTGTACTATGTGGGTTTCCTTTGTCCTGCTGCCATACCTACATCACTGTGATCGTCTCGTAAAATGTATGTCCATCTAAGGATACCAAGTGGGTCATCAGTTAAGCCTGCGTGTCCCCACCTCTTGCAAGACTGCGTGTCTCCTCCACGTGTCTATCCCTCATCTGCCATCTCCCTTCTGTGAGCTGCCTGTTCATGTATGTTGTCCGCTTTCCCACTGAGCCTATCTCTTATTGATTTCTGGACACTCTTTACATAGTAGTGAGCTTCCTCCTTTGACTCACGCACTGCTTCTGGACCAGTGGTTGGTAGGACAGAAATGCAGGGGTCACTTGCCTTCTGAGGCTTAGACCTGAGCTTCTCCTAGCCATGGGCCTTCTGAGTCTCACGAGATCATGGCCCTTCAAACCCCCCAGGGGCACACAGAACCTGATCTTATCCCACAGTTTTGGGTTTGAAGGAAGCACATGTAGTTGAAAGCCTCAATGTTTCACTGGC
Source organism: Orycteropus afer afer (assembly GCF_000298275.1). NCBI lineage: Eukaryota > Metazoa > Chordata > Mammalia > Tubulidentata > Orycteropodidae > Orycteropus > Orycteropus afer. The sequence continues at coordinate 3,440,819 of NW_006921605.1, forward strand.
TTTGTGCTGCCCCAGAGGCAGGGGGCGGCCAGAATGACTTTAAAATGCCCCCCACCTTCGTTATCCTGTTTTTTTGAGTCCAGCTCCAGAGCAGGAAGCTGGACCTGGGGAGGTGGGCACACAGAGGGACTCCTGCCCTGACCGTCACCCCTCGGGGCCAAGTTCACCTGTAACTCCATAGGCAGGTGCCTCCTGGGCCACAAGACAGGCAGGGGAACAGAAAAGAAGGTCCCCTCACTCCTACCTGAGCCAGAGCGTTCATGTGTTCGTTCAATAAGACTTGGTTCAGGTCGAACCATGCACCAGGCTCACACAGACACGGTCCCGTCACTGTACAGTCTAGTGGTTTGGGAGGAGAGGGACCCACACTCACACTGACTTTCGTGGCAGACCAGGGTGGGGAAGACCCTCTCCTATCTGCTATTGGAGGCTGTGTTTGTAGGAGACAATAGAGGAAGAATAGCCGGGCCCGGGTGCGGAAGCTGCCACATCTCTGCCCACCTCCCAGCCAGAATCCCTGGAGACCGCGACCTTCCTCCACCTGGTCCAGGGCCCCTGACCGAACCCTGACACAGCGCCGGGGCCTGCTTGGGGATCAGCGTCTCCTGGGGGATCGTGGCCCAGCCTTGGGCCTCCCGTCCTGCCCACGCTCCCTGGCAGCTGGTCTCCTCAGCATGCATGGTCAGGTCGGGCCTGGCTGTAGGAGAGCAGTGACAGTGAGCCAGCCCAGCCGAGAGCAGGAGGGACATCCTGGGAGCCCTGGAGGCGGGAGTGCCTGGGATGATCCGAGCATGTTTGAGGATCTGCCAGGCGGGGGAGGAAGCGGCACATCTTCTGTGCTCTCAGGCAGAAGCGGGACCCGTGGGTGGGGGTTTTGGGAGACAGAATGGGGTTCAGTGTGAGGCAGTCAAGTGGGGGGGCTGCTTCAGGGGACCGAGGACTGGGGCCTGTGGGGCGGGGACAGAGGCTGTGACCTCAGCAGTCACTGCTCATTGGTGGAGGGGTGTGGGTGGCCCAGGCAGGAGCAGGGCAGCCCTTGTCCAACAGAGGTGGGGGGAGCACTGTTGCATGTGCCATCCAACTTCCACTTTCCAGGAGTCACCCCCCTGTGTGGCTGGATGGTGTCCCCCAAATACTCCCAAGTCCTAACCCCTGGTGTTTGTGATTGTGGGCCTGTGTGGACACTGGGGCATGGATGTGATCAAGTGCAGATAAGGTGATGCTGCTTGCTGGGGACCAGTCTCTGTCGAGTGGCTCTGACTCAAGGTGCCCCATGGGTGTCACAGAACTGGGTTCCAAGCGGCTGATTTGGGGAGCAGGTCACCAGGCCTTTCTTCTGAGGTGTCTCTTGGCTAGCAGCTGAGTGCGTTAACCGTTTGGACCAGCCAGGGACTCTTTTACTGGGTTAAGGTAGACCCCAATCCAATACAATTGCTGTCCTTATAGGAAGGCTACATGGAGACACAGACACACAGGGAGAAGACCACGTGACGGCGGAGCCAGAGAGGGGGCTGACGTGTCTACAAGCCAAGGACTGCCGGCAGCCACCGGAGGCTGGGAGGGAGGCATGGAACAGACTCCCCCAGAGCCTCCGGAAGGGAGCAGGCCTGCCAGCACCCTGAAGCTGGGTTTCTGGGCTCCGGAGCTGGGAGACAATACATTTCTGTTGTCTCAGCAACCACATGCTTGCCACATAGCTCAATAGCTCATTAGTTTCCCCATCTTGGTCCTGTAGAGGGCAGACTGTGTGGAACTCTCCAGAACCCACTGGGCCTGGTGGGACCCCAGACTCCGTGGCCAACTGTTCCATGATTCACTGGTGCCACATTCAATGGGAAGGGACAACTGGAGGACAAAATGGCCCATGGTCTGGGAGGGGCTGACTTGTCATCTGTTGTCAGGGCGATGGTGTGTCTTGGGCAGATGGATGGAGCTCCAGTGCATGTGCGGAGCTATGAAGAAGCAGGCCACTGACTGGCAGGTTTGTAGGATGCTCGGGCTCCACGGGAGTGTCTGAAATGTCCATGGCCAGGCTCCTGGGCGGTGACACAGTGGAGAATGGTGACAGTGACTGAACTAATGCGTGTCTGGGGTCAGATCACCAGGCCAAGAGTGTGGTAACTGTGTGTCTCCCTCCCCGAGGGGCCAGCTGCGTTCTGGCTGTGAGGACAGGTCAGGAGGCCTTGGGCAGGGGGCTCTGGGGGCTTGGGAAGCTATAGAGGATGTGTCCCGTGTGTGTGTGTGTGGGCCTCAGCAGCTACTGGTTATTGGTGGAGGGGTGTGGGCGGCCTGGGCAAGAGCAGAGCAGCCCTTGTCCAACAGCGGCAGTGCCTGAGGGGTCGGCAGCCCCGATGAGAGGAAGCAGGCCAGCCCATGCGCCCTTGACACCAGCCGGCTGACCCACTCTCCCTGTGGGTTCTCCCACCCTGTCCTGGCCGCCAGGTCTCCAGCTCAGCATTGGCTCAGCTCACGGGTGTCTGTTGGTCCTGGCTCACTGCTCTCCTTGGTTTTCCACCACGCTCCTGGGACCAGTGACGGGAACAGCGTCTGGCTGGTTCTGCAGGTGGACCCAGGAGGCTCCCTTCCTCCAGAAACCAGGGCCTTTCACCGTTCTGAAGGGGGCCTGAGGCTGGCTTGAGATGCTCACAGCTGCCCAGGCTCTCAGCCCTCCTCCCTCCTGGTCCCTGGAGAGGACTCATTAACCAGGCGCCATCAAGTTGACACTGACTCACGGTGTCCTCCCCTCCTGGGTATCAAAGCAGCACC
>NW_006921605.1:3443858-3446059 GCF_000298275.1 Orycteropus afer afer
CTCTGTTCTCTCTCCTGCTTGGCTCGCAGCGGGCAAGATGACAGCTGAGCCTTCAGACCACTGAATGAGGAAGCTCAGGGAGCCTGCCCAAGCTTGGTCCGGTGAGTCTGTGTGTTTATCTGCAGTGCCATGCCAGGACCTCAAGCCTCCTCCTCTCTCCTTTTACGAACCCAGCAGAAAACCGCCCTCGTTTTCTTGCATAGAAGGCCCCTTTCTTCCAGCAGACCCCACCTTGAGCTCCCACCTCATCCATAGTGGAGCAGATGTGAGTTGGACTCTGCCTGGTCTCTTCCTAACCAGCCCCCCACTTCTGTATGTGCACTTGGCCTCTCTCTGGGGACTGGCCTGGCAAACTCCAGACAATCTTAAAATTATTCCACCTGCAATGACAGGAGGCTAGCCCTTGAAGCTGTGATGTTCTTTCCTTCAGAAGTTCTGAGTTTCGCGTCCTCAGGCCGGATGACATTCTTGTAGGTTTTTTTGTTTTGTTTTGTTTTTTGGATATTGTAGAGTTTGAGCTAACGAGAAGAAAAGTTCTTTTTTTAAAATCACATTTAAAGATGGTGTTGGAAGCTCTGTGATGATATAAGGGAGTTTTCATATTAACGTTGGTGACAAGTTCTGTAATGACCCAAGGACTTCATGTTTAACGGTGGTGTTGTTAGGCGCTGTCGAGTGGGCCCCCGACTCCCGACGATCCCATGCACAGTGGGATCGGCCCGTCACAGTCCACAGGGTTCTCTGTGGCTGATGGTTGGAAGCATGTGGCCAGGCCTTTCTTCTTCATCTTAGTTCGGGAGCTCTGTTGAACCGTGTTCAGCTTCACTTAACACGTGAGCCTCCACCATAATACCCTGTGTTGTGAATCTTTCTTCTCCTGTCTCAGCTGTCCTTTTATATCCTTTGGCGAGTCCAGCCATTAGAAAGGAGATTGTAGAAGAATGCTGAACGCCTTGGTATGATATATGTTTAAATGGGAGAAGAAGTTACAGCATGGGATGTACAGTATGATCCCAGTTGGTACCCAAAATATCTGTCTCTCTGCATAAGGAAAGTCTGGGAGGATATATATGTTCAAAATGTGAGCAAAAGTTATTTCGGGTTAGTGGGATTATGGGTTATTTTTATTTTCTTCTTTTTGCAATATGTGTAGTTTCTAAATTTTCTCTAGTGAATATGTATTACTTTTATAATAAGCAAACAATTATAACCACACATCTAGCCAAGCCTGCTTAAAATCCCTGCCTGGGGGCGGCCCAGGTCGCCCTCCCGTGCCGAGTCTTCAATGCTCAGCCTGGGTTCTGGGAGGCACAGACTGAGATGCTTCCCTGGCCCACTCTGGGCACCTGGAGCTCTGTGGGGGGTGGGGGAGCTGCAGGGAGAGGAGAGAGCCCGGACAGCCTTGGTCCCGAGACCCTTTGGGCAGGTGGAGGGTGTTGCCAGCCTTCCTTATGTGCTCCCTGTTCTGTGGCTTCCTGTTGGAATTTGCTGCGTGAAGCTCCCCTCCCTGTTACCAGGTTGATGTGGGGGCCCGAGAAGAGCAGGCAGGTGAGGGGGCTCAGCTAGAGGGTGTCCACCCTGGCTTAGTGCCCAGCCACCTCTTCCGAGAGCCACGTCTTCTCGGCCTCTCCCTCTGCAGGGGCTCCCCGATCCCCTGAGTTACTGAGAGAGACCCTGTCTGTCTTAAGGAAACTCTGAGATTGCCCAGGGCTGATGAAACACAAAGGCCTCATGAGGATCGGAGATTGGCAACCTGGATGTCACCTTTTCTTGCCAGTTTTCCTTAGCACTGATGGCATGGGAGTGCTTTCAGAACACCCAGTTTGGCCTAGAGAGAGGAAAATCATGCAGGAAGCCTGCAGGCCCCTTCCTGACAGGCGCGGAGTAGTTGAACACGGACAGGTTGGCAGCACACAGGAAGGATTAGCACTGCCTTGTGACAATGCCTCTATTCTTCTGTTTTACCGAAGCTAGTGTAGTGCTTAAAGCGCTGGACTGAGAACTGAAAGCATAGCAATTAGAACCCACCAGCCACTCCACAGGAGAGATTTCAGCCTTGGAAACACTGTGGGGCAGTTCTACTCTGTCCTCTAGAGGCGCTGTGGGTCAGAATGGACTCCCAAGCAGTGGGTGTGGTTTGGGCTTTGCTTCCGTGAAGATGACAGCCTTGGAGACCCTGTGGGGCAGTTCCACTCTGTCCT
>NW_006921605.1:3446403-3460617 GCF_000298275.1 Orycteropus afer afer
ACAGCCTTGGAAACCCAGTGGTGCAGTTCTATTGTCCTATAAGGACACAGTGAGTTGGAACTGATAAGAGGGCAATTCTGGTTTTTAGCCAATGGGCATGGCCCAGGAGCGGCCTGAGAAGGATCTCAGAGGCCTGGACCCAGGCACCTGCCTCTGGTCTGGAGGATGGAGGGCTCAGCCTGTTCTCAGCCCTGAGTGAGTCCTACCAGGGAAGCAAAGGGTGGAACTTGCAGGGTGGGGTGGAGAGAGGGTGGCTGGGCTTGAACCCAGCTCTTCCATTGACTAGTTCTCTCTGAGTCCCTGTCCTTCGTCTGGAAAATGGAGCAATAGCTGTGTCACAAGGATGTCACTCTGAGCACTGAGGTACGCCTGGCCCATGCCATGGTATTTTCAGTCACTTCATATGCATGTGAAAGCTGGGCAATGCAAAAGGCAGGTTGAAGGAGAATTGACACACATGAATTGTGTCGGCAAAGAATATAAAATGCCACAGACTATCAGAAGGAACAGACTGGTCTTGGAGGAAGTAGCGGGAGTGTTCCTTAGTCTTGCTCACTTCAGACACACCACCAGGAGGGACAGACAGATCACTAGAAAAGGATGTTATGTTTGGTCAGCTACAACGAGGGGGACCCTCGATGGCATGGATTGACACAGTGGCTCACTGATGACCTCAAACGCATCAGAGATCATGTGGGGCCTGGCAATATTCCCTCCTGTTAGGAGTTAGGTTGCCCTGAATCTGACCCTACTCAGGGGTGACCACCCACCCAACGGTGCTACTGTGAGTATTAAAGGGACTCACTGGGATTAAGCACAGTGCGTGGGGTAGGTACTGATGACTATCCGTCTTTCTTTCCTTTTGGGAGCCCTGGTGGCGCAGTGATTGAGCGCTTGGCTGGTTCCAACCCACCAGCTCGGTGGGGAGAAAGATGTGGCAGTCTGTTTTCTTAAAGATTTACAGCCTTGAAAACTTTGAGGCTGTTCTACCCTGCCCTGTAGGATCGCTATGAGTCCGACTTGAGGGCAAGAGGTTTGGTTTTGGTTTCTTGGTGCTTTCGTTTAAGGGATGTGTAGGCTACTTGGGGCGAAATCTCCGCCTCCCACTTGTATAAGGTTAAAGCCACGGGTGGCGTTCGCGCATGCGCAGTCTCGTTCCCCATGGTTGTCGAAGACCTAGGGCCGAGGAGCAGGAAAATGGCGTCTGGCCTAGCACTGTGCCCCGATCCTGGAAGGCTGCGTTGCAACTGGCAAGACAGTAACCGCCCCTGGAGTGGCAAGCAGGCTACGAATCGAGACCTTGCACCTTTCGGGCACTGTCAAGGGGCACGGAGGCAGGTCCCGGGCCAGCCGGTGCTCCCGGGAGCGGGCTGCAGAAGGTCTGTGAGGCAGCATGGGGGATGCAGGTCTCGGTGGCCCGCGTGAGAAGGTGCTGGCTCAGACCTCACTCTCCTGGCTCTCCTTGGCCCTCACGCGCCATCTGTTACCCCGTGCACTGGCCTTGGGTCTCTCCATGTCCCTGCCACCGCCGGGGCCTGCGCCGCCACAAGCAGCCTCCTCCGGGCTGGGCCTTGCTCTTCCTTCCGCCCTGGGAGCGGTGCAGACCTGCTCCTGCCGCGCCCGGGCCCAGATCCCCTCCACGCACCCAAGGCCAGCGGGTGTCTCAGCCTGGCGGGGGCTTGGCTGCAGCGTCCGCCCCAGCCGCCGTCGGATCCCGCACCCAGCAGGCCCCCCTCCCCGCGCGGGGCAGCTCTTCACGCAGATCCATCCGCGGGGCCCCGTCGCCCGGCCTCGGAGAGGGCTGCGGCAGCTGAGGGTGCTTCTGGAATGCCCTCTTGGAGGAAATCAGGGAGACGTCGAAAGGGGGCTGTGCCTCCCACATGCGCGCTCTCCGCCTTGTGGGACCCTGAGCCCTGCACCCCACAGGACCTAGGCGCGAGCATTCGGGGGGGCCACGCGGCCCGGCTCCCGGACTAGTGTTTGCAGAGTCTGGCGCTGGGGAGGGTCTGAGCGAATAGGGCGCTGGTGGCGCAGCGCTGTCGGAGACGAAGGTGACTCACCGAGAGCGTGACTGGATTTACAGGAATTGGTTTGACACGAATTTTCAGGAATCCATCTGGAGCTCCGCTGTAGAGGTAGAGCGATCCCTTTTTCTAAATTCCAGGGAGCTTATGTTCGGGGAAACCGGGTGTGTTGGCTGCCAAGAGGTGCTGTAGTTTTAACTAAACGCGTGCGGGGAGCCAGGGAGGGCGTCCCCTGGTGGGAAGGTGCTCTCGGAGATGGCGGACAGGGGGCGCTGTGCTGCGGCGCCCTGAGGGCCTGCTGGCCTTGCGCTTGGGGGAGAGGTGGGCCCTTCCGCGCACACCTACCCTATGCGGCTGCCGTGCCAGCGTGGCGCCGGAGCCCCTGTGAGCGCATCTGTCTGTCTCCCCGGGAGCGCGCTAAGATGCATACCAAACGCAGCCAGCCGCCACACGTTCTGAATTTGCAGGGTGTTTGTCCTTCACTGTGGCTGAAAAGTGAAGCCGCCTGCGATGAGCGGAATGCCAACGCTGGCCGAGTCTACGTGGCTGGATTCTGGCCCCGTGGGCGGGGGCACACGTGGGCAGCCCCTCACCCTGCCTCGGGGCTCCTTGGGGGCCTTGTCGGGGAAGGGGACCCTGCGAACCACAGACCCTCATTGGCTTGCAACGGGCCCTTGTGGCAGGAGCCACCTTTCCCTAAAGGCAAGGGCTCTGGATGCAGAAACTCTGAGTCCCGGCTGGACCATTGAGGTTTCTCTGGGCAGCGCCACCTGGGTGCAATTTGTTGGCCGTTCTTCTCAGGAGAAAGTGGGCGGGATCCCCCACACAGCAGTCTGGGGAGCTCTCGCCTGCAGAGGCAGTGCCAGAGGAGGTCTGGAGGGGAAGGGCACAAGCCAGCTACTTCTTAGTGTGTTCTGAAGAGGCACCAGAGTGCCCCACACACCTGAACCAACTCTGTGCCACACACCCTTACTGCTAGGAACCCACCACTAAAACGGACCCCTCTTTTCAAATGCAGCCCCCAGAAGCTGTAGGAGTTCTCTAGGCCTGCTGTATCAAAGTACTGCAGACGGGGTGGGTGATGAGAACAGAAATTCGTTGTCTCACAGTGCTGCAGGCCAGGAGTCTTAATTCAGGGTGTGGGCAAGGCCATGTTCACTCCCAAGTCTCTGGGGGATACCGTGCACTGGTCTGACTAATGTTAACTGGAAGCCTCTTCAAAGACCCTTTTTCTAAACAGGTCATATGCACAGGCATCGAGGGTTAGGAAAAAGGCGCCCTGGTGGCACAGTGGTTAGGTGCTGTGCTGCGAGTCGAGGTCGGCGGTTTGAACCCACCAGCCATTCTGTGGGAGAAAGATGAGGCAGTCGGCCTCTGTAAAGATGGCGGCCTTGGAAGCCCTATGGGGCCGTTCTGCTCTGCCTTGTAGGGTTGCTGAGTTGCACTGGACCTGATGGTAGTAGGTTTTGGGTTTTGGAAGGAGCCTTTTTAGACATTTTTATCCTAATTGTCCCCTGCATTAGTGTCCGCTGGCTCTTGTAAGGAATACCCACAAGCTGGGTGGCTTCAAGCAACACGAACGGATTCCCCCCCACTTCTGGAGGCGTCAGCAGAGCCTGCTTCCCCCAGAGACTCTACAGGGGACTGCCCCTCACCTCTTCCAGCTTCTGGTGTTGCTGGCGGCCCTAGGCGTTCTTTGCCTGTGGCCCTCTCTGCCTCTGTCTGCACGCGGCCTTCTCCTCCATGCCTGTGTGTGCCAAATGTCCCCATCTTTTCTCCTGTACAGACACACCATTGGGCTCAGGGCCCACGCTAAACTCAAGATGACTGTCTCAAGAGTCGCAGCTTCATTGCATCTGTAGAGACCCCTTCCCCAAAATAAGGTCACATTCTGAGGTTTTAAGCGGACATGTCTTTTGGGGGCCTCCATTCAACCCACTTGACCTCACCCTGTGAAATGCTAACCCCCCAGATACGGGTATCTGTTTATGTACTGTGGCTTGCTGGAGGGCCATAAACCATTGTTAGGTCAGAAGTCCTTCTCCCTGCCCTAAATCCGTTTCCACTCCTTTGGGGCAGTCTTGCTTCCCGAAGAATGTGGGGTCTACATTATCTGTTTAACATTCACAATGACTGGTTTCCCAGGAGCAGAGGCTCAGTGAGGGTGAGAGTGTTTTCAGGGTCCCGGGGGCAGCATGTGGTGGGGTGCGGGTTGGTCTCTAAGTTAATCTGTCTGGTGTGGTGCAGCTCCCTCCCACCTTCTTCGCGCCTTCCTTAGAAAGTTGGGGTGCTTTTTTTTTTTTTAAGTGACTTAAAGCAGTGATTTTCCTTTGCCCGTGATTGTGGATCAGGAATTTGGGAAGGCCTTGTCTACACGCTTCATCTCTGATCCGCGGGGAGTCGGCAGGGGCTTCTGGGGGTGGGATCCACATCCTCGATGGCTTCTTCACTCCCACGTCCGGTGCCTCCACGTCCCTTGGCCCCTCTCTCTCACCACGTGGGTCTCTTTCTGCAAGGCCTCCGTGTGCAGCCTAGACTCTCACAGTAGGGTGTCCTGAGTGCTGCCTTTTTGCTTAGTGGCTGTAGGGTGATCTAATGTCACCTGCAAGGCCACAGCCCTTGATTCGCCTCCATGTCTTCTGGAAAGAAACCATGTGATATAACACTGTGACCCAGTGTGGAAGATTCTGCTCCCCCCCCCGCCCCGCCGCCTGTCAGTCACTGTGCCGCCGCATGTAGCTGTGATGCTGGAGGCTATGTCACTGGTGTTTCAGATCCCAGCAGGGCCACCCTCGGTGAACAAGTTTCAGCAAAGCTTCCAGACTAAGACCAGGAAGAAAGGCCTGCGATCTATTTCTGAAAAGTAGTCGGCGGACACCTCGTGGACCACACCCAACATGTGTGGTGACGTAGAGGGCCAGTGAGGGCAAAGGCGACGCTCAGTGAGATGGACTGGCACAGTAGCCCACGTTATGGACTCAAACCTGCTATTCGACGAGGAAGCTGCAGGACCAGGCAGTGTTTGCATTGATCATCGGGGGGTGGACCGACTTGCCAGCAGCTCTCTATGTGTTGAGGAGAGGAGAAGGGCAGGGACCCCCTTGCACCCCTGTTCTTCTTGGGAGCCGCACGCCCGCTCATCTGAACGAGGTGTTGCCTGACAGCACCTCCCGATAGGCAGTATCAGGCTCTCTCTTCTATTATTGTGGCCGCCAACACTCCAGGACCAACTGGGTTTACAAAAATAAAGTTGTATCATCTGCTGCATGTCCCACAGCCCCTGAAACAGGTTATTACAGGGAAGTGGGGGACCGGGAGCAGATGGAGGAGCCCTGCATTTGCATAACGTGCCATTTTCATGGCTCAGCAGGCCCCGTGGAGGAGAAAGTATAGCGAAGTGCACATACGGAGACCCTGGGCTGGCAAACAGAGGCGCCCTGATCAGCCACCAAAATAGATTCGGGAGAGACGGGGCTGGGGGAGGGGAGGCGGGCAGAGGGTCAGAAGCGACTGGAGAGGAAAATGCAGGGTCCCCAGGCGCAGGTGTGGAACTGCGCCCCCAGTTCTTTTCAGCTCTGCAGCTGCAGCTCTGATGGGTGTTTCCGAAAGACCTGGCTTTTCTTCTTGCTCCCAGAAGGGCAACTGGAAAAAAAAAAAAGAAAAAGGAGAAGAGAGGGTGGTTGCCAGAAAGCTGACTTGAAGATTCCGGCGGCGTGCGGCGCGTGCTGTGAGCGCTCTGCTTCTTCCCCAGGCGTAGACAGAGACCGAGAAGGGAGCCGAAAACAGCCCCCTTTGTGTGGGGAGGTGGCAGAACAATGGTTCCCTGCACAGGAGCAGAAGTGACCAAGAGGAGGGGTGATGCAGCGGGGAGAAGAGAGGCTGGCTTCAGGACACATCCTGGGGCGTACATTGGAATACCTGCGTCCTGGGATCGGCCACCGGTGATGAGTGGGCAGCTGGCCTTGTGAGTCGGTCCGCTGTGGGTTCTTCTGGGTGAGGTCACCTTGCAGCCCCCTAGGCCTGCTGGTTGCAGTGCTAGGAGGAGAGAGGAGTTGATTTTGGTCATCTCCCAGGAGTTTTGTCCCAAACCCTCCTTGTGCCTAGTGTCCTCACTTAACTCGGTGTAAGGAACAGGGGAGGGTGACTTACCTGTCTACACAAAACTAGACAGGGTTGAGTCACCTGGCCCCGACCCTTTAAACTGTGTGTGTTAGGGCTTTAGAACTGAGAGTCAACGTCCCTGCCATACCCAGAAGTAAGACTTTGCTTAGCTGATCAGTGCCAACCCCTTATCCCCCACCTTCTCTGCTTTTCCACGTGCCAATTCAAATGTCCCCTGCACTGACCATCCGGCACCTTTTTGGCAGATCCCAGATGCTTCCTGTATTATGCTCTGGTCTGATGGTGGTGGTTGGAGATCACGCCTTGGCTGGGTGTGTAGGCCACTGTTGAGCATCTCTCTTGGTAAATACCTGTCACCAAGGCAGTTCATTGTTCACCTTCCATGGGGTTGTCAGTAATTTCATTTTACTGGGATCAACAGTCAACACTCATGGAAGCAGCAGTTAGGAAATCAGACGAGGTATTGCACTGGGAAAATTGACTGGAAAAGACCTCTTTAACGTTCTGAAGAGCAAAGATGGTGCTCTGATGACAAAGGTGCATGTGGTCCAAGCCATGGTCTTTTCATGCCTCATAAGCATGCAAAAGCTGACAATGAAAAAGGAAGGCAGAAGAAGAATCGAAGCATTGGAATTACAGCATTGGTGAAGAATACTGAATATCGTATGGACTGACAGAAGCAGGGAGGAAATCAGTTGTGGAAGAAATACAAGCAAAATGCTCCTTGGAAATGAGCTTGGTTGGTCTTGCTTCCTCTGGACATGTCATCGAGAAAGACTGTTGTAGTGAAGCACCAGTCTTCTGTTAGAAATGAAACCACTTCGAACACTCCAACCACTCTGTTAGAAGTGAAAGCAAAGCGTTTATTGAAAGGTAGAGAGATTTGTGAATTGGGAGACACACTAGCACCAAGACGGGGTACTATAGTGTTCTAAATCAGAAGCAAAGGGCAAGGTTTTTAGCTGGTGGAGTGAACAGGACTACATGCTTACAAGCGTGATGGGGGTACGTGACGGAAAGTTACAAGGGGCTTGGTAAACTACGGTCCCTCTTAACCTTGTACTTTCTATTTCCTAACCTCCTGGGGCATATTGACCAAGGCATTCTTCTTGGATCTAGCCACACAAACACCATCAACAAACAACTAGACAAACAATTCCTCACACAAGCTAAAATCTTGATCCCTGCTTCTTTTGGGTTACAAGCAGTTACACTTTACAAGACTCTGAAGTGTCTCTTCAGAGCAGCAGAGGCAGAGTTTTTCAGCCAAGCTTCATTTTGATTCAAAATAGAGTTTACTTTAGACTTGGGGCAGCCATTTTAGTCATGTCAAGTGCCTCAGTTTTAGGGTTTGCTTATACATTCTCCCCTTTTTGATCAAGCCAGTGCTGAGAGATGGGGCAAAGGTTACCCCAAAAGGAGTTACCCATTTTCTTCAAGGATTTAGCATTTCAGGGATGGCTGCTCTGTTTGACTTTTTATGATCCCAGATACCAGCTCCGTTACTATAGGTGGCCAGGCACCATCTGGTGTTACTTTGCTGTAGCTTTGGGCCTCATCTTCAAGGTGAGTTTGTTCTCATTGGGGAAGGCATTGCAAACAGGGTCATATTAGAGGAATGACTTGACATTCCAAAAAATCTGATCCCAGAACTAAGCTTTATTGTCCTTAACAGAATTAATTTCTTCTAAATATATGATTCATTGCATGGCTAGATGTCTTGAGGGTTGGCTGTGGCAATGAGAAACACAGTGCATAAGATACCTAACAAACTCTGTAATGACAATCACAATGATTAAAAAGAGTGGCAGGATGGTAGAAAAGAACGTATTCCAGATCTGACATTTTGAGATAACCAAGTAAAAATACCAAAGAAGGAAGGAGCATTCATGGGGAAAATGGTATGTGTCATGGATTGAATTGTATCCCCCCAAGATCTGTGTCAACTTGGCTAGACCATTATTCTCAGGTTTGGCAGTTATGTAGTGATGTGATCTTCTCTCAGGGTGTGATCTAATGTGATCAGCCAATCCAGTTGTAAGGGGATTAAGGTGGGGTGCAACATGCTTACTCAGATCACAGCCAAGATCTGATGTAAAGGGAGTTGCCCTGAGGTGTGGCCTGTTTCACCTTTTATCTTATAAGAGATAGAAGGGGAGAGAGGTGAGAGAAAAGGAGGGACCTCAGTACCACCAAGAAAGAAGAGCTGAAGTGGAGCACATCTTTTGAACCCAGGGTCCCCGTGCTGAGAAACTCCTAGACCCTGGGGAAGATTGATAGCAAGACACATGGAGATCTCCAAGGAATGCTGGGCCCGTGGATGCTGAAGGAGACAAGGACCTTCCACTTGAGCCAACAGAAAGATAAAATGTTGCCCTAGAGCTGGTGCCCTGAATGTGGACTCCAAACTTCCTAAACTGCATGAGAATAAATTTCTGTTTGTTAAAGCCATTCACTTGTGGTACTTCTGTTATTGCTGCACTAGAGAACTAAGACAATATGTAACCTGGAGACCTTTTAACATATTGTAGTAATTTCTTGTTCTACTTCTTCAGAGGTGTTTATCCACAAAAAGCAAGAGGTATTAGCAATGGCATAAACTCCTTGTTGAATTTGTAGGAAGTCAAAGGCTATTGTACTATCTAAAACAACTTTAGCAAGAGGTATTAGCAATGTCATAAACTCCTTGTTGAGCTTGTAGGAAATCAAAGGCTGTTATACTATCTAAAGCAACTTTAGCAAGCAGTTCTAAGGACTTCTAGAAGTTGAGGTGCTTTTCTATCAGCACATAGTCAGCAATTTTGGACATAGAGGCAGATAGATTGCAAATAGATTTCTATTATTGTACTATGCCATAAGTGGAAACAAAAGCTTGAAGAAATGACCAGTCCCACCCAGGCCTATCAGTGATGGGATTACCTGAGAGGACAAGTTCTCTTTTCTATAGGGATATTAATTTCAAGTCACCATTCCATAGTAAGCTGTCACTGTATGAATGGATACTCATGAGAATGCTAAGGGAACCTAGGGTCCGTTGGCTCCACATATCCCAACAATGTAATCATGGTAAGGCCTAAGTATAGGTGAGACATTGAACTTTTCTCTTTAATAAGCTGATCTCCCACACAGAGGACATATTCTGATGGGGCACATAACATACCTGCCATGGTTTGATTATTAGGAATTGGATATGAACTGATTGGCTCTTTTGAGCCAGTCCTCAGTCAAGGGACTTCTTCAAACTCTAGGTGATTCTACAGTTTAGCACCAACTGAGGGATTTTGATGATTACTTATAGGACAGATAATTATTAAAGGGGAATAATACTGAACATTACTAACAAAAAGAGTGCATCATGTGGAAGGAACAGAACATCCATTAGGACCTACCCAGGTATGAGTAAGATTGAAACAGGATGTTGATGGATAGGTGGATAATTCTGGAGGCAACTATTATTTGACATGAATGGCCCATTTAAATGGTTTTTCAAAATCAAATCAATAGTATAGTTAGGTATGAATTTAAAATCTAAAACTGGTACAGCAAGGGGATCAAAATGGTCTTGTGGACTCAGGGGAAGAGTAACATATCCAGCAATCAGTCACATTGCTGGTGCTGGCTACTGATTGAGTGAATCTGATGAAACCACTTTCATTCCCAGCATCAGTGAGGGTTACCATAAGCAGAAGAATATTTATAAAAATTTCATAATGGAGAAAGGTTGACTAAAGTAATATACAAATAGAGGAATAATGAGTATAAAACACATTTCTTCTTTTAGTGAAATATGAGAGGAACCCAAGTTGATAACATAAAGCTATTTTTAAAGACTGTAAATATTAAGCAGAGGGCAACAATTTCAATTTCTGTCATAAGGAACAAAAGGTTTAAGTTATTGGGTTAGGGTTAAAGGGATTCAAGGATTACTAAACCTACCAAATAACTCCGTAAGTGTGTATAGACAGCCAAAACTATTAAAATACCGGCAGTTAAGAAATGGAGTCCCAAAATTCCAGCAACTGGCATGTAATCTTGTTCTGTGTTTCTTGGAATCAGCTGCTTGCTTTTGAAGTCATCTGCTTCTGACCACTGGGACGTTTCAGTCTCAGCTTCAAAGCTTTGTTTGGCTGACAAGTCCACAAAGGTGCCTTGGCTTTCTTTCGCTGTGACAGATTAATCAAAGGGTTAATTCCTTCTAGTTTCACTGTAACAAGGGATAGTTAAGAGAACCAGATAAGGACCCTTCCTGTAAGGTTCTAAAGATCCTTTTAGTTGGTGTCTTTTCCAATAAACACAATCTTCTGGGGTGATGTTAAGTAAAAAACTAGGTTTTCACTCCTCAAATGCTTCTCTAATTTGTGGAGAATATTTCTTACAGTATTGCATTTAGTGACTGACAATATTTCAGTTATTCATGTTTTACTAAGTTAGGGTTGTTAGAGGGAATATAGGGAAGGATCCTAGGCCTTCTGGTAATTATTTAATAAGGAGTGAGTTTGTGAGGTTGAAAAGAGGTGCTTCATAAATTTAAAAAGGGCTAAAGGGAGCACTTTAGTCCAAGACAAACCTAAGGATTCAGAAAGTTTAGCAAGTTGGGTTTTTTTAAATTTAATTTTATTTATTTTTTGAATATACTATTTGTTCTTTCTACAAGTCCAGAGGACTGAGGATGATAAGAGCAACACAATCTCTGGTATGTGGGGGAAGATTCGGCATAATTCTTGAACAACCTGTCCAGTAAAATGAGTTCCCTGATCACTGCAAAGAATTTTATGTTTTTGAGGAACATCTTTGCTGAAAAAGTAGCAGTGGCATATTGACAGGGGAAAGCCTCTACCCAGTGTGAAACACTACAGATCATTACTAAGATATATTTATAAACTTTTAAAGATGGAAGCTGGATAAAATCTAATTGTCATTCAAGCGTATGTTCAGAGCTCAAGGGGTATTGAGCAGGTAAAACTTTTAAGATAGTTCTTACATTTATAATGAGGGCATATGGAACAATAAGGGTCCACATACTTGGCTGCTTCAGAATAGTTTCCCCACCAGTGTTTCTTTAAAATTTCAATCATTTTATCTCTTCTTAGACGAATGTTTCCAGGTAGAGTTCTCACCATAGCGACAAGCAAAAGTTTTGGGAGACTAGTTTTAGTGTTGTGTTCTAACCATAGTTTAGTGTTAGGATCTTGGTAACAGCTTAGTTTTTTCTATGTCTAAATCTCATCTGACTGGGCTAACTGCTGACATCTTAAAAGCTTTTCTTTGGTAGGTTCAAAAATACTAGTCATTTAATGGGGATAGTTCCCTATAGGTTCTTCCAGAGGCCCCTCTATAGATTCTGTGTTATAACAGGGGAAATAGTAATTCGGGAAGCAGCCTGTTTCGCAGCTGCACCAGCAAGGCTGTTTCCTCCAATTTCTTCAGTTTGGGGCATGCTCTTTTGTTGTATTTTAGTGGCAGCAATCTCAGAAGGGAGCAACAAGGCATCTAAAAGTTCTGCTGCTAAATGCCTGTTTTTAATAGTATGGCCAGACAGAGATTAAAAATCCTCTGTTTCCATACCATGCCATAATCATGAATAACTCTAAATGTATATTTTGAATCTGTAAAAATATTCACCAACTTTCCTTAGGCAAGTTTGCAGGCTCAAGTAAGAACAGTAAGTTCAGCTCGTTGGGTTGAGGTGGCTTTGGGAAGTGTCTGGCTTTCAAGGACTTTGGTAAAAGTTATAATAGCCAGCATGATAGTGAGAGTTGGGGGTTGGTTTTAAATAAGGGCCAAGAGCTCTAGTGGTGTAGTGAATAAGGCATTTGGCTGCTGCCCACATGGTCAGCAGTTCAAACCCACCAGCTGCTCTGTGGAAGGAAGTTGTGGTGATCTACTTGCATAAAGATTTACAGCTTCAGAAACCCAACGGGGGTCACTATGAGTCAGATTCAACTCGATGGCAATAAGTTTGGTTTTGGTATAAATAATATCATATTAGGGTTTGTCAAAGAAGTTTCCTTTCAGTCACTATGGGGAGTCAAAAGCTACTCAGTTAGGTCTAAACAATCATGGGAAGGACAACCAATCGCCTCCATCAGTTACAGAGAGAAGAGTGGCTCTATTTAAAGTAGGCCCTGTGTGTAGTCTGTTATTGGAAGCTGCCAGAAGAAGGGGTTGATAGGAAGTGAGTCTGCTGGCAGATAAGTGTTGGATTAAAGTGTAACTGAGCAAAGCAAATGCAGCACGATGCACATATGCATCTTAAAAGCTCCCTAAAACTATATCTGACGGTGTTTTTGTTTTGTTTTGTTTCTTCCAATTTTGCAGTAGCGTCTATGGCCCTGAGGTTACAGGCAGTAATCACTTCCAGGCCTATTTTGCCCTCCACATTTCTTTTCTTTCTTTCTTTCTTTTTTTAATTGTGATCTGGGTGAAAGTTTACAGAGAAAATTCACTTTGTGTACAGCAGTTCACACACACATTGTCTCATGACATTGACTACAATTTACCCCAATGCAACAGCTCCCCTCCCACTTCCTCCCAATAGTTAACTTTTCCCTGGGTCCATCCCTTCATGCACTCCTGCACCCTGAGCTATCTCCCTGTGCATAAACAGCCCTTCTTTCTCCCATGATTATTCTCTCCAAGGAGAATATCTACCTCAGGTAAATGTTCATTTCATATGCCTGTCTGTCATTTGGCTGGAAGCCACAGATGTGGATTAAATTCCAGGCTTGAAGGGCAGCTAGGGGCCATAGTCTCAGTGGTTCCACAAGGCTCTATCAGACCAGCAAACCTGGTCCCTCTTTTTTTTCCAAAATGATTTTGAGTTTTGTTCCATATTGTTCTCCCTCTCTATCCAGGATCTCCTACATAGATTCCCCTCTGAGTGGTTGACAGTGATAGCCAGGCACCATCTAGTTCTTCTGGTCTCATAGTCATGTAGGCTGCAGATCGCATGGTGTACCAGTCGCTAGGACTAATTGTTTCCATGAATCTTTGCTTACAGAACATACAAATACATGTGTAGAACATTGTCTGCCAACCCTATACATGGTCTTGGGTACACTCCCTGCTGCATAGACATACCTAATAGTTCAGCCTGTCCATCCATCTATCCACCCATATACCGGTGTTTGCCTTCACTGACAACGCAGTACTGTATGTGCAAAAGGGTTCATCTTTGTTGTCTGCACTTCCCATGTACCTTTCTATGTCTTCCTCTTCCTCAATGCCACCATGTTGATCACTCACATTTGGTACATTGCCCTTCTCTTCACCCCAATCAATACTTATCTCTACCTATCTAACAGTGTTCCCTTCCCTCTCCTCCCATCCCTGGTAACCAACAAAGGAAATTTCCTTCCATATATAAACTGTTCCTTGACTTTTACAATAACAGACTAATACAATATTTGTCCTTCTGTGATTGACTTATTTTGCTCAGCATAATGTCCTCCAAATTCATCCACATTACGTGGTGTTTTGCAGATTCTAGTTTACTCTTTAGGGTTGCATAGTATTCCATTACGTGTATGTAACATAGTTTGGTTATCTATTCCTCAGTTAATGGACATCTAGGTTGTTTCCCTCTTTTGGCTATTGTAAATAGTGCTGCAACCAACATAGGTGTGCATATGTCTGTTCTTGTCATGGCTCTCACTTCTTTAGGATATATACCTAGTAATGGAATGACTGGGTCAAATGATATTCCCAATTCCAACTTTTTAAGGAATTGTCATGCTGCTTTCCACAGTGATTATGCCATTTTACAGTCCCACCAGCAGTGTGTGAAGAGTCCCAATCTCTCTACATCCTCGCCACCATTTGTTATTTTCTCTCACTGAATTTTGCTGCTAGTGCTAGAGCAAGAGGGTATCTCATTGTTGTTTTGATTTGCATCTCTCTAATTGCTAATGATCGTAAGCATTTCTTCATATGTTTGTTGGCTGCCTGAATATCCTCCTTGGTGAAGTGTCTATTCGTGTCTTCTGCCCATTTTTTAATTGGATTGTTTGTCTTTTTGTTATTGAGGTCTTGGCATTTTCTATAAATTCTAGAGATAAGTCCCTTGTCA
>NW_006921605.1:3463898-3469409 GCF_000298275.1 Orycteropus afer afer
ATGAGAAAAAAAAAAAAAAAAAAAAATTGCAACCGGTACAGGGAAAAGAAAAAAGGCTGAAAACTAGAACCTGGGAAAGGAAGAATAAAGAATAATAATAAAAAGGACAAAAGTAATAATAGTAGTAGTTTTAAAACAGACAAAAACAAACAAACTAAAGAAAAAAAAATCAGGGTGGGGCAGGGCACCCAGGCTCCATCTGAGCACACAGACTGAGATGGAATTCCTGCTCAGCTAGAAGGTGGGTGGGAGTGAGGGATGGCCGCACCTCCATTCACTAAGAGGGTGTGGGATATAAGAGCGACAAGGGGCCTGTCGCACCTTTCCACTAGTTCGTGTCCAGAATGTCCTTGTGGTTCCCAGAAAGTGGTGCCTGTTCTTAAGTCCCTGGAATCTGGGAGAACGCTGTTGCTTTAAATATCTAAAGTGGTCAAGCCACTTGTAAACATTCAAAATGGCTGCCCCCTCTGGACAGGCAAAAGTCCACAGCTCAGCCTGCCCTCCTCTTCACTCTTCCCCTTTTATTCCTCAGCCACCAGAGCAGTCCTCCGTGCAGTCCCTGGCTTGGAGGGCTGATGTTTATGTGAATTCTTAGGTCCTACCATCACTCAGTAATATCCAAGCTATCTGTGCCATCAGGATTCCTGCCAGACCGCAGCTCCATATGTCTCCTTTTTTGGTATTTTCATGCAAATTCTTATGCTAGTTTAGAGTTTAGACTACTTCTATATCCTTCCCTTCAAAGCTCAGGGGTCCAGGATTATCTTCTGTGTCTGTGTTAATTGGTTCCCTTTTTCTTTGTTGAAGAGGATCTGTGCATTCTTTCTGCCTAGTCCGCCATCTTGCCAGAACTCTTTTCCTCCATGTTTCTGTGGAAGAACACCTAATGCATTACCAGAAACTTCATGGACAAATAAAGAGAAGTCCAAATGATAGGTAAACTCAAACCACACTCACTGCCATTGAGCTCATTCAAACTCATAGTGACCCCCATTGCGGTTCCAATGTTGTAAATCTTTATGGAAGCAGTCTGCCTCATCTTTCTTCCATGGAGTGGCTGGTGGGTTTGAACTGCTAACCTTTTGGTTAACAGCCAAATGCCTTAACCACTACACCATCAGAGCTCCTTAGTAATGAGAGTTAGGGAACCTTAAAGTGAATGTGTTAGTTAAAGCTTCTTTTACTTTGGTTACTGCCCCTTGATCTTCTGGGATAAAATAGAATGAATCAGGCTCAGAGTTTTTTTTTTTTTTTATTATTTGTATAAAGGTTGAGCCACAACAGAAAAGTTAGGGATTTGAGCTCCACAGTGGACACAGAGCCACTTTAATTGTTACTTTGTTTTAGGTAAAGGGGCTGCTATAGCTTCTTTCATCTTGAAGTCAATAGAAATGTCATCTGCAGAGATTAAATGACCTATGGTGGTGTAGTGCCTAAGGTATTTGACTGCTAACCAGAGGCTGGCGATTCAAACCCAACAGCCACTCCATGGAAGGAAGACTGGGAAATCTACTTCCGTAAAGATTTACTACCTTGGAAATCCAAAGGGGGCACTATGAGTCAGAATTGACTCAATGGCAGTGAGCTTTTTTTTTTTTTTTTTAAGTATTTGACAGAGGTAATTGCTGAGCTAATTATAACTTTTCTCTAGACACATTGTTCACCAGCAGCTAAATGTTTTAACAAAGTGATGCTGTCTTCTGAGCAAGCTTGCCAAGATTTGGAGGACATCGGTAAATCATTGACATGCTGAAACAAGGTAGATTTGTTTAGAAATTGTAAATATTGCAAATCTGCTTGCAAAATCTGAGAAAAATGTGTAGGGTACTCAGTGAATCTGACGCATGACCATCCAGATGAATTGTTGGTAGTCCCAGGTAACTGAAGGGGGGATCCCTCTACCACAGAGTCAGTTCTGACTCATAGAGACCCCCATGGGCTTCTAAGGCAGTAAACATTTGCAGAAGTAGATTGCCTCATCTTGCTTCCATGGAGTGGCTGGTAGATTTGTACCACCAGCCTTCTGGTTAGCAGTCAAATGCCTTAGACACTACACCACCAGAGTTCCTTGTCCCAAGTAAAGGCAAATAAATATTGGCTTCTGTGGAAGAAAGATGGAGCAGTCTACTTCTGTAAAGATTTACTGCCTCAGAGACCTAGTAAGGGTTGCTATAAATTGGAATAGATTCGATGGCAGTGAGTCCTCCCAGAGTCCAGAGGAACACAGAAAAGGCATTACATATGTCTGTCGCAGTAAAGTGTGCCATGTCAGGGGAACATGGGAAAGTAACAAAGGTGGGTTAGGGACAACTGGGAGTCTAGTAATGATAATGCATTTAATTCCATGTAAGTCCTGAACAAATCCCCAATCTCTATTATATGGCTTCTTAACTGGAAGGACAGGTATGTTTCAAGAGTAGTGTTGTTGTTGTTATGTGCCATCGAGTGTAGGGGATGATTAATCTGTTATAAAGAAAATCCTGAATTATAGGAGTTAATCCTTCCTTCATTTCTCATTAAAGTGGTTATTGGGGAATTTTAAGGAACTCTGGTGGCATAGTGCCTAAGGCATTTGACTGCTAACCAGAAGGCTGGCAGTTCAAACCCATCAGCTGCTCCTCAGAAGGAAGATGGGGCAATCTACTTCCATAGAGATACCGCCTCTGAAACCCAAGGAGGGGTCTCTATGAAGTGGATTGACTTGACAGCGATGAGTTTGGTGTTTTTTTAAATTTATTTTATTTTGGTGGTGTCATGGTTAAGACATTTGGCTGCTAACCAAAAGGTCAGTGGTTTGAACCCACTAGCTACTCCACAGAAGAAAGAGGAGGTGGTCTTCTTTCATACAGATTTACAACCTTGGAAACCCAATGGGGGTCTCTATGACTTGGAATTGACTTGGTCGCAGTCAGTTTGGTTTTTGGTTTTGGGGGATTTTGGGCAAGGGTTTATGCTTGAATTCTGGTAGGTTCATTGGAGAATACTCAGCCAATGTTTGTGGATGTTGTGGCTCATAAAATTTCAGGGATCTGAGAAATAACTTCAGAGGGGAGGGAGTCTGAACCAAGCAGAGCTTTGAAAGGGCACAGTAAGGGCTTGCATATGGTGAGAGTCTCTTCTTTTTCCATGTTATCCATCCCTAAGTTCTGATTTTCAGGCAAAATAAGTAATATTTCCCCATTTCATTACATTGTAGGTAGCAATTCCATTTAGATATCCTTTGCTGTTAAATTAACACAGTGTCAGGACTAAGTGAAAAACAGGGTGGGCATCCTCAGCGGCATGGCATATTTGCACACGTTGAGAATTAACTAATGTTTGTTCTTCATCTGTGGCTTCCACTACTTTTTAAGTGTTTTTACTCCAGTGCAGGGGCTTTTGTCCACTTTTGGGGTTAATTGCAGATATGGTAGCTCCTTTATGGATGTAAAATAGGCAGGGTTCCTCATTCATGTACGTAGTTGTTCCTCCTTGAGGGTAAAGAGCTATCATGGGAGAAGTTCCTATACTGTCCCCATAACCCCTTCGTTCTGAATTAGGGGCTAGAAGGGTGGTTGTGGTGCAAACCTATTTATTCTTCAATTTAAAACATTCATTTTTCTAATGCCAGATTTTTTTTTTTTTTTTTGCAACAGTGACAGAGACCAGTTTTAGGTCCATTGTACAGTGTAAAATTTCTTTTCTGCATAGGCCCTTGTAGCTGCTTTAATTGAAGGACCATTGATTTGTTGGCCTTAGCAGTCTACTTTGTTTCTAAAGTTGGGTGAGCTCCTGTGCCAAGTTAGTCAATTCTGCAGTGGGAGTAGCCTTCTGATTTAAATAATATCTTTTAACTAAGGCCAAAATTTCAGGCTTGAGGCTGATATAAATACTGTATTAAAGGCCCCCATAGTTCCTTCGTCTAAAGGATCAACCCAGAGTATTCCAAAGACTTCTAGAATAATGAGGTTTAATAGTCGTATGCACATTCATCCTTGTTTTGTATGGAAGAATGGATTTTTGTCCAATAGTGTTGGGAGAAGGGCCTTAGGATTCACTTCAAGTGGTTTTTGGCCCCACCTTGAGCTTCGGGGGGAGGCTCTTGGCTGGTTTGCCTGCATCCAAGGCTCAGCTGTCTTGAGGCCCTTTCCATTCAGTGAATTCTAGCCATAGTTTGGCTTCCCCAGGGCCAGCCAACGTATAGACTAATACAAGTCAAACAACCCGGGCTGGTAAGCTTCAATAAAGACTTTAAACTCTTTAGTGAATTGTAAAGATCCTCACCTAATTTTGGAAATCCTTTAACAATGGTATATAATTGTGTGGGAGTCCAGGGAGTACAGGGAACAATAGGATTGTTTGGATTTTCTCTGGAACCCACTCTGGAATCCATGGGGCGAATCTTAAAAGACATTTTGGGAATGGGCTTTGGACACTCTGGCTTTGGACTCTGGCTTTGAATCTCTAGCAGATTCTTCAGGGAATAAAGGAAGTTCAGACACAGTGTTTCTAGAAGGATAGGAAGGCCCAGAGGGGTATGGAGGAGTGGCTCCTGGCAGAGGCCAGAGGGAAATGCAGTGGAGGTGTAAGTTTAGCAGAGCTCTGGCTTTGTAACTCCTTATTTTGTTTTGTTACTTCAGAAGCTATATTCTGCATTTTAAAATTCTATTTAGTCCATTTAGAAACAGTATCTTACAGAGAGATTATATTGCTACTTTAATGTCTTCCAGAGGCCTCAAGGTACCAATTTAAAAAGGTTTCCCCTTGCAATTTCTTAATGTGGGAGCCTTTATTTTCTAATTGACTATGCAGAAAATTTAACTTAGAGAGATCAAAGGTTCCCCAAAGTGGCCACTGATCTTTTATACTGCCTTTGGTTAGGTCATGCCAAGCAGACAGCAACAAACAAAGAATAAAAACAGAAAACAAACAAACAAACCCCCAAACAACCAAAATGCTTATGTATAATGAGCATGAGTTCCTGAGGGAGGCTCAGTCTTGCTCTTAGATCTGGCATTTCCCATATTCCCAAAGGCAGTGTAAAGTTAGCTTTAGAAGCTTATAAAAAAAAGGTCAGAGTTTTCAGTGTTTTAGAACCAGATAATATTTCTGATGAAGGAGTTCTGCAGAAGGTCTTTGAGGCAATGTTTTGACTTAGCCTGTGTGCACTGTTTCTAAGCAACTTTAAGGTTCTGAGACCCTTAAGCAATGACCATATGGAACCCAAAAACCAAAGGAACTTAGGTTTCATTTTATAAAAACAGAAATTAAAGGGAAAGGAAAATCCTACAATAAGACTCAGGGAGCTTCTACTAAAAGAGAAGAGAGATTTGGATTCAATAGAATGACACAATAGCCACAGCAATGAGCCTCCACTTATCAGAGATCGTGAAGCTAGTGCAGGACTGAGCTGCATGTTGACCTGTTGGACATGAGGTTGCCTTGTATCAGAGCCAATCAGGACTGAGCAGCGTGTTGTCCTGTTGGACATGAGGTTGCCTTGTATCAGAGCCAATCGGGACTGAGCAGCGT